>NW_016814450.1:45374-53454 GCF_001698545.2 Rhinopithecus bieti
TTGCCATCGGCAATTGTCAAAAAAAAGAAGGAAGGAAGGAAGGAAGGAGGGAAGGAAGGAAGGAAGGAAGGAAGGAAGGAAGGAAGGAAGGAAGGGATCAGAGATAAGAATCCACTCTTTAAATAGAATGATTCACAATTTCTTGGCAAATCTGACTTCAAGCATAACAAATAAGAAATATTATTTCCTTACATCATTTCAAACTTTAATGTTTTTACTTATATTTTTATACATAAATGATTAAGTCTTTCAGATACAGATGTTTGGAGTGTTAAACAATTCATTAAACAAACAAAAAGTTCTCTTAAAAGAATACATGATGAAGTTAACATAGTTTCCCAAAAAATGCAAATGAAAACAGGTCTCTAAATTGTTTTCTAATGTAATCTTGATAGCACAAGGGAACTTTATTTTTTATACTGCTAAAACTCTCAGCCAAATGGAGAAGGAGCACCACATAATACATATTCTGATATATTGTTTCGTTAATCTTAATGACACATCTACTTTTGACAACTTAAGTACAAGCAAGACTGTCTAATTGCCTACATAATTAAGGAAAAGTGTAAGACTTTCTCGCACAATATTAAAGTTATTTTAAATTCAGGTTGGTTCACTACAGTATTAAAATCAACATTTTTTTTTTTTTTTTTTTTTGCTTTAAAACACTATGTTATTGGTATATGGTATACATGTCATCCAAATTCCTTGATAGAATCAATTTTAGACTCTTATTATATTTAAAATGTCCCTTCTCTTTTTTTTTTTTATTATACTTTAAGTTCTAGGGTACATGTGCATAACGTGCAGGTTTGTTACATATGTATACTTGTGCCATGTTGGTGTGCTGCACCCATCAACTCGTCAGCACCCATCAATTCGTCATTTATATCAGGTATAACTCCCAATGCAATCCCTCCCCCCTCCCCCCTCCCCATGATAGGCCCCAGTGTGTGATGTTCCTTCTCTTTTAAGGGCATCAGAGAAAACAAATCTTGTTTTCTTTTTACATATACTTTGAAAATCATTATAAGATAATAAATACAATATAGTTTAGTAGATGTAATGTGTGCTTGCTTAAATTTTTTACTTATGTGGGATGCCTCGTATTATGTATTTTGGATCTGTAAAATCAATATGTATATAATTTTATCAGCACTAGTAATTTATTATCTATAAATAGCCATTAATTTAACATTCCCTTGATTTCATGGAAACAGAAAATTCAGGATCCATTTTCATCAGTAAGCATAAAAAGGATTTTGAAATAAAAGAAATTTAAGAGTAGCAACCTATTTAAGAAAAATACTTATAATAACAATGACTAACAAAATATTTATCAAAGAGGATAGAATGCTGTCATGGCAAAAACATAGCAACAAAAGGCAGGTACTTTTGGGTTAGTGCAGTAAGTGACTTAATTTATAAATTTCTTAGATGACATAGGTAAGTTCAAAGGAGGTTAATATTCTTAGCCTTATGTGTAGCTAGCATATTTTTCTTATAAAATTAAGTGCTTTGGCATACTCCTAATAATGAATGCACAATATTTTTAGATAGATATAACCAGATTCAAAGAACAGAAGTGATTATGTCAGATTTATACTGTTCTTTGCAATATGGTGTTGACATGTTAATGATTCCTATCAGTTGTTAGATGTATTTTCTCTCTAATACTTCTGTTCTTCACATATTCTCAAGTGGGTGTTACTAGAATAAACTTGCACTGGCCCCCTAGATCCTCTGATTATGTTGTCATCACTTCCACTTCAAATTCACACTTTTTCTCTTCACCCAGCTTACATTTCATGAAACTCCTTTAAGTTCCAAATAGTCTGTAATATTGTAGTTGGGTGGTTGAAGTGTGTTTGAGTGCATTAACAATATCTGAATAAAAAAATCTATATTGTGTCTTAATTTAAAAATGTTTTTTTTAGTCCATCTTACCAGATTACAATTTCTTACAATTTCTCCTGAGTTGCTTCTTTTTGGTGTGTATGTCATCTTCCTCACTCAGTTATAACTGCTCAGTGATATAGATAGATTTCTACATTGTGTAATCCAAAATAATCCAACACCCTCTTTTTTCATTGATTTGAATCTATCTTCTGACTAGATGACATCAATGTGTATATTTTCTGCATCTTTCTCCCAACATGCTATAAAAATTCTGGCCATTAAATAAAACAAGTTAAGGAAAAAACCTTATCGTCAGAGTCTTGTAAAACAATATCCAATTCAGGGAACAAGAGGAAGGAGAAAATATAAGGTAGCATAATAAAAATACAAAAAAAAAAAAAAAAAAAAAAAAAAAGAAATTACATCACAGTGGGGAAGATATCATGTCAAGGAAGTTTCTCTGCCTGTGTGTGTACCACAAATAGTAGATCTAGCCCATTTATCTTTTTTTTTTTTTTTTTTTTTTTTTTTTTTTTTTTTTTTTTTTTTTTTTTGAGACGGAGTCTCACTCTGTCACCCAGGCTGGAGTGCAGTGGCGCGTTCTTGGCTCACTGCAAGCTCCGCCTCCCGGGTTCACGCCATTCTCCTGCCTCAGCCTCCCAAGTAGCTGGGGCTACAGGCCCCACCACCCTGCCCAGCTAATTTTTTGTATTTTTAGTAGAGACGGGGTTTCACCGCGTTAGCCAGGATGGTCTGATCTCCTGACTTCGTGATCCTCCCGTCTCGGCCTCCCAAAATGCTGGGATTGCAAGCATGAGTCACCGCACCCGGCCATTTTTCCTATCTTAAACGACCTTTGACCACTGAGAAATAAAGAAACAGAGGCTTGCAAATAAGAGTTGGACATGAAAGCTAATGCGCAATGACAACACTGGTCAGCAAAAATAAGAACAGAAATTCTCTTCTTACATATTCTCGGAAACTTGGACTGATGGATAAAAATAAAAAATAAAAAAAGAGAAATGAAGAATGTGCATGACATAGGTAAGCTTTACCCTACTGGAAGCACACAAAACAAAATATTTTCCTATCATTGTTACAGAAGCTTTCTAACTCAAAATATTTTGAGCTTGTGATTCTGTTGGACAATGAGTTAGTATAACCATGAGCACACACTTATTTTGATATTTGGAACAGCTAAATATAGGTAGATTTTCCAAATTCAACAATTCATTAGAAAGCTTAAGAAGAAAGTGTAAAGGTATTAAGGCCCAAATAAAGTAAATAAGCTAATTGAATATTTCTTGACTTGTTAGTAGTTTGAAGGAAATGTTGAAGTCACAATCCACAAATTGTCTTTTCCTATAGTTGTTACACAGTGCAAGTCAGATAAAAAATTCATGAAATTTGCTAATGGACAATCAAAGAATCACTAAAAAATATTTTTTTCCCTAAGTTATTGGGGTACAGGTAGTATTTGGTTACATGAGTAAATTCTTTAGTGGTGTTTAGTGAGATTTTAGTGCACCTGTCACCCTAGCAGTATACACTGCCCCATATTTGTAGTCTTTTATCCCTTGATCCCCTCCCATTCTTCCACCCAAGTCTCTGAAGTCAATTGTATCATCCTTACATCTTTGTGTCCTCATAGCTTAGCTCCCACATTTCAGTGGGAACATACAATATTTGGTTTTCAATTCCTGAGTTATTTCACTTAGAATAATGGTCTCCAATCTCATCCAGGTCACTGCAAATGCTATTAATTCATTTATTTTTATGGCCGAGTAGTATTCCATCATATATGTATATATACCACAGTTTCTTTATCCACTCTTTGATTGATAGGCATTTTGGTTGGTTTCACGATTTTGCAATTGTGAGTTTTGCTGCTATAAACATGCGTGTGCAAGTATATTTTTCATGTAACTTCTTTTCCTCTGGGTGGATACCCGTAGTGGGATTGCTGGGTCAAATAGTAATTGTACTTTTAGTTCTTTAAGGAATCTCTACATTATTTTCTATAGTGGCTATACAGATACAGAAGGGGGGCAGGTAGGTGCTTGGAGGGGAAGGGTGGATCCCTGGGGAGGGGTAGGTGGAGCCACTCCTGGGTCTGTGCCCACGGACCCAGGTGGTTCCAGGCACTCCTGCCTTCACACCAAAATGTGGCATTTCCCAAGACCACCCTAGCCCTCCATGTCCCGATCCTCTACCTATAATAACCCCTGAGACCCTAGCAGGCAGGTACACAAGAGGCTGGACACCGAGAGGAGCAGATCAGCCAAAGAAGACACAAATGGCTGGATGCTGGAGGGTGTGGATGGGAGCAGGCTGGCAGAAGAGCACACCGGCAGGTCGGCAGGCCAACTGGCTGAATGAGGCAGAGTTTGGCTCGGGCAGTCAGAGGAAAGCCCAGGCTGCTGAGTGGCTGGACTCCAGGGAGAACCATCTCCCTTCTGGCTCCCTCATTAATTGAGTAATACTTCCACTCAATAAAACCTTACACTCATTTTCCAAACCCACTTGTGATCCGATTCTTCTGGTACACCAAGGCAAGAACCCAGGATACAGAAAGCCTTCTGTCCTCCCAACAACGTAGAGCATCTAATTGAGCTGGTTAACATAAGCCTCCAACAGACGGCAAAAATAAAAGAGTATCCTTTAGCACACACCAACTGGGGCTTCAGGAGCTGTAAACATCAACCCCTAGATACTGCCCTGGGCTCAGAGCCTCACAGCCTGCCCCTCTGTATGCTCTTCTAGAAGTTTGAACAGTGGGGCACTGAAGAAGTGAAACTCTTCCCCTGTGGCACACCCTGCAAGGGGAACAAAGGAACCTTCCCCATTTCAATACTAGTTTACCTTCCCACCAGCAATGTAGAAGTGTTCCCTGCTCACGGCCTCCACACCAACATCTATTGTTTCTTGATTTTTCGGTTACAGCTATTCGTGCAGGAGTAAGTTGGTATCACATTGTGGTTTTCATTTACATTTCCCTGATCATTACTGATCCTGAGCATTTTTTCATATGTTTGTTGACCATTTGTATATCTTCTTTTGAGAATTATCTATTCATGTCCTTAGCCTACTTTTCAATGGGATTGTTTGATTTTTTTCTTACTGAATTGTTTGAGTTCATTGTAGATTCTGGATATTAGTCCTTTGTCAGATGTATAGATTGTGAAGATTTTCTCCCGCTCTGTGGGTTGTCTGTTTACTCTTCTGACTGTTCCTTTTATTTATCTGTCACTCTAGAATCACGGCTGTCCTCTCTGTCCCAATGCTTTGAGGTAGGACAGCAGTAACTATTAATCTGTCTAGTTAAATCACATTCTACTTGAATAAAATATATAATGTAAACAGCTGTCAGAGTCTTGAAAATTAAGAATTTAGATCGTTTGATATCTCATGAATAAAATATATAATCATAGAAATAAATTAACAGTATTTAAATCAATAATAATTATTCTCTTCATGTTTTGATAAAGTTTATCAGTAGGTCACAAAGCTACTTTATTCCTTTAGGTTAGGGGAAACCAGCCAAATGGCAGCTTATTTTTCCAAATTATATTGGCTTATAGCTTTTATATAGCTGTAAGACAATAGGATCATATGTGAAACCTTATTTCCTATATTCCTGAGCATCAATTATTATTGAGAAATATGATTCTTAAAACCTGATTCAGATACCGTTATATGGTTGTACTTCATTAATAATTCTATTGTGTTATATAAGACAGTTTTTAATTATTTTGTTATAACTAATCTTGAAATTAAAATACTATAATATACTATTTATTTTGTATAAACCTCTAAAAATTTGAATATACTTTGAGCACTAAAATTAATAATTTTAAGGACACAAAGTCATGAAAAATTGTATATGTTAACAGATTGATCACTGAAAGTTATATCAGTTTATATGCCACCTGGAGGTGGATAAGAATGGTATTATACCACGTCCATTCAGTTCAATCCAGGAAGTTTATCTGAATGACTGAGATGGTGTCAGTTTGCCAATCTGTATACACCCAGCCCTATAAGTAGTAACTAGTAAAAACCCAGTAAACACTTCTAACTGAAGGAATGAAATAATAAGTTACTATTTAGAAAAAAAGTTGCACATTTGATCATTGAAAAAATCTTACTTTTTTTATTTCCTTACTATTGCATGCTTAAAATTTTACCTCCATATTTTGTCATTTATTTTAAAATTTTATAATCTACTTCTTTACATTTTTGGTCTTATGTTTTAAGTAGGAAATCCATCTTTTTTAAAATGATTGTTAAAAGACACTTTGTATTAAGCATTTAATTATGTTTTATTGCTGCATCAAAACATAACACAAATTTAGGAGATTAAAACAATGCATACCAATATCTTAAAATTCTAGAAGTTAGAGTCTCACAAGACCAAAGTCAAGTTGTCAGTCATGCACAGCTCTTCTCTAGAGGCTTTTGAGGACAATCCCCTTCAGAGATCATTCAGTTCCTTGCGGTTGTAGGACTGGAGGCCCCATTTCCTTGCTACCTGTTTAACTGGAGGTTATGCTCAACTTCTGGAGACTGCTCAAACTCCTCGTAATTGGTGTCCTCCATTTTAAGCCAATAACAACATGTCAACTCCTTCTTGCTCTTCAAGTCCCATGATGTATCAAACTGTAACCATCTGTGGAAAACTCATTGTTATTTAAAGAATTGATATTATTAGAACAGGTCTCACTGGATAATATCTTTTTTGATTAACTCAAATATAAATGATGAAGTACTTTAATTACATCTACAAAAGCCCTGACCAGGGTGTTCTGTCACATTATATCCTCCCTCCCAGAGATTAGGCAGAAAATTTTGATGGGCAATTTTAAAATTCTGTTCACACGAAAATCCTACTACTCATATATTTTGCAAATATTTTTCATAGTTTTCTTTCTATTTCTTATGTTAATTTTTCCCTTTTCTCTCTCTACTTTATTCATTTTATATGAATACATCCTTATATGTACAAATAAAAAATAGTCACTTAGGTGTCATCAAAGTTGTCTGACAGCCTCTAATTTACACATGTAATTCTTTCTGGTTGTAGAAGAAGGCACAGATACTATATTTTATTCCAAAGGATGATGATGAACTATTTAGGCTAGTACCATCTGTAAACACTAGTTTACACTTTGCTAATTTAAAATATCTCTTTTCTCAAATTGTAGAAAATTCTTAATCTAATACTGACTTTTAAAGTCCCTTTGATTGTACGATTGTCTATTATTAATCAAATACCAATTATTATTCTCTCAGATAAACTGCTTTATTGATTTCCCAAGTTCAAACTAAAGTGCTATAGATAATCTTTATTATAATTCAGCCTACAGCTGAAGTAAATGTATAAATCAATTTGGAAAACATTGACATTTGGGAGAAAATTTACTTTCCATTCTGAAATATCACTCTGGCTCAGTTTTTTTAAAAAAATATTTAATTATATCTCTCTATAATGTGTTATATTCTGTATAGGTTTATCACACATATATTTTATTATTCTTAAAGACTTATGGCCAAACATGGAGTTTTTTCTATGTTTATAATCTTATAAGAACAGAAACTTTGATGGAATACGAATTTTCCTTCTTTACGATTTAACCTTAAATAAGCAAATATGAAATGGATAGATCAATATTGCTTCTCTTTGTATATAAAATAGTCTAAGGAATCTACTATTAAAATTAAAAGACAAGTTTAGTAATGTTGTACGATATATATGAACAATACACAAAAACAAATTGTATTTCTATACACTAGCAATGAATAATCTGAAAATAAAATTAAGAAAACAAATCTATTTTCAATGGCTTGAAAATAATAAAGTGTAAAGATCAGAGAAGATGGCCGAATAGGAACAGCTCCAGTCTCCAACTCCCAGCGCGAGCGACACAGAAGACCGGTGATTTCTGCATTTTCAACTGAGGTACTGGGGTCATCTCACTAGGGAGTGCCGGACAATCGGTGCTGGTCAGCTGCTGCAGCCTGACCAGCGAGAGCTGAAGCAGGGCGAGGCATCGCCTCACCTGGAAGCGCAAGGGGGAAGGGGATCCGTTTTCCTAGCCAGGGGAACTGAGACACACAACACCTGGAAAATCGGGTAACTCCCACCCCAATACTGCGCTGTAAGCATACAGGCACACCAGAA
>NW_016814450.1:58260-65762 GCF_001698545.2 Rhinopithecus bieti
TGTTAAAAAAAAAAAAAAGAAAATAATAAAGTGTTTAGAAATTATTTTAACAAAAGAAGTGCCTTACTTATACTTTCAAAAGTACAAAACTTTATATAAAAAATTAAAGAAGAGCTAAATAATAAAACACTTCCCATGGTTTATGGATTGGACATTAAGATGATTATAATTTCCCAATTGATCTACAATTCTGCATAATTCCTTTCAAAGTCCTCTCTGGCTACGGGCTTTTCATTTTTTTATTTTTTGCACAAATTAACAAGATGCCTCTAAAATTAATGTAGAGATGCAAAGGATCCTGAATGGACAAAATAATTTTGAAAAAGATCAGAGTTATACCCCTACCTTGCCTAGGTACCCTCCAAAATTTACTTAGGAGATTTAAGTTTAATTATTTTACAATGTATTTTCTAAATTGTCATGACTCTGTATTCCACATATTGATAGGTAAATTATAGATAGTAGGATTTTATCTTCCTCTGTCATTTTAATGAAACTTAATAGAACTAATGGATATAATTGATGTCTATTTTTAAAATTTTATTCTGATATAACCGATTTCCCTTTTCCTGATTAATGTTATTTTCTTTTCCCTTGAAGCCCCTGCTAAAGTAAGATGTTGCTGTAAACCTCAAGTTTTGTTTGGTTTTGGTTTTGTCATTGTTATTTTTCTCTTGAATCAGTGCCGAGCTTCATTATCTCAATGAATAGTATAATCTTAAAACTAAGCTGTTTCTCTTTTAACCAGGACCATATCAATAAAGCAGAAAATTATGCACTGTTTGAAATTTAGTAAATAATTCTAAATTTTAATGTATCTTATATGAGGAGCCACTGATAAAGCTTTAAAATATACGCATATTTTAATGATTTTTCTGAAAGCATAAAATATCCTTTTCCCTTTAGGCTCTCATTTAAAATGTTTTTTTAAAGTGTGTCTATAAGGCTAGCACATTTCAGTACGGAAAAGAACCTGTGAAGAAATTTCTAAATCTAAAACAAAGGGCAATGTATTCCGTAATACTTATCTGATTATATGCTGGCTATATTTCCTTCATGCCAGCATGGAGACACAAGTAGAACGTTAGAAAGTGTCCTGAGTATCAATTTACCCATTATCTCTAATGAAATTAAATAATGCATGAGGGACTCCAGATTGTAATAATAAATATGCATTAAACTTCTTAACAATGCAAAGAATAAAGTAACTTTTATTCATCTACAGAAA
Source organism: Rhinopithecus bieti (assembly GCF_001698545.2). NCBI lineage: Eukaryota > Metazoa > Chordata > Mammalia > Primates > Cercopithecidae > Rhinopithecus > Rhinopithecus bieti. The sequence goes on from NW_016814450.1 coordinate 59,489, forward strand.
ATAATTCTCAGCTTTTAAAAGCTAGATTACCCAGATGATTGTATGATTGGCCTCAGTGTAAAAAAAGATGTGTTGTCTCAGGAAGAGTAATCACTGTAATGTTAAACCACAATCTATTTCATATTCTTATCATTTTTTTAAGTCATGTGAAAATTAGATCAAAGTAAACAAAAAAGTTGAAATAAGCTATTTAGCTAAAGAGGCAATTATTCTGAAGGCACATTGTATGACTTTAGAAAACATTGTGATATTATTTTACTTTGGTACATTATTGTTTCCACTATATTTAATCCTTTATGCTTATGATATTAGCTCAATGTTTTTCATCTTCTATAATTACCATAGGCATGTACATACACTTAAAATTGATGTAGTGTTGATGGTCTCCAATACTGCTTCTCTGTTTCAACAATATACCTTCAAAATATAGTACATAGAATTGGATAATGTAATGGTTATTTTATGCAATAATCTATAACTTTCAAAGCTAATTTGAGTGTAATGTTGATACTGTACTCTAATAATATACATGTGGTCAGTTACCGAACTTCACTGGGATAAGACATGCAAAATAAAATTTTAAAACACTAAATATTTTTTGAGGCTGAATCTAAAAGAAATTTAAATAGCTTAGAAAATAAAGCAACACCCAGACTTGACTTTATCTGGTCAAATGATGGACTGAGTTTCAACTAAATTAATTTTGAAAAAAAAATGAAGAAACAAAAAATTATACTTCCTGTCAATTCCATGTTATATGCATCACATATGACTTAATTGGCATAATCCTCAAATGTGCTGCAGATTTTAATAGCACAAACTCTGAAGCCAGGTATTAACAGGTTTTAATAGCTTCACTTGCTCTGGAAATGTCAGGGGATAGTGTTTGCTTTCCTTAAGCTTCACATTTATTACCCCTAGAAAAGAAGATGAGTACAGTAAGTGCCTCATGGAATTCTGGGAAAAAATACAGAGCTAAAGCCTGTAGATATCTTAATACAGAGCCTGTTTTTTTATAGTATGTGCTAATTAAACACTAGTTTTTACCATTATTATTATTATGAATCTATTATTCTGGGTTCTTTTCCTATTCAAACAGTTTCCTTTGTTATATTTAGATCCTCACCTCATAGAATAAATTTTAAAAACCTTTAATAGAAGAAGAGGAGATTAACATGTATGGGGAGATAGAAAGAAAGGGAAGGAAGGAGGTAGAGATGGATAGGTAGAGAGATATACATATATACCGAAGTGGTAAGTGGTAAATAGTTTATGTTCAGTGGGAATCCAGATGTTTCAGAACTCAGTGGAAATTGCAACAGGAAAAAGTTCTCCCTATTGGAGAACTGGAATTTTTTAGTGTCATAAATTACAGATGGGGTTTTGAAAGGTATACCAGAAAGGAAAGGACAATTCTTTTTTTGTTTTTTTATTACTGGAGGAATCAGAAAGATTCCTCACAAGGTGGTACAACCTATGAATTTAGAGGATTAAATTTCATAATAGTGTTAACACTGTTGACTGAGAGAAGAGAGACTTAAGACAGAACATGACATACTTAATTAATCTAGCAACCTAGAATAAATTCAAAGTTGGATATAGACATCTAATATAAATGAAGGAAAGAGCACAAGGTAACAGAGTTAGATGAAGTTACATGTATGATTATATAAATCTGAATGTTTGATTTCTATCTAAATGCCCAAACGTCAATTTTTCTGGATGTTTTTGCTTTATATCCCTTTTGTCAGTGTAAGTTTTAATTGTATTCTCTTTTACTGCCATAAATGTCCTAGTTTGGAGATCTATGTATCTGTCTCTCTATCTATGTGTCTATCATCATCATCATCATCTATCATGTAATTGTTCACTTACTTTTAACTGGCATCTATAAGACTGTTGAACACATACTTTTTTTGATGAGTAATACTTCAACTCAGTCCCTGGGTTACAGTAATCTTACTCTTAAATTTGCTTGCACTTTAGTTACCATAATCATTTTACTTGTTATTAAAAGTACAATTTTTAATTGTCGAATTAACCACAGAATTGTATGATTAGAAGTTAGCAATATATACTTTTTTTGTGTTTGGTTCCTTTTTAATTAAAAAAATTAATACAGGTTAAGACCAGAGATTCACATTCTAGAAAACAAATTACTTACCTACCCTGTGTTTTGGGGCCATTTTATAGACGTAAAATGGACTTTTGTCCATTTTAAGACAAATGTCAAGGCTCATGATACCCCACCCAGTAAGCTTATTTATTTATTTATTTATTTATTTATTTATTTATTTATTTTTGCACAGTTGATATCCAGAGAAGCCTAACTGACTTAAGTAAAATGGTGAGAGCAGGCTGGGCATTCATGAGGGTTGCAAAATTGCAAGGTTTAAATTTCCCACTAGCACCAAAAGAGGAGGCTAGCAGATGCTTGTCCAGTTGCAGGGTCAAAGAAGAAAAAGAGGTTGAGACTTACAAAGAAATCAGTGGTCGAATATCAGTAAATGAATCCGAATCTTTACTATACTCATAAGTTAATGTTATAGCTACTTTGAACCAGGAACGATTTTAGGAAAAAAAATTACTAAAATTTCAGGAATAACATTAGCACTTAGTAACTAGATTTGAAAAATACATTTTAATCATTTAAGGTTCCCTAAAATACTTATATACTACCATATATAGGAACTAAACAGTTTTTTGTTTCTGTTTTTGTTTTTGTTTTTTGCGGGGAACGGGTTTCGCTTTTGTTGTCCAAGCTGGAGTGCAATGGCACCATCTTGGCTCACCACAACTTCTGCCTCTTGGTTTCAAGCGATTCTCCTGCCTCAGCCTCCCAAGTAGCTAGGATTACAGGCATGTGCCACTAAGTCCGGCTAAATTTTTTTGTATTTTTAATAGAGACGGGGTTTCTCCATGTTGGTCAGGCTGGTCTCTTTGAACTCCCCTCCTCACGTGAGTTCTCCCACCTTGGCCTCCCAAAGTGCTGGGATTAGAGGTGTGAGTCACAGCACCGGCAGGAAGTAAATAGTAATTATAGTGATATATATCTCATAATACCTGACCTTAATGAAAATTTGATAACAGTAATATTATGTTGTACACATTTCTAAACGTGTTGAGTCAAATGAAGACTATATACTTATTAGAGAGTAAAATATAAAATCATACTTTATACCAAAATATTTCTGCCCTTAATATTTCGACAATATTTAAAATATATTATTTTTCTTTATATAATTAGATGTTTGCATTTTGTATATGTTGATTAAATGATATAGGATAGATATGATCATTTATGAAAATGTATACATTTTCTCATATTCTATAAAATAAGCAATATAAATTTAATGATAATTAAATGATAATTTAGATGGCAGGAAATTAGATTCAGAAAAGAGGGGGCAAGGAATTTAACAATGGAAGTAATTATATACATCAATCCGACATATATAGTATATGAAAAGAACATATGAACGTTTTAGAAGGACAATTTATACATAGCAATCAATACATGAAATCAATTGAAAAGCAATGCCTGATAGATATCTATAGATATGAGATAAATTTTAAAACTATGTATTTTACTGAATAATCCTGGGTATTAGAATAATTTCTTCAAAATTAATTTTTCCTACCTTAAATATTTTCTGACCTAGATTACAGGTAGAAAGATGAATGAGGTAAACAATTCCAGAAAAATATTTTGAAAATAAAAGAGCTTAATGAAAATCGAGATGATTTGTAATGTCATTCTCATGTTTGAAATGGATTTTTGTTTTCCATCTTGAAGTGTTATTCCAAAGCGCCCACTTATATGAAGTCTTAGTAGCCCAATCTCACTAACTGCTAAGATTAACTTCTCTTATACACTTGAGATACATTTTTTAATACCTGGTTGAGATCATTACTATAGAAAATGTTTTCTCTCTCTTTTGAACTATCAATTTTTGTTCTTAATTGATCATTTCCATTAGAATACAAAAGTGATGATTTCTCCCACATTAAAAATGAACAAAGACAACTCTTTCTTAATTTCACATCTTATTCTAGCTAATTACCCATTGCACTTTCTCTGAGGAAAATATCCCCAATAATTGTCTGATTATTGTATACAATATCGCCTTTTATTTCATAAACCCATTGCAATCAGATACTAATTCATTATTTTGTTAATGTAATTGGTGACTCGACTTTGATACATCTAAATGTAATTATCAGTCATTAGTTTGTTTAACAAATCATTGAAGGCCAGGCGTGGTGGCTCATGCCTGTAATCCCAGCACTTTGGGAGGCCGAGGTGGGCGGATCACTAGATCAGGTGATCCAGACCATCCTGGCTAACACGGTGAAACCCCATCTCTACTAAAAATACAAAAAATTATCCGGGCGTGGTGCGGGCGCCTGTAGTCCCAGCTACCCCGGAGACTGAGGCAGGAGAATGGCGTGAACCCAGGAGGTGGAGCTTGCAGTGAGCTGAGATGGCGCCACTGCACTCCAGCTTGGGTGACAGAACGAGGCTCTGTCTTAAAATATATGTATATATATATTCATTGAATGGGTCTGCCAAAAGATTATTAAATATAAACTAAAATCACTTGCATGTCTAAAATAATATTTCGCCTATTTGTATGGTCTTCTAAGCTGTGCCATATTTGTGAAAATAAGCACTTTTCTCTTTTGGCCTTTTAACACTTTTAAAATAAGAGTATGTAATAGTGGATACCATTATAATTTAGCCTTCAGGATTAAAAAGACTGAGATGAGGTCTCAATAGACGCAAAAAAAAAAGAATGGCTGATAAACACGATGCCAACCATCGTTGATTTAGCTAGGTGAAATGGTAGAACCATTCGTAGTTACAATGTTTTTAAATGTGTTTTGTTAACAACAGCTACATCTCATATATAGAGATCTAAATCTGTGTTTGTTCAGCCAGATATTCCTTTCAGGAATGTTAAGTATCAATTGAGTAACTTTTATGGACTGAATTGTGTTTCCTCAAAATTCATACGTTGAAGTTGCTAAAAGAACTCTAGATAAATTTAGTTTTCAACAGAGTTTAAGTAAGAAAAAGATTTATAAATTGGGCAGCCCTCAGAATCATAGCAGATTCAAAGGGACGAGCTTATGGATAGAAAAAAGAAACTGAGATGCAGAAAATGAAAGTGAGGTACAGAAACAGTCTGATGGTAATCGGTTGGCATTTGTTCTATTTGAACACAGTTTGAATAATTGTCTACCTGTGAGTGGTTTAACTATAATTGTTGGAATTAGCTGAGACTCAGTTATTGTTATAGAAGCATATTCTTAAATTAGGGTTTTCGTATGTTCATTTATTAAGTTAGGTAACACATCAAGTATGTCAACATGCAGAAGCTCTCAGGCCAGATTTTTGATTTTGGTTGGATTTAACAATTTTTTTTTTTTTTAACTTAGTCTCTCGGTTGAGAGACTTACTAAAAACTGTAGGAATTGACTTCACCCTCTGTCACTATTGTTCATTGTTATTTGGTTTTAGTATGGAGCTTACAAGTCTTTCTTGGTCTCAATATGGAGTTTGTAAGTCACAGTTTTAGGTCATTTGAATGACTTTTTATGGGTATGTTAACCAATTTGAAGTGAGACTATTTAATTTTTGATGGATGACTGTATATAAAACATTAAAGACTTAAGAAGATATAACACATTAAGGGGCGTACTATGATGACTGTGAACAGGATAATATGAAAATATTAAAGTATATTCTTTAACAAGACTTTTTGTGAAACAAATCAAACTAAAAAGGTCAATGTTTAGGCAAATAGGCAGTTTAACAGTACTAGAGTCTAACAGGTCATAGTCTTTGGAGTGTGAAAGCAATTAAGGATCATAGTTTGCTGTAAAGCGACTTGGCTTAAAGAGGTATTCATTGCTGCTCTGGTAACATAAATCACCATAACCTGGAGCCTATTAGAAGAAATATAAAGATCAGAAATCTTTGGAACACTTAAATTTGTCATTTGTCATTTAGTATGTCTCAAAATTAACTGTTAGTTGTTTTATAAACATATTATATGCTATTTTTTGAGAGAGATTTTAAAATGTATTTGGTAACAGTGTTTAAGGAAATGGTGTTAGTGACCTTTTTAATTAAGTATTTTGTAATAACAAAATTAGACAGAGATAAATATAATATTTAGTTATGTTTCATATTAGAGATAGTTCCCAAACTTGAGTAAAAAGGAGATCTGAAGTTCTATGATGTTTTATTATTATTATTATTATTATT
>NW_016814450.1:68003-82385 GCF_001698545.2 Rhinopithecus bieti
AACTATGTATATAAATATATATATAACTCTATATAAAAATATATATGGTAACAGAGTTTTTAATTGGAAAAGTTAGTGTTGTTTTAGTGAACAAAGAAAAACAAGTTGCAATGATGTTTACAATATTAATGATAGCTATTTATTTATTTATTTCATAGTTTTAGAGTGACTCTCATTGGTAATGTGAAGAGACATTGGCATTAGTGGAATGTTTTTTGATTTTTTTATATTGATTCGTAAACCTAACAGCTATTCTAGTTGTATACTATAGCATAAGTTCTAGCTGAAGATATTCACCAATTATGCTCCAATGGATTTTTTTTAAGAGGGAAAGGAAACAAACACAAAAAGTGTAGTTTTTTATGGTAACAGAGAGATCTTGATCTATGATTTTGAGAAAGCCGTCCACATCTAGAATGCCGTCTGCTTCTGGGAGGAAATTTTGGTTAATTTTATCTTAAAGTCTCAAAGAGGTATATAGTTTTAGGAGTCTGAAGGGCCCTTTGGAGTTGTGACAGGTGGACCCAAAGCTTATGGCTCTGAAGATTTACTGTAGTGTGGTTGGTCAGAAGAACTTGATGTGGTTCCTCTAAATGAGGTTTAAGGGCAGCCTTTTCTGATGTCATTTTAGATGACCCAATCTCCAAGTTTCAGACGTTGGAGGATTTGAATGTCTTTAGTTAGTGTATTTTGATTTTTTTTTTCCTTGTGAAAGTATAGTTTGGCAAAATGTAGCAAAGGATTGTAGTACATTAGAGTTTAGGAGATTGGGAGATAAATAAGGTTCTATAATTAGAGGTACAGCCTTTTTAGTGAGAGCCCTTTATTGGATTCTATTACTAGAGGTATAACCTTTTCAGGGGGACCTATTTTTTAATAGTTTTTTTTAGTGGGAGTGAATTTGGTTGTCATTAAAGCTGATGATCGTATCTTTGGCCAAAGCAACCTAATTGATTAACTTTGTGAATGTTAGTTTTAAGATGCCATATTTTTAACCTTTTTAGAATACTGAGCGTGATAAGGACAATGATAGAGTCATTGTGTTTGTAACACCTTATTTAACTGTTTTGTAACTTGTCTAGTAAAATGAGTTGCCCATCCCTGGAGATTATTTTTAGGAATATCTCATAAAATAGACAAGTTTTAATAATTTTAGGCTATTGTCACAGGATTGGCTTTTTTGTATGGAAAGCCTTTACCCAACCAGAAGATATATAAATAATCATAGGAATATACCAATATGCCATTGAGGGTGGCAACTGGAAGAAGTCTCTGTGTACATGTGTAAATGATTCATTAGACAGTAAATATATACCAATTGAAGTGTAGTGTTTTTTGGGGATTATGAGTTTAGCAAATCAAATATTGGTTATAAACCATTTTAGAAATTTGGACTTTTCTATTAATTATTAAATATAATTTGAATAATTGTGTCTGTTTTATGATGAGTTGTGGAATGTAGAGTTTTTAATGACGGAAACGTTAAAGACAGAAAGGACAGGTGGCTATCTTGGCTTTTTGTGACTCTACATTTAACATTAAATTTATACTTTTGTAGATATCAATTTTCTTTTTTAAAATAATGTGTATTATTCTATTTATTAAGCAGATTTTATAAAGAAGTTGAATTATTGTAATCTTATGAAGTTCATTTAGATTGCATATCCTGACAGTTTTAGTCCTAGCTGATTTAGCAGAAAAAATTGTTAAAGAACTTTCTTGATATTTTGGCTGAGTTTTATTGGTATGAGCTTTAATTTAAGTAATTCATGATGGTAACAGGATAGTGGATAAAATTATCTAACATGGTGTCTATTTCTGACAGGGTATGACTAGAAGTGAGAAGCCCTTGATGATTTTATATTACGTCAAAATATGTTATCATTCTAAAAGTATATCTGTCGTCTGTATAAATATTTATTGACTTGTTCTTAGCTATATAACAAGCTCTGGAGAGGGCAAAAAGCACTGTGGATTGAGCTGATTTAAAGAAGTTTTTTTGTTTGTTTCGTTTTTTCCTATTAGCTCATTTTGGGTGGTAACAGTATATCCTGTCTGATATTTCTCTTTTGAGTTTTAGAATAGGTCCTATTAACAAAAGTATTAACTCAGTGGAGTATCTCATAAACCAACATGAGGGTCCACTATTTCAGATATCGTACTTACACAGCTGTGGCCTTTACCATCATCAGGCAGAGGCAATAGAGTAGTAGAATTAAGTAGATTGTGGCATTTTAGATGGGGATTAGAAGGAGTCAGAAAATTTTATAAGATGCTAGACTACTTACTAACAATTGTTGAATATATTTGGAATTTAACAGACATTTATAGAATGTGAGATTGTAAATTAAGATTATTTTACAAAACCAACTCAGATGAAGCTTTTATCAACTTGGTGACTGGTGATTGTTGTTACTGTTTGGAAACAATTAAGGTGTGTCTTAGTTCATAGGTCTTACTGCAGACTATGTAATGGACCTAGGTTTTCCCCAAGTTTCTTGGGTAAAAACTGTTAATGTCTCATTATTATGTTTATAAATATACAAGGTAAAAGGTTTAGTGTAATTTGCAAGTGTGAAACCCAAGGATTGTTATAAGATGAAATTTATTTGGCTAAAAGCCTGTTTATGATTCTCTGTCCAAGACCAAAGAGTTTGTCTTACTGTCGACTTCTAGTTTCATTCCACTGTAGTCTGAGTAGGTATCTAATCTAATCTTAGTTTTTTTTAACTTTATTGAGACATGCTTTGTGGCCAAATATATGGTCTATTTTGGATAAGTTCCATGAGAAGATGAGAAAAATGCATTTTGCATTCGTTGAGTAGAATCTTATGTAAAGGTCTATTAGGTCCATTTGGTCCAGAGTCCAGTTTAAGTCATTTCTTTTTTTTTGATTTTCTGCCTAGATGATCTTTCTATTACCATCATTGTGATGTTATAGTCTCCTACTATTATTGTCTTATTTTTATATCTCTTTTCTTATGTTAGGTGGTATTTGTTTTAAGAACCTGGCTACTCCAGTGTTAGGCATGTATGTATTTAGGTACATAATATCTTATTGTTGAATTGATACTTTTATCATTATATAGTGACTTTTTCATCTTTTTTTTTTACTGTTGTTGATTTAAAGTCTGTTTTATCTGATACAAAAACAGTTACTCCTGCTTGTTTTTGTTTTCTGCTTGCATGGAATATCTTTTGCACCCATTTACTTTAAATCTGTAAAGGTCTTTATCATTAGGTGGGTTTCTTGTAAGAAGCATATCATTAGATCTAGATTTTTTAAAATGCAGTCTGTTAGTCTATACCTTTTAAGTGGAGTATTTATTTCATTTGCATTCAGTGTTAATATTGAGATATGAGATTTTGTTCCTGTTATAATGGTAATTATTACCTAGTGGCTTTATAGTCTCAATTGTATATTTTTGTGCTTTACATAATTGTGCATTATATGATTTGTGAATTTTGTACATTCATGTGCTTTATGATTGTATCATTCATTTGTTTTCATGTTTAGAACTCCTTTTAGTATTTCTTGCAGGTTTGGTCTAGTGAAAAATTCTCTTATCACTTCTTATCTGGAAAAAACTTTATTTCTCCTTCATTTTAGAAGCTTAGTTTGTGAAGATACAAAATTATGGCCTGGCAGTTGTTTTAGTTTATTTAATATTAAAAATAGTCCTCTGATCTGTTCTGGCTCATAAGGTTTCTACAGAGAAGACTGCTGTTAGTCTGATGGCTTTTCCATTATAAAGTATTTAGACACTTCTCTCTTGCTGCTTTTAGGATTTTTTTTTTTACCTTCATGTTGACTTTGGATAGTATGATATAACTATAGGTCTTGAAGAAGTTCATCTTGCAGTGCATCTTCCAGACGTTCTTTGAACTTTTTGTATCTGGATGTCTAATTACCTAGCAAAACCAGAGAAAGTTTTCTACATTACTCCCTCAAAAAAAGGTTCCCAAGCTTTTCACATATTTTTCTTCCTTTTCAGAAATAGCTACCTTTGGTCAGTTTATTAGTCTGTTCTTTCATTGCTATAAAGAAATACCTGAGAGTAATTTATGAAGACAAGTGGTTTACTTGCCTCATGGTTCTGCAGGCTATACAAGAAGCAGAGTGGCTTTTGCTTGGCTTCTGGGGAGGCCTCAGGAAATTCATAATCGTGATGGAAGATGAAAGGGGAGCTTGCATTTTACATCACTGAGCAAAAGGAAGAGAGAAAGTGGGGAAGTGCTGCACACTTTTAAACAACCAGATCTTACAAGAATCACTCACTATCATGACAACAGCACCAATGAGATGGTGCTAAACTATTCATGAGAAATCCACTTCCATGATTAAATCACCTCTTTCCGGCCCCACCTCCAACAATGAGGACTTTGATTTGACACGAGATTTGGTGGAACAAACATCCAAACCACATCAGTAGGTTTAGCCATTCATATAACTCGTATTTGTTAAAGGTTGTGTTCATTTCTTAAAATTCCTTTGTCTTTATTTTTGTCTGACTGGGTTAATTTGAAGAACCAATCTTCAGGCTCTGAAATTCTTTCTTCTGGTTGGTCTAATCTATTATTGGAACTTTCAACTGTAGTTTGTAATTTCTTCAGTGCCTTTTTGATTTCTGGAAGTTCTCGGGGTGGCGTTGTAAATATCTATCTTTTTAATACATTTTAATTCATATCCTTTACTGTTTTCTGATTTATTTGTGTTGATTTTCACCTTTCTTTTGGATTTCATTGAGCTTTCCTACACTCTATATTTTGAATTCTTTATCTTCCATTTCAGAATTTTAATTTTTTAGGGTACATTTATAGAGAGCTAGTCTTATCCTTTGGTGGTGTCAAAACACTATGTTTTTTTTACATAGCCAGAGTTCTTATGCTGACTTCTTCTTATCTTGATAAGCTATCTATTCTTATTTTAATTTACTTACATTTCGGCTGACACTATTTTTCTTCCTGAAGGGTGACTGCAATGTATGTTGTGTATGATCCTTTACTTTGACTCTGGGTGCTTCCAGGAAGCCAAGACTATGTGTGAGCTTCTTAGTTATAGATAGCTTTTGTGCAGAAGCTTTATCAAATGCTTATTGTAGTAGCAATGTACTGAACATATGAGCACGCTTTTGCAGAACTGGGAGTGCAGAGGTCTCAGGAAGCTTATTTCATTCTCTACTACTGTGCCCTTCTACACAGGTTTATTATTTGGTTGTGCAGTTCAATCTCCATTCCAGTAAGTGGCACTTTTGAGTAACAGCTTTGCAAAAGCCAATGGATATGTTATTTGGTCTTTTTTACAGGTAAGGGATTGCTGTTGTCATAGGTTGTTGGTTGGTCTACGAATTATCCCACATCATGAGTGTCCTGCTCAACCCAGGTTTGGGTGGACAAAGACGAGCAGAACCGGACCACCAAGCTTATCCTTCAAAACTCCAGTGACGAGTGGAAGCACCTACATTGATAGGAATTGTAGGGAGAGCTCTTGGTGAATTGCACCAAGGTCTCTGACGGGGGAAGAAAGAGGCAGCACCAGCTCCACCTCTTAAGAAGGAAGGAACATGATTTTCACTACCATACCATTGTCCCCAGACTTGTGACATGTCTTTTATCTACAGCCTGTATGCAACAGAGGTCCACTGAAAATGCCAATCCTGTGGCTATTACCCAAATGGACTCAGAGTGGAACCTTTTTCCTCAGTTCAAAAGAGATGACTCTGTGTCTTGTTGCACTATGCTGCAAGAGCACTGGCACTCTGCATAGCATGTGGGATAGGCCCTGTCCTTCATATAAACCTGGGCTTCTGGACGCACCATCAGTGGGGGCAAAGCTACTCTCAATAGCTCTGGAAAGTCTGTCGCAGGCGCAGTTGCACCAACTCCCTATAGGAGCAACCATGGCTATATTCATGGCAGTGGGTGAGTAAGAGATGTCTGCCTCTCCACGTTTATTTTGGTATGTGTGTGTTGGGGTGGCATGAGTATTGGTGCAACCTGGCAGCTGGAGTATGGCAACACTCTTCTGTTACAGAGTGCAGCATCATGCCCATATCTCCACAGGGAGGGGCATGGTAATTTTCTGCTCACAAGTAGAGAGCTCTTGAGCAAAAAAAGCTTATTTTGTCACAAGAAGCACTTTCCAGTGTTGCGTTTAACTTTCTCCTAGGGGCAGAGTGTCATGAAGGCTAGTCTTCTAGGAATTCTGCAGCTCCCCAGGATCCCGCCAGTAATCTGTGGTTGTCAGTTTCTGTACATTCTGAGAAATGCTTTCAGGGGAACTAGCTATTTGGAAACACAAGGTCTGAAATTTCCTAGGCAGGATAGCGGCCCACAACAAGTGCACAACCAATATTGTACCTAGTACAATATTGCCTTAGTTCTGGTTTTAAGTGAAAATGAACAAATATGTGTGAGCTGGCAGCCTGGTGCCCTGCTCTCAATATATCCCCAAATCACTGCCAACAGTAGTGCCTGTGCTTGCAAGATTAGGGGGACTATCCAATAGTATGGCAGTCCATAGTCTGCTTCAGAGGTGAGAGAGCAAACAAGGATCTCCACCTACCCTTTCCACAGGACTCCAAGTTCTTCAGAGAACATTCTCTGTCAACTTTTTGCTTCCTTCATTCTTCTGTGCCTCACTTTTCCTCCATGCCTCACTTTTTCTCCAGTTGGTTTTAGCACTCTTCCCTCAGTATTCCACTTGAGCCATGATAGTTCATCTTTAACTTTGGTTCTTTTTTCTGAGAAGAACTGGAGTCCTATATCTCTAGTCAGCCATCGTAAAAAAAATGGTATTACAATTTTATTAATTGTCCATAAATCTTGAATGAATTTCCAGTGTCACCTATTTGGATTTTTAACTGGTAGGATTGAAGTGTTACAAGGACTTGTGTATGGAATTATAAATCTTTGTTTAATTAAATCTTATACAATTGGTGAGAGTCCTTGAGCAGTTTTGGGTTTTAGTGAATATTGGGATAATTTATGCAAAGGTTTAAAATGTTCTATTTGGTTTTATAGGTTTACAGTATTTTTTAATACTAATTGAGGAAAAGGCCCGTAAACATTTAGGTATTTTTGAAAGGACAGGGGTATTATAAGCCTGAGTTTTGATTTCACTAATTTCTGTTTGTAGAGAGCATAAGAGTTATGTTTTGGGAAAGGCAAAAGCTCTAAGATTATTTCTCCCTGAGAAGAATTTTATGTTTCTTTCTAGCATGCACATAAGTCTCACCACAGTAAGTTTTCTGGAACAGTATCACATAGTAAAAAGGTATTTTTTAGAAAAAAGTTTCCAAAGTTGATTGAACGTGTTTAGATATGGGAATCTCTAGAACTTGATGTGAAACCCTCACAATCTTTTTACCTAATGAATGTGTTGGCTTATTAAAGTGGGATCCCAGCAAATTCATTAATGGGAATATACCCCAAAGAAAATAAGCCATTCTACTGAAAAGACACATGTACTCATATGTTTATGGCAGCACTGTTCAAAATAGCAAAGTTATGGCATCAACCTAGGTGCCCATCTTTGATGGATTGGATAAAGAAAATGTAGTACATATAGACCACGGGATACCATGCAACTATGGAAAATAACAAAATCATGTCGTTTTGGCAATATTTATGGGGCTAGCAGTCATTATACTAAACAAATTAACACAGAAACAGAAAACCAAATACTGCATATTCTCACTTAAAAGTGGGAGCTAATAGTTGAGCACACATGGCCATAAGGATGGGAACAAGAGCCACTAGAGATTGCTAGAGAAAGAAGGAGTGTGGGGGCATGGGTTGAAAACCTATCTATGGGGTGCTATGCTCACTACCTGGTGATGGGATTCATATCTCAAACTTCAACATCACACAGTATTCCCACGTAATAAACTTGCACATGTATCCCCTGAATTTAAAATAGAAGTTGAGATTAATAAACATTAAAAATGACAAAATAAAAATTGCTTATGGACTGAAAAAATAAAATAAAATATAATAAAGCATAGTTTATAGTATACAAGGTGGCTCGAGTATCCACCATGATTGCATACAATTTCCCATTTATCTTAGGCATGGTTTATTTATGTTTATTGAAGGATATTATAGGAGACAATTTATTTCAGAATCCCTTGGAGCCTAATCAATGTTGATAATCATCCCGAGAGCTAAAAAGAATCTATTTGGTTCCCTCTAGTGGTGAAACAGTCCAGCCTGAAGGGCGGTTTATTTGGTGGACAGATACCAAAGTGGACAATCTCATGTTTAGTGTCTTGGTTGTTTACAATAAAGGCAGAAATCTCAGGGTTAAAAATCTTGGTTTTAGGACTTCTGGTTATAACTTAAAATAAGGACAAGAAGTTCTCTTTGTTCCCAGCCTCTACAACTATTGTAATTACAGAGACATAGCTTGTTAACCTTTTGGGTTTTTCTTGCTCTGTAGTTCTCACACAATGTTTAGCTAAGATCACAAATTGATTCATATCTGTAACTTTCTATCTCAGTTAATACTTTTTAATTAAACTGTAACATTTAGTTTAATTAAACTGTTAAGTCCATTAAAAATGTTCATGTCATTTTAATCCATACAGGAAATCCTCTATTTTATATTTTGAGTACAGCATGCTTTACAAACAGTGTTTCTAAGTAAGTTCTGTAATCTGAAACTGGTTTATTCCTTTTTATTCACAAGATTGTATTATGGACCAATCAAAATTTGTGAAGTCTTTAGAATTGAGTTTAAAAGGTTTTAAATAATTTTAAAGCTCTTTTGGTCCTTTTGTGAGGAATTTTAAAGTCAGGGAGTCTAGAATCATAAGCTAATATGAGAATTTCAAATTCCTCAGTAAATATTTGAGAACTTTTCTTGGATCAGGGAATTTTTTTTTTTACAACGGCTCTAAGCTCAGTTCTAGATCTTGGAGTGAAAGTAATTACAGCAGGAATACTTGGCTGATCAAAAGGTCTTACTTGGAAGGCACCTGTCTTATTTAACTTTTAAAATATGATCCTTAGGGTGGCAGGTAATTTAGGAAAAATATTAGTGGGCTCAAAGTATGTAGGCAGAGATGAATAAAGAAAATAATAGTTAGGTTTAGTTTAGTCAGAATACAGTTCTCGTTTATAATGTCTTTAGTCTGTTGCTTAAGCTTTTTGTTTGTTTTTTGCAAACAATCTATAGAGGTGACAATTTTCAATCTGCTTAGTCTTATAAGCCTTTGTATACCCATTGAAGACTAATCCCATTGTTTTGTGGGGTTTTGGTCCCCATTTTCTAATAGCCTCACAAATAAACAATTTTATTTATTCAAAATTTTCTCATTGCTACCAACTTAATTCTAAGTTTTCTCTAGTAAGATTAACCCATTTTCTAAATGGGTTATAATTTTTATACATAAAATTAACTGGAATTCTAGAATGTGGAGTCCTAGACTGAGACTCAGTTCTGTCTAAATAATGCTCAAATAAACTCAAAGAGCTCTTAACACTTTTTAGCTATGTTTGAAATCTCAGAAAACACTCATCTACAGTCTCTGGTTACAAACAAGAGGGTTGTGAGCACAACTATTTCTGTAGGTAGTCACTGGCGTTTTACTTCAGATACTACTTCTAAAACCAGGTCTGTAAATAGAAAGACTTAGATAAATTAAATTTAACAGAGTTTAATTGAGTAAGAAAAAAATGATTTGCAAATCAGGCAGCCCTCACAATCACAGCTGATGTAGAGAGACGGGTGCTGTTGCATGGTCAGAATTTATGTACAGGAAAATGAAAATAAAATACAGAATATGGAAGAGAGGTATAGAAACAGTCGGACTGGTTATACCTTGGTATTTGTTTTATTCTGAATATGGTTTGAATAGTTGGCCACCTGTGAGTAACTGCAGTATAGTTGTTGGGATTTGCTGGGACTCAGCTATTGTTGAAGAGCATATTTTTTAATTAGACTTTTAGAATGTTTACCTACTAAGTTAGGTAACGATTTGTACATAGGACTCAAATATGTGAGTATAGAGGCTCTCTTAGGCCAGAGTTTAGTTCGATTTAACAAAGTCCTAACCCTCAGTACCTCAGAATGTGACTGTACTTGCTGACAGGGCATTGAAAAAGCTGATGAAAGTTAAAATGAGGTCATTGTGGGTGGAAACCCTAATCTAATAGGACTGTTGTCCTTACAGATGAAAAGAATTTGGACATGGCTATACAGGGAATACAGTGTGCAGATATGGGGAGGTGATGGCCATCTACAAGCAAAGGAGAGGGTCTATAGAAGAAATCAACCCTGCTTATATCTTTATATGAGACTTCTAGCCTCCAGAATTGTAAGTAAATAAATTTCTGCGATTTAAGCCCCTCAGTATATGGTATTTTGTTATGGAAGCCCTGGCAAACTGACACAGTGACCAAAGGTGCAAGGAAAAGTTAGCGATTACTTTCTATTAATGTAGTGATTTGGAATATCATAGAATCTGAGGCATGTTCCCCGAAGATTGAAGTGTGAAAAGTGTGAAGTCTCGAGATTTCCCTTGGTGGAGTCATGCAGGCTTGACTTTCATAAATTCTCAGGAAACCCATCTTCCCCACAATTTCACTTCCAATAAATTACTGAGTCATCCAATAAATGACTATTTTGCTTAAATTAGTCATAGTTTCTTTCTCTTCTTTTGAAACAAAGATCAAGATATTATTGAATCTGGTGGGGATATCCTCATAAAATTCAGATTTTCAATAATTCTGAATAATTTAACGAATACAGGGTAAAAGCCATGAGTTGGAAAAAGAACATTACCTGTATTTTTTAAAATGAAATTCTCTACATAAAAGAGAATGAAAGGAGAAAGTTATGGTTTGGTGGCCACTATGCCATTTTTAACTTATTGTGGAAGAACAGGGTTTTAAATAAATTTACCTTTATTTTTCTATTCATCACTCTGCCACATAAGTGGTTCTTTGTCATTTTCATCTTTGTTTTATATGTTTTATAAAATCCCTTCTACATTGTTTGGTTGAAGAGAAATTTTCATTTTAAAAGCTCATTTTATTATTCCCCATGCTGCCAATTAAACAATGCAATCAACTAATCTAAAATTAGAATAAATCTAGAACATATTTTTTGTTTTAGAATAATTTTGCTCATCTTATTTTGTATTTTCTTTAACTGATTTAGAAGTATGGCGTAGGAGCTTACGATGACTCATAACATTATTTCTCTTTTTCTTCCTAGAACATTTTTTCAAATTTTCAGTGTCTGCATTTGAAATAATAGTTTGAGAAAGACATTTAATTCAATCCCATCTTAGTTTATATTTTTCTCTGTAATTTCAATGATTTTATATTAATAGGACTAAATATAAGACCCTAAATATATGCAATTGTCAGTTTCATTAACAAAATTAAACTTCTTACACACACACACACACAGACACATATTGAACATATTTTTCCTTCATTATGTTATCACAATTTTAACACGTTTAATAAAAATTTGCCTTATGATGTTACAAGCAAAAAAATTTAAGTGATATCTGATATATTTATAGGTTTTCATTAAAATTATTCATTCCATAGTCAGTGCATGAATGAGAATATTTACTTCACATTTTCTATTTGGTATTATGTATAAAACATTATATCTGATCTCACCACATTAAGTGGAACCTCAAGGCTTTAGTTTCACATATTATCACAGACACGATTCAAAGCAGACAATGAAGGCAACACATCATGTGTATAATGTGTACATGCACCTGTGTTCACACATGATGTGTTCCCTTCATTCCTTAATCTTTGCTCTTGTTCAAGACCCCCAAGTGAATAAGGTACAGAAGAACAGCTTTTTAACTCAGATACATTATGCTTCTCATCTTAGGGGTAAAACCTAATATGGTGACAGTATCAAAGGAGGTTTTGTGAAAGTAAAATGAATTTCGAAAAAAGCAATTAAAATTGTGAAAGTTCATTTAGCTGAAAATCCAATTATACAAAACAAAAATATATTGAGCATTTTACAGTCTCAAATACTGTACAGAAATAGAAAGAGCACATTAAAACCACACAACTTTGTTAAAACAAAATTTGGAAACCTAGTCCTAGAATTTTCTTCCCTCATTTCTTTTCTATGAAGGAAAATTAGCCTCCAGAGTTTGCTTTTTTTTTTTCCTTGGGTACATCTGCTATTCATATTCACCACAGTGAAAAACTCCAGTAATGAAACCATCAATCAATAAATTCCCACTTTTCCCCTACACCTCTGTAGTCTCTTCTCTTCACCCTTCCTTCACTCTATATCATAAGTTAGAGCTAGATCATAAAGAGCAAAACACTACCAAAAAGCAGAAAAAAGGCAAAGCATAAAAACAAGACAAATCTATTTTAATGGGCAAGAGATGATAGCGTGTGAAGGCTGGAAACACTAATAAATGTATCATGCTAAGGAACATAATCTCATCTACCAGTTTATGAGCATCTGCTATAATATCTTCTATATAAACACACACTTCCCCAGTCTATATGACAATCTGGTAAATTGCCTATGATTATGTCTGTCTCAAAGATTAAGAAATTGAATCCTTTTGAAGTGACAAATCTAGATTTATTCTTAATTCTCATTGCTTCACCAAACTACAATCTTTCTACTATGCCACATGTAACCTTTATGTGCTAATGAGTTTTGAATTGCACCCTAAAGTCACAAGAAGATTTTAACTATTATAATAGTATGATCAAATGTGTAGGTTTATGTGGATAAAATATAGCCAAGTAAAAGAAATATAAAGACCTGGGGAAAGAAGAAAATAATTTCAGAAAGATTTATAACTTCTAAGATGAAAAAAAGTAATCATTTTGTATGTTAGGCCCAGCCAGAATTTAGCCCATAAAAGTATATCTCCCGAAACATCACTACACTGCTAATAGGCCACATTTGAAGACATGAAAACATAATTATGAATTATTATACCAGAGTATATTATACAATAATGAAGATATTTGCAGTTTATTCCTGTAACCCTGGCTATTCAGGAGACTGAGGCAGGAAGATCACTTAAGACCTGGAGTTCAAGTCTAGCCTGGACAACATGGTGAAACCCAGTCACTAAAAATAAAAGATGAAATTTAAAAATTTGGTGGGTATGGTGGTTAAGTCCCAACTACTTGGGAAGCTGAGACAGGAAGATCCCTTGAGCCCAAGTGGTAAAGGTTGCAGTGAGCTATGATCATACCACTGCACACCAGCCTAGGCAACAGAGTAAGGCCCTGTCTCAAAAAACAAATTACTTTCTATGTTATTTAGAAAAATAGAAGTAAAGAGATCAGTGACTTTGAAAATATTTGACTTTGAATCAGTAACTTGGGGTAAATAT
The DNA here is from genome assembly GCF_001698545.2 of Rhinopithecus bieti. Classification (NCBI taxonomy): domain Eukaryota; kingdom Metazoa; phylum Chordata; class Mammalia; order Primates; family Cercopithecidae; genus Rhinopithecus; species Rhinopithecus bieti. The sequence goes on from NW_016814450.1 coordinate 81,362, forward strand.
GTGTATAGTATTAAGTTCAGATTAAATCCATTGATGTTCTTAAATGTTCAAATATTCATATCTCTTATTTCAGTATGTTGCTGCACAGAAACTAGTAGATTCAGAGTTTTGTAATAATATTTAACCAATAGAGAATAAACATTAAATATGAGAACTTGCTAAATTGCTATTAAAAGCCAGATTTGTCTACCAAAGTGAACCATACAAATGATATGTAAGACTATTATGTTTATATTTGTAAACCCCTGAAACTCTCACCAAATTTAGATGCAACAATTGGTGTTACGTTGATCCTTTAATCTGTAAGTTAAATACAACATATGATATAGTTTTATCTCATTTTCTATATTTAAGACTGAGAAATTATTCTGCAAAGCATATTCATGTTTTAATGTTTTCCCAAATTTCACTGTTTAATGACTGATCTAATGACATTTTTTATCTGATTTTTTCACAATCAATGAATATGACATCTAAAAAATCCCTAGCCAAAGCAATATTCCCTCAAGAAGCCAATTCTGTGATATTTCTCAACTCAATCATTCTCATTTTTGAATAACAAAATCTTAATCTTGCCATTGTAATATAAATTGAACAATGTGGTGAATTCGTAAAGGAAACAAATCTTGCAATAAAAGGCCTGAGTTCAAGTTGTAGTTCACATTTATTGAACCTGGAAAATATAAATAAAAATACAAAGCCAGCTTTTAACATGCTTTATGAGTGACTGACTCTCGGAGTTGTGCTGAAATGTAAATAAACTAAACAAGGAAATTTTGTTAATCATAGCAGGCGATAAAAACATTAGCGGCTACTACTATGTTGATTTGGCATTTTGTTGTTATTTATTCAATATTTAAATTTATTCATTTTTAAAATGTATGAGTCCTTTTGTTTGTTAATAAAAGACCATGAGATTTTCCGAGGCTAAAAGCAGAGCTTTTATTTTCTAAGAAACAATTTGTAGATTAGGGGAGATGCAGCCTTCAGTAGAAGCACACTGCATTCCAGAGAACAAAGGAAG
>NW_016814450.1:82395-89822 GCF_001698545.2 Rhinopithecus bieti
AAATATAAATAAAATACAAAGCCAGCTTTTAACATGCTTTATGAGTGACTGACTCTCGGAGTTGTGCTGAAATGTAAATAAACTAAACAAGGAAATTTTGTTAATCATAGCAGGCGATAAAACATTAGCGGCTACTACTATGTTGATTTGGCATTTTGTTGTTATTTATTCAATATTTAAATTTATTCATTTTAAAATGTATGAGTCCTTTTGTTTGTTAATAAAAGACCATGAGATTTTCCGAGGCTAAAAGCAGAGCTTTTATTTTCTAAGAAACAATTTGTAGATTAGGGGAGATGCAGCCTTCAGTAGAAGCACACTGCATTCCAGAGAACAAAGGAAGGGTTTGGCTTTTAGAGAGAAAGTTTTCATCCAGTTTCTCAATTAGTTCCTTTTATGCAAATGAAAAATTCAGACATTTTTTGTTCTGATTGGTTGATAAAATTGAGCCTTGATTGGTTGAGCCAGTTGAACCCTAACTGAGTGACTTTTAGGCTGAAAACCACGAGTCTTTGTGAAATTTATCTTGGCCTTGGATATAGGAACTCTTCCAGTCCAGGACTGCAAAGCATAATATTTGTCATGGGTTGTACTTTCTGACAAGATTGTTCCCTCACTCATGTCAAGGCCTCTCAAACCTGTTTTGGTTTGAACTACCTCCATTAGCCACGGGGAGTCCATTTTGTCTGCGGATGTTCTCTGGATTGGGGTTGTCTTTTGCAACTGATGTCAAAGTCAAAATTAAGTTTACTACAACTTTTACAAAGGCTGTTTACAAACTTTCAACAACAGAACCCATCTGTCATCACGTACATTTCAGCATGGGTCTCAAGGGAGTTAGAAAGAGGAATAAGTTTTACAGAGTGAAAAGAAGAAAAACTACAGTCTCTGATCAGGTGAGTACTCTATTCACATGGGATTTTTGGAAGCAAGGAGTATAATTGTTCTCCTGCTACAACCAGCAGCCCTTGGTTATCTACAAAAGGGCAAGTTGATGGCTTGGGGTATATCAAAAGAGGAACCCTTGCTCAGTGTTAGGGGTGGAGAGTTGTTTTTGGGGCCAGTTGTTACCCGGAACAAGTGGGAATCAATAGAGTGCCAAATATAGTCACAAAGGTCCCTGTATGGAATAGAGGTGACTGCCATCAGAGGCAGTTCCTCACCCAAAAGATGGAAATTCATGTAAAACCTCTCTAAAGCTTTATATTTTTACAGACAACTGCTAATCATATTCTCACCATTGATCGCTCCCTAATCCTTAACAGTTTCTGAGTTAGGTTTATGTAGCATTATGATATTTTTCCTACCTGTCTGCAATGTACTTTCTGTCTCTGTCAAAGATTTTTCTTTACCCTTTCTATTGAGATGTAAACATCTCAAAAGATACAGATTTGATTATCTTTCCTCAGTAGACTTTTCCTCCCTCTTTATCTTCTCTTAGTTTTACATGTGAGAAAAAAATTAATTATTTAATATGATTGCATTAAGATAGGTTCTAGTTATACCTAATCAATGAATCTACAGTTGCATACATGGTGAATTCTTGGCAATATCATGGTCCAGTGGCCTGGTGTGGACCATGATCTTCTCTTAAACTCCTATTCTTGACTCTCCATCACACTGAACCTGTGTGCCTTATTTTAAAATATTGCAATCCACAAAATTTCATAATATTATCATCCACAATATTTCATAATTTTGCCTCTACCTATCCTTACTTTTATGCTTTCTTTGTGTGAAATTTATAGTGTAGTGTACACCTTATAATTCCTCTTGATTTCTGCCCAGTTACTATTTTATGGAAGGTAAAATATTTTACCTCGTTAATAAACGGTTATACTTAAGAGAAAATTACTTGAGGCAATAGCATTAGTCTTAGATGTTTCAATTATTTATCTATAATTTTAATTTTTTTCTTTTTAATATTTATATATTTATTGGCTCAGCAGAGCTTAAACATATTTCAATATAAAAGCCTTTTACAAAATAAACATTACTTCATATAATTAAAGAGTTACAAGGGCTGGGTGTAGTGGCTCACACCTGTAATCCCAGCACTCTGGGAGGCTGAGACTGGTGGATCACCTGAGGTCAGGAGTTTGAGACCAGCCAGGCCAACAAAGTGAAACCCCATCTCTACTAAAAAAAAAAAAAATTAGCTGGGCATGGTGGTGTATGCCTATAATCCCAGCTACTTGGGAGGTTGAGTCAGGAGAATCACTTGAACCCAGGAGGTGGAGGTTGCAGTGAGCCAAGATCATGCCACTGCACTCCAGCCTGGGTGACAAGAGCAAAACTCCATCACACACACACACACACACACACACACACACACTATATATATATATATGTATATGTATATATATGTATGTGTATATATATGTATATATATATATAAAATAATTGAACTCTGGTCAAATCTCATGACTAAATTTTTAAATGTTTGATAATTTTTGTTTTCAACTTTTATTTTCAGTTTGGGGGTACATGTGGAGGTTTGATACTAGGGTATATTGCATGATGCTGAGGATTGAGGCACAAATAATCATGTCACTCAGGCACTGAATATAGTACTCAAGAATTATTTTTTTAACCCATATGCATTCATTCCCTCTCCTCACTAGTAGTCCCCAATGTCTATTGTTGCTATCTTTATATTAATGAGTAACCAATGTTTAGCTCCCACTTAAAAATGAGAACATGCAGTGTTTGGTTTTCTGTTTCTGCATTAATTCATTTAGGCTAATGGCCTCCAACCACATCATGTTGCTGCAAAGGACATGATTTTCTTCTTTTTTGTTGCTGTGTAGTATTTCATGGTGTATATGTACCATATTCTCTTTATCCAATCCACCACTGATGGGCACCCAAGTTGATTCCATGTCTTTGTTATTGTGACTAGTGCCACAATAAACATACGAGTCCATGTGTCTTGGCAGAATGACTTGTTTTCCTTTGGATGTATACCTAGTAATAGGGTTGCTGGGTTGAATGGTAGCTTTAAGTTCTTTGTGAAATCTCCAAACTGTTTTCAACAGGGGCTGAACTAATTTACATTCCCACCAACAGTGGATAAGCATTTTTTTTCTGCAGCCTCATCAATATCTATTCTTTTACATTTTAATAATATTCATTCTGACTGGTGTGACATACCTCATGGTGGTTTTGATTTGCATTTCTCTGATGTTAGTGATGTGAAACATTTTTTCATATGCTTGTTGGTTTCATATGGTTGAATGCATGTTTTCTTTTGAGAAGTGTCTGTTCATGATTTTTTTACCCATTTCTTAATGGAGTTATTTGGTTTTTGCTTGTTAATTTGTTTATATTCCTTATAGATCCTGGCTATTAGACCTTTGTTGGATGTGTAGTCCCCAAATATTTTCTCCCATTCTGTAGGTTGTCTGTTTACTCTGTTGATAGTGCCTTTTTCTGTGCAGAAGACCTTTAGTAAGCAGGTCTCACTTGTCAATTTTTATTTTGTTGCAATTGCTTTTGAAGGCTTAAGTCATATTTTTTTCCCCCAAAGTCAACGTCCAGAATGGTGTTTCCTAGGTTTTCTTCTAGAATTATTATAGGCTGTGGTCTTAAATTCAAATCTTCAACATCTTGAACTAGTTTGTTTGTATGGTGAAAGGTAGGTGTCCAGTTTCATTCCTCTGAATATGGCTAACTAGCTATCCCAGAACCATTTGTTGAATAGAGTCCTCTCCTCGTTGCTTATTTTTGTAGACTTGTTCAAAGATTAGATGGCCATAGGAGTGCAGCTTTATTTCTGGGATCTCTATTCTATTCCACTCTGTGTCTGTTTTTGTCCCAGGATCATGCTGTTTTAGTTATTGTAGCTTCATAGCACAGTTTGAAGTCAGGTAATGTGATGCCTCCAGTTTTGTTCTTTCTGCTTAGGAATGCTTTGGCTAATCGTGCTCTTTTTTGTTTCCATATGAATTTGTGAATAGTTTTTCAAATTATCATTGGCAGTTTGATAGGGATAGCATGGAATCTGTAGATAATTTAGGCAGTATGGCCATTTTGATGATATTTATTCATTCAGTCCATGAACATAGAATATTTTTCCATTTGTTTGTGTCATGCATGTTTTCTTTTAGCAGGATTTTATAGTTCTTTTGTAGAGATTTTCACCCCTTGGTTAGATATATTCCAATGTATTTTATTTTGTGTGTGGTATTCTAAATGGTATTTCATTCTTGATGTGGCTCTCAGCTGAAATGTTATTGGTGTATAAAAATGCTACTAATTTTTGTATATTTATTTTGTATCCTGAAACTTTACTGACATTGTGTATCAGTATCAGGAGTCTTTCGGTGGTGTCTCTAGGGTTCTCTAGTATAGAATTTTATAATCCATGACAAGAGATATTTAAACTTTTTCTTTTTTTTATTTTGATGCCGTTGATTTATCTTGCCTGATTGTTCTGGCTAGCACTTCTAGTACTATATTTAATGGGAGTGGCAAGAGTGAGCATCCTTGTCTTGTTCTAGTTAGTTCTCAAAGGAAATGCTTCCAATTTCTGCCTGTTCAGTCTGATGTTGGCTGTTGGTTTGTCATAAATGGCTCCTAGTATTTTGAGGCATATTCTTTTGATACTTTGTTTCTTGAGGGTTTTTATCATGAAGTACTGTTGGATTTTATCAAAAGCTTTTTCCATACCTATTTAAATGATCACATGAATGTTTTTAAATTGTTTTATGTGGTGAATCACATTTATTGATTTGTGTATATCAAACCAACCTTACATTGCTGTAATGAAGCCTACTTGATCATGATAAATTAACTTTTTGATGTGCTATTGAATTCAGTTGGCTTGTATTTTGTTGAAGATTTATGCATTTGTATTCATCAGAGAATACAAATTCTCTTTGTATTCTGTTTTCTTTTTTCATTATGTAGTTTTTTTTTTTCTTTTTTCATTATGTCTTTATCAGGTTTTGATATCAAGGCAATGCTGGTTTTGTAGAATGAGTTAAGGAGGAGTCACTCCTCCTCAATTTTTTTGGAATATTTTCAGCAGAATTAATACCAGCTCTTCTTTGTAAATTTGGTAGAATTTAGCCATGAATCCATCCTGCCCGTGACTTTGTTTGGTTGGTAGGGTTTTTTTTGTTTTTTGTTTTGTTTTGTTTCATTTTGTTTTTCTGATTCAATTTTAGAATCCAATAATAGTCTCGTCAAGGTTTCAATTCTTGATTGAACCTTGGGATATTGTGGATTTCAGGAATTTATTCATTTCTTCTAGATTTTCTAGTTTCTGTGAATAAAGGTATTCGTAATAGTCTCTGATGATCTTTTTTATTATTTCTGTGGCATCAGTTGTAATGTCACCTTTGTTGTTTCTGATTGTGCTTATTTGGATCTTCTTTTTTTTTTTTTGTTAGTCTAGCTCGCCGTCTATTGATCTTATTTATCCTTTCAAAAATACCTTTTTTTATTCATTCTTTGAATGGATTTTTTGGTGTTAATTTCTTTTAATTCCACTCTGATTTTAGTTATTTCTTTTCTTCCATTAGCTTTGGGTTTAATATGTTTTTGTTTTTCTAGTACCTATAGATGTGATGTTAAATTGTTAATTTAAGATCTTTCTGATTTTTGATTTTAAGTGTTTAGGGTTATAAACATCACCCTTAACACTACTTTTGTTTCATCTAAGAGATTTTGATATATTGTGTCAACCCAACACTTAAAAAAATACAGCATACAGGACATGCATCCATTTGTATATGGCAAGCAAGAGACTTCCACCCAACTTGATGACGAGTATACATGAATCAGTGAGCAAATGCTGCTTACAGCCACAACTGAACTGAAGTTGGTGGAAACTTTTTCAAGATTTTACAATTTATTAGTTATGGGTCTTGTCATTGTTGCTGTTTTATATTATCTGTGAGTTTTCAGTATTTGACTATGGAAATGATTAACTAGTATTGTGAATATCAAATAAAAAATGAACTGAAAACTGTTGTGTATATAACACATTGTGAATATGCAATCTATGTCCCTGGCTTTAGTCAGTCCTATTTTCATTCATAGGTCAGCCAGTCACTGTATCTCCTATAAGTAACCATACACTCTTTTGTCACAGCCATCAGTCCATTATCAGTACAAAGTACATTTGCCTGCAAGGGAATATATAAGCTTTCTTAGCTTGCAATTGAACGTGGCATCTTCCATGAACTATCTCCCCTTTTTGGGCAGATAGATCCAAAGTTAAAGGTCTTTACATAAATCCATGGTATGATTTTTAATTTATTCCAGATGTTGATGAAATATCTAAACAGTGGCTATTTATGATGACATTTTAAATGATAATCTCTTTTCTCTTTTGGAATGTGCATTTACTTTCTTCAAACTTCTTCTAAAAGAGAGACATGAAAGTATCCTATTTTAATATTTACCTGGGAAAAATAAATATGGGAGAGAAACTAGAAAAAATTTTGATAATATAGTTAAAATTTCAGAGATATCAAATATTATAATTATAAAAATAAGTCTGAAAAGGAACACTTATAAGTAAATAATAATCTCATGAAAATAAAAAGTACTCTAAAATTTTAAAAAAGTTACTGAGAAGTTTGGAAGATAAAATTGAGGAAATGTTTCTAAATTTAAAACAAAATAAACAGATAGTGACATAAAATAAGTTAAGAAACATAACAATTTTTAAAGATTTATTAAGTAGTTGTAATATTTTGCTATTATAAATACTTTCAAAAAATTTGTAAATACAAAAAAGTGATTATCAAAAATATCTGTATTTGTTACTTTCCAGAACTCATCATGTTAGTCAAAGAGGCCTATCTAATGCCCAGCCAAACAAATTAATAAAGACCCCATGAAAGTCATTAAAAGAACCCTCAGAATACTGATGATATGCATTTGCTACAATGTACACCATTTGGGTGATGTGTACACTAAAGGTTCAGACTTCATCACTACACCTTATGTCCATGTAACACAACTATGCTTGTAATCCAAAATCTATTCAATAAATAAAAAAATCATACAAATAGCAATAATGACAACTATACACACATATTTACACACACATATATATTCATGCATGTGCACACACACACATATATATAAATTTATATATGTGTTTAAGTTTGTATAATCAATCAGAAGCTAAATCTGTTACATAATTTAGCAGAAATTTACATTAGTATAGTCCTAAAAATATAAATGTTAACATTTTTTGCTAAAGTTTCTGATATAACAAATTCAGGAAAAACAATTATTACCTAATAAAGTTAAATTATTAACTAACAAAACAGCCAATATTTCAAACCATTAAGTCAAAAGGAGAATTAAAACCATAGAATAATTCAATTCATATTTTTAAAATGAGGAAAAAGTTAAATTACATATTGTAAGCTCCCATACTCCCTCACTCACAAATGAGTTATATA
>NW_016814450.1:90004-187160 GCF_001698545.2 Rhinopithecus bieti
ATATATATATATATATATATAATGAAAGCTATATGGCTTTTTATTTCCCCTCCTTTTTCAACTAAAAGGAAACTTTTGACTGTTTTGATTTTTCTTCTCAATATAAAGATAATCTTGGAAAGAAATCCTCATTTTTATTTTATTAATTCACAGGAAGCAGGCCAAATAAATTAGACTGTCCAATATAATTCTTAGAGACACTCTGTTTTATCACAATTTGTTTTTATTCTGATAGTACATTCACAATAATTTATTGCAATAATTCCATAAACTGGATGTTTGCTTTTAATTGGTGAATTTCTATCATACTACTGAGGTAATTTTAACTAGGGACCTTCTTGGATATATACACCAAAGTATTAACTGTTTACATCAAAGAAATAAACTAAAAGTTGTATTGAAAGCTGATACAAACTCTGCTGCCCGTAGCCAATTTAAATAGTGAAGCCAATTTAAAGTGGTTTATGATTATGATTCAGCATAAAAGTAATATTGCCTTTGTTATTTTGTTTATCTTTCACTTCTCACACCCAAAAAAAGAATTAGGGAGGGATGGTATAAATAGCTGTGCTAAGGTAGCTTATAACCTAATATTATTTTATATTGTGAGAAACTGTGAGAATGAAAGCAGGGAAGGGTGACAGTAGAGTGTCTGCCTGAGACAGGCACTGTGTGAACAGTGGAATATAATTAGTTTGAATTTCAGAGTAAGTCAAATATTCATGTTGGGATGATAAAGTCTTATAAAAATTTTAAAAATCATAACTGATAAGTAAAATATTTATAATACAATAATATGTTAAATTAAATGCATGAATAGAATATGATTGCTAGATAGAAATGTTGGTGTTTATTTAAAAAGGAGTCAGAGAAAGGTTTAGAATATGTAATATTTCTGTTTATTTGATACTAAATTAAACATAGTTCTAATAACTCAGATAATAAAAAATGTCAGAAACATGTGACTAATACCTCTAGAAGTTCAATTGAAGTGTAGTGTAATCTTTCCCTAAGCTTTATAGATTTCCTAAATATTTGGAAAGGTATGGATCATATAAAAAGTGAGATATAATTTTACAATAGTAAATTTTATGAAATGAAGCAATGGATGTTTGCTATGTAAGTTTGATAGAGAACTTATGTTAAGCATAGGCATTGGTGTATGTAAAATATCTGTAGAACTGAAAAAATGTGCAATGCGAAACCACACTCCCAGAAATTCATGTTAAATTGGTTGGAGTAGACATTTAGAATATATCATTTTCTGTTATAGATTGCTTTTGAGCAGTTTTAGATTTACAGAAAAATTGAGAAAGTGGTACAGAGATTTTCCATTACTTTTGCCTCCAAATATTCACAGCTTGTTCCACTATCAAAACCCTGCACTACTATGGTACGTTTGTTAAAATGGGTGAGCCTGCACTGACACATCATTATCACCCTAAGTCCACAGCTGACATTAGGGTTCACTCTTGCTGTTGTACTTCTGTCTTTTGACAAATATATAATGACAGGTGTCCACAATTACAGTATCACACAGAGTCGTTTCACTGCCCTAAAAGACCCTTTTGCTCTGCTTTTCCATTCTTCCCTGTCCTCTAACCCTTGAAAACTACTCATCCTTTTCCTTTCTCCAAAGTTTTTCATTTTCCAAAGTTCATATAGTTGAAATCATATAGTATGTAGCCTTTTTAGATTGATTTCTTTCACATAGTGATATACATTTCAGGTTGCTTGATAGCTCTTTCTTTTCAGCATGGAATGGCATTCTGTTGCATGTATATATCACAGTTTATCTGCTGATATCAATCCAATCAAAATCCCAGAAATTCTAATCAAAACCCCAGCCAAAAGATAGAATAGTCACCACAATATAGAACTGAAAGAACAAGGTACAGTGGCTGAAGCTATCTAAATTCAAGATTTACTAAAAAACTACAGTAATCAAGACAATATTATATTGGTGAAAGAATAGACAAATAGATCAATGGAATGGAATGGAAGCCCAGAAATAGACCCACATAAATATACTGTAATGGTTTATAACTTATCCATTTTAGGATGACCGGCGACACTGCTCACACTTTGTTCACTGGTATTATTTTCCATTTCCACAATTTTTCAAGACCATACTTAAATGTGGGTGTGATGTAGTTCATTTTTGGGTTGTTCCCAGGCACTGAGTCAACTCACTCATAAATCATATTCAGATATTTTTCTTCTTTCATTTGGTCATAATGGATACCCTATGGGTGGAGAGCAGCACTAGTACAGCTCTGATAGATGAACACTCAGCTACCAGCTCCTGTAACTTACTCATCCCCCTTTGACCTGCTATTTTCTCTCTTTTGATGTGCTACCTCTGGACCTATCTGACTTTATGACTTGGCAAGTGTGACAGAACCAAGCTGAAAATAGATACCTGTTGTTGTTTAAGCTGTGGTAATACATAGTCAGTTTTTAGATTCCATTTGGTTTCTATAGGAACAAGATTGGAAAATCAAATATTATACAATAGAGAGCATGGGATTGGCCTTCATTCATTAGGTCTTTAATAATTAGCATGAATCTATGCCCTTTCCCAGGGTTGTGTATAGGAACTTGCTTTCTCTCTCTATCCCTTCCTCACTCTCTTTTCTCTATTAATTCATATATCTATATACTGTCTTGATATGTGGTGATGAAGAGTTTAAAAGTTTCTACCTGATCTTTTCCAGTATAATAGCTTTTATTTCACAGGCCAAGTATACGTGTGGGGGTTGCTCTTACTGCCAAGTATATTAATTCAATTAGGCATTTTATGACAGGGAAAATAACTATTAGTGTGGTTCTAAGAACCCGCCAGGCATACCATAAGGTAGAATTTCACCAAGACTTTGTTATTACCTGGCCACGATACCAACACTGTAACAGGGGCCATAATAATACATCAAGTCTCCAGATATCAGTGTCAAGTCAGCGCCTGTGTTCAATTGTTCTCAAACTGTCTAGATATCCCTATTCTGATTTCTGAGTGTATACAATCACTTTACTAAAAAGTCATAGGTCCTTGATATGGTTTGGTTCTGTATCCCCACCCAAATTTCACATCAAATTGTAATTCCCAAATGTTGAAGGTGGGGCCTGGTGGGAAATGATTGAATTACAGGGGCAGGTTCCCCATTTTGGTGCTGTTTTCATGGGAGTGAGTGAGTTATTGTGAGATCTAGCCGTTTAAAAGTGTGTAGCACCTCCCGGCTCACTCTCCTCCTCCTGCTCCAGCCATGTAAGACGTGTCCACCTACTCTTCACCTTCTGCCATGACTGAAAGTTTTCAGAGACCTCCTGATCCTTGCCTCCTATATAGCCAATTAAACCTGTTTTCTTTATAAATTACCCAGTCTCAGGTAGTTATTTATAGCAGTGCAAGAACAGACTAATACAGTCCCTTTGAAGAAAGACTAAGAACATGATTACAAGTAATATGCCACTGTATTATAGAGTTTTTCCTTCTGCAGACCTTATCTTTTCTTCAGTCAATACATTTCAGATGTAAAAATTGGCTCGGGTCCTGATATTGGTAAAATAATCATGATTTTTGAATTGAGATAACTGTTTTAAAACTCCTGCTACTTCATTTTTGTCTTTTTTGGGAGGTTACAGATGTTAAGTAACAAAGCAAGACAGTTGACTCACTGTCTATGCTTCCCATAGGGCTGACATGCTATATTAATCATTTCTACAATACACTCTGTTTCAAGGTTCCTTGGAATTTGTTTCATTTTTTTCTGGTCACTACTGTATTTGTGACTAATCACCTCTGTTACTTCGGGGCCTCACATGCTCAGAGATATGTATGACTACAACTTTGTAATTGCCTCCAGCACCATAATCTCTAGTCTCTAGAGGAGAACTACAACTAAAATTCTTAATGTAGCTGGTGACTCTCTCACTATTGGTGTTGGTGCATTGTTTGTTTCTTTGCATTTTCTGGAAATAATCTCTGGTGAGTCTTTGGGTTACACATAATACTTCATTTCTCTATTCCCACTGCCTTGACCCTCTTTGTTCTTTTCTCTAATATCTATTCCTGAAACTCAGGAATTTCCATCACACTCAGCATTACTCAACAATTTCTCTACGCTTCTAGGAGTCATCATCACAGTGAGTTTGTTCCATCCACCTGAGATATTTCTCAGATTATTACATACTATGTTCTAAATATGAGCACTCAAAAAGAATTCTCGATTATCCAGACTTTCATCTACTCCCATTGATAGTGCTTCCTCAAAATTCATATGTAGTGTAATATGCTGGCTACTAGGTTTATGTACTAGCTCCTCCAATGCTAAACCCATTTCTCCTTATTAGAATTAGCATATCACCAGATGCGTTATGCTGTTATTTAATAATATGTGGCTGCCTGAAGGAGAGGAAGTGGGGGCAGCTCCAAAGGCATCTACCTGTTGCTTGGGGGTGTGGGTGAAGAGTGAAATTCTTCTGTATCATCTTCCAGTAGAGTGGAAGATCTAGTTCTTAGTAGAGAAGTATGGGTTGTGCCTATAATCTCTGAACATTCACAGGGCTCTGCAGAATCAACTTCTTCAGAAATATCCTTCTCAGTTTCTTGGACACATATTTTGATGTTAGGTTTTCTCAACCAAGGCTCCTATTTTTTCAAAACACACATGCCTTGATTAAGCATTTAGACATCTCGGAAGCTCTGCAAGCCTGTCAGATCTCTGGTGTGCTGTTTGGCTATTTATGTTTTTCTGCTGCAGGAGATAAAGGACTTGCTATCAAAGAGACAGTCTACTTTCACACTTACTCTTTAGCTTTTAATTAGCCTTCTGTATATTATTAATATAACTTAGCAATAAAGAACCAACTCTGTTTTTTTTGTAGGCTTTATTAATTTCACATCTTTCAAATATACAGACAATATCAACTACAAGGAAATCCACCTAGAATATCTCCCCATGTTAGCATTGCTGAAATCAACAGGAACTGGATTGCCACCTTGTCTCAGGCACTGTCTGTGTCTCACATACCACAGAGAATAACATTCTCCCTGCCTATCAGGTAGTGAGTGAGCCAGTCTCCAAGTCTCAACTTAACTTTAGTTTTTCTTGCACCACTGAAGTTAGAGTACAGAAGCAAACACCAAGGTAGAAGCAGCCATAGAAAAATGCCTATAAAAGAAATGGGATAAACAGGTAAGATGGTCAGATATTTCAGAACACACAAAATATATGGTTCCTGTGAAGTTGATGAGGTGGGAGAAGGGATGGGTGGAAAGAGTCTTAGACTGTAACACAGTTCAAAAAAAAGTTTTATCTAGACTGATTGAGAGACCTTGGGCCAAAGTCTCTAAGCTGAGACTCAGGTCTCACAGAAACAGGCTTCAATTAGGGCAAGCAGTGCACTCAGTCACTGTCTGGAAGACTTCTGTGGAAAGTCTAGCTTCAGCACAAATATGACAGTGAATTCACAAGGGCAACAACTTGGGCCATCACTCAGTTATGCTCCCCACAGCAGAAGATCTCACTGGATCATTTCCTGGCTAACACAATAAATGGAGGCATTAGAAATTACAATGTGATAATTGATTATAATCATGTAATATAAAATTTAATGCAGAATCATCAATGTGTTTGGACATTAGAATAAAAATATTTTCGGGGGCCGGGCTCGGTGGCTCACGCCTGTAATCCCAGCACTTTGGGAGGCCGAGGAGGGTGGATCACGAGGTCAGGAGATCGAGACCATCCTGGCTAACACGGTGAAACCCCGTCTCCACTAAAATACTAAAATTAGCCGGGCGTGGTGGCGGGCGTCTGTAGTCCCAGCTACTCGGGAGGCTGAGGCAGGAGAATGGTGTGAACCCGGGAGGCGGAGCTTGCAGTGAGCCGAGATCGCGCCACTGCACTCCAGCCTGGGTGACAGAGCGAGACTCCGTCTCAAAAAAAAAAAAAAAGAAAGAAAGAAAAAGAATACAAATATGTTCATTTTTTGATAGCTTCCTGATGTCATTTCTGATCATTGGGTTGTTAAATTAACACCACCAATAATTCTGTTTCCAGCACAGGTATGATTATAAGCGTGTAATAGCTTCAATGAGACTGAATGTTTGGCTTGATAGTATCTTATGCTACAGTAAAGGCTCTTGGAAATAAACCGTGAGACCTCAACTGGGGACTCCTTGGAGAGGGATTCTTTACAAGATGATATTTATAGTTCACAACATTTTCCCACACCAGTGCTCTAGAAAAATAAATGTTATATGGTGTCAGATAGACCAAGTAGAGAAATACAGTTTCTGCTTTGTGAGGACATACTTTATTGAATTAAAGAATTGCAGGACCCAGTTAAGATGTATCTGAAAGACACGAGACATTTGTGGGTATAAATCTTGAGCATACTGAAACAAAAGGATGCATGTGAATAGGGTAGATTTTATTAGCATAGGAGCACTCTTCCATTATGCATAGTTTATCAGCCTTAATAAACTACAAAGATAGATCAGTTCTTGAAGCTTAGACCCTATGGATATTGTCATAAGTAAAATGGAGATCCCAGAAATGTCTTGAAAGAGTAAAGAATTTTATAACAAATTTATTATTTGAAACAAGGAAAATTGTTACTCGACTATATTCCCTAGGAGGGCCCAATAGACACATATTTCTACAAGATGGTACCAAAGCAATAATGTATGTGCACCAATGATACAAGATCAGCGTGTTCAATGATAGTATGAATTGCTTCCCTGTAACCAGGCATGGCATCCAAACATCGATGTTAATGATAGGATTCCAAAATTGTAAAGGGGAGGTTGTTACACTTAAGCAATAGAGACAAGTAGACATAGTTATCAGAAGGCAAAACTAGATCGGCAACCAGAGTGCTTTGATACACAGGGATATGTAGTAATGGCTAAGAAGCCATGTTTTCCCTGGAGGTGAAAGCTGAGACTCCCATTTGAGTGCTACTTGACTAGGGAAACCAAGAAAAAATAATCAAGAACTGGAGATTAGATTTAAATGATAGCATTGGCAATGTAAAAAAAAAAAAAAAAAAATTGTTTCTTACTGACTTTTTCCAACTCAACTAGTTCTCCATCATAGCACTCATTGACTGAATAGTAGTTTGGATCCCTTTGAAGAAGAGTCCTTCGATATTATCACAAGTATACATAATAAATATTAGTTTTTTATTTTAAACAATTTTCATTCACCAAAATGAATGTAGACTGGGGTTCACAAGAACGTTAATGATATTGGCATTAAGTATGATATTATGGTGATGCATTGCTTCATGCTAATTAATGGATCTCTTTGGATTTTGGAGACACAACAGACAACATTTGGGAAAGATCGTTTATCAAGGGACTCAAGGTTGTCAGTTTGAAGTGCAAACCAGAGCAAGAAAGGGTTACACATGAAACCAAATTTAGTCAATAAGATACCCTGACATTCTACTTGTTAGATCTAGATGTCAAAATACTAGAAGTATTTGAGGTAGATAAGAATGATATGGAGAGTCTGTAATATAAATGAACTCTAAAAGGAGAGTCACAGCCAGACTCTTAGGGCAAAGATAATTTCTCACCATTTGAAAAGCTATTTCTCATATATTATTGGACCCAAGTAAAATAAAACAACCAATTATAAGGTACATTACTGCTTGACTCAGACTGCTCCTCATCAAAACCTGAGCAAGATCTACCACATCCTATGGTTAAGTGGGTACTACAGCTACCAATTTTATGGTGGAAATATTACAATTTAGAGTTAAACATGAACTGTTAAAGATGACACAAGTGTGTTACAGGTACAAGTGGCTCAAATTCCCATCAAACCTATTACCTTTGTCTCTTCTTGTCTAACTCAGCTCTCACCTATCATCTCCATGGGGATTATTCATGATCAGTTGACATAAAAGGAAAATGTTCAAGCTTGATTCACAGAGGGGTGGTTTAGTATTTTGGAGCAAATCTGAAAATGAATTGCTGCCATGCTATAACTCCACTCAAGGCTGGCTTTAAATAACATGAAGAGGAAATTCTCTCACTTGGGCAGTGCATCATACATGATATTCAAGTCTGTATATAGAGAAAAAGATTGTGAGGTAAGAATGTACAAGAACTCCTGATTAGTGATAAGTGGCTCACCTGATTTTTCTGGGATCATGAAGGAGCGATATTGAAAGACTGGCATAAAGATTTGGAGAAAAACTGGAGCTCGAACTATAAGTTGACACAAAGTTTGCAGGTCTTTGTGACTCACATTAACATCTATAAGAGAGAAAACAGCCTCTACTGCAGAGAAGGCACTCAACGCATGTAGAACAAGACGGCTTGTCCTGTATTCTTCAGCCACATCTATATTTGACCATCTCATACTTGCATAATGTGTACATGAATGGAGTAGCATTGGTGTTAGGAAGGGTATTTTGTATGGACTCAGAATTATGACCTCTCTCACCACGACACAAATGATACTCCCTTATGGTAGTGGAGACTAAAGTTTTTCCACTAGTTTTCCAATGTTGACTTTTACAGAAACTGTGAACAGAAACCATTCGTATTACAGAGAGGACTTTATGAACTCATCTGAGCAGTGGCAAGACACAGCCCGTTTATTAAAGGCAGGATACTTGGCAGACTGTTTAAAATTACTAGGCGCACCATGGCTGTGATTGCCAAGTTCTGTTGTTGTTGTTTGTTTGTTTGTGCAACCTCAGACTCATGCTAACATTATTACTCACCAGTGTGTACCAGTGTCTTTTTATACGTTGCCCCATACTTACTCTGAAGCTGTGGGAACTCACTTGGCCAGCACAGAA
Source organism: Rhinopithecus bieti (assembly GCF_001698545.2). Taxonomy (NCBI): domain Eukaryota; kingdom Metazoa; phylum Chordata; class Mammalia; order Primates; family Cercopithecidae; genus Rhinopithecus; species Rhinopithecus bieti. Next base: position 98,828 of record NW_016814450.1, read on the forward strand.
ATGTCTTCTGGAAGTGTGGCAGACTTGACTCTCCTAGGGGGCAACTTTCAACTAATGGAGGGTGAAGGGCAGTAAATAGATATTCTATCATTGAGGCCTATTTGAGAGGCATTCTGTGTGCTTCACAAAGATTCCTGAGGAAATGAATAACTTGTTCAGAAGTAACCGTGACAAATTACTTGTATTTATTTTATTATCCATTTTCAGGCCTCATTTTTCTACCTTCCTCACATTTGCCTATAGAAATCACTTCTTAAATAATGTACCAGAACAAAGGTCTTTGCTTTAGTCTCTGCTTCAAGGATAACACAATATGATTTAATGTAAAACACAATATAATATATTGTGTTGTGTAATACATTATATGATACAGTATACTATATTATATTGTGTCATAAGTAGCATGATACAGCTTATATCAATGGCTTTAAAATGAATGCTTATATGAAGTTAAAATAATTTTAGAATTTTACATGGATAGGCTTATGACATTGATTTTGGTGATGTTTTAGAAGACATGTACTTATCTCTAAACTCATCAAGTTGCAAGAATTAAATATTTACAGTTTTTTCATGTCAATCATACCACAATAAAGTATTTTAAATAGAAAAGTATAAAAAATATTTAATTCAAATCCAAAACTAAAACAAATTTAACAACTTTTAGGTTATTCACTTGCAATCCTAGAGATCCTAATTTAGTACATCTTAGGAAAGATCCAAAAATATTAATTTAATCAAGCATTCTAGGTAATTCCATGCAAGAGATCTGGAGACTGGTTTTGAGAAATCCTGTTTTAACCTGTCAAGGCCATTGCTTCCATTTACTTGGCTTTTCACTTATTTCAACATACAAGTGAGCATCAAAATTATACTCCAGAATGTAATGCTCAAATTGGAATCAAATGTCATAATTTGGAAAGCATACAACAAAATACACATTGGTGATTCTTTGCAATATAGGAAATAATGCAATATCAACATTTGTGGGATATTTAAATATCCTACAAGGATATTTAACAAGCATTTAAGTGTTAAATGCTTTTAGATCTTCGCAGATCCAAGTTGGCCAATGTCTCTGGTGGCAATGTTTTTGCTTCTGTGGTGATTCCCCACCAGAAACAGATAGTCTTTATATTAAACAGAATAACTAATGACTCAAGCCACATGTTCTTTAAATAGCATTAGCACTCAGTATATCAGACAATGGTAAATAATTGTTTCCAAAATATTTTAAATAAATTTATTAACAAGTATGACAAGCTCATATAGTAACACATCAGTTAATGTCAATTGATGGCATATTTTAGGTGAATATAAGCTTCCAATTAAACCCAACTCAATGGTATAATCCTTTAATAGTTCAGTTTAGTGAAAACAATGTAATTAGAATATTTTCCATTCAAAAAAATTGACTCTGAAAATAATAAATTTTTATTAACTCATTTGTTTTTATTTGGAGTAGTATGTTTTATACCTGATAACCCCTTTAACATTAATGGTTATATAATTCCTCCATCAGAGAGTATGTGAGATTACTCTAATATATGCAGAAGACATTCTTTTTTAGTATGATACTTTAAATTGAAAAAATTATTATGATCACATCTTGGGAAAAATAATCAAATTGAAGAATTATGTTTGTGAATTAGCCTCAAGACAAAATTGCATGTATTCGAATTTGACATTATCCTTTGAAAGAGCACAAAGAAAATACTAAATAAGAAAAATAGCTTTAAATTTAAAATAATGTTTAAAACCTACTGAATTTCTGGTCAAATTACAATCTTAATGAAATATTTAGAGTGATAATATTTTCATTTTCTTCAAGTAGTTCCCCGACTCTCAAAAAGTTTCATATATAAATCATGCTAACTACATACATCGTAGGAATTAAGGTGATATTGTTGAAATAGGCTAAGAAGCTTGCTATTTTCTTCATTATTATCAAAAATTTAATCTAATCCAATAATAAATTAGTTTAACATAGAAAAGAGATATTCTCATAATTAGTGTCTTCAAATTAGAAGTAATTTTAAATAGTAAAATAAATGTGTGGCAATATCATTAAATAAATACTTACAGATTCAATATATACTTATAATGGTCTATAAGTCATTTAATACTTTTGCATTTCTCAATTTTCAAAGTTTTTCTGACTCAGTAATAGTAGATATAATGTATAAGAAGTATTTATTTGTAGTGAGTACACACACATACACACACACACACACACACACACACACAGGTTTGTGGAGGAGCCTCATATTTTATATTCAGTGCCTGATCTCACAAGGATAGTAAAAAAAACAAGAGTTTTTCTATTGACTTCCTGTTGAATATATGCATGACATGAAAAAGTCATTTAACCTTTTCAACCTCAAATTTCCCTTTGTAAAATGAGAAACTTGGACCAAATTCATAGTCTCCAATCTTTCTTTACAAGAAGCAACGTCTAACTTAGCCAATTGAAGAAACGATGGATGATGAAGCAACTTCAGGAGGTCAGATAGTAGAAACTGAAAGGTTACTGCGTGCTGCATATGGATACATCACCACTTCTGATGAGGCTCCTTTCCCCACCAGCAGTCAGAGAAAATGTTAGAAGAAATGTAGCATATACCAGAAGATAAATCTACTGAATTAAACTTTGGATTTCCCTCAAGTATAGCTTTCTTTCCCCCATAAGAATTCATCCCTTCTCTTGTAGCATACTTCTTTTCTGTTTTCCTATGGCTTGATATTGGAAGAGTATGATTTCCTACAACTCTTCTACTTACTTCTTTAAAATAGAGAGGCAATAGGAGAGATTGGTTGTCTACTCAAATCCAATTTAAAAATATGCTTAAGTACTATACTCCATGAATGTATGGCACTGTCCTGGGGTTTGTGTGTAATACAAGATAAGTAATGAACAGTACTACTGTTCAGAGGGATTGATTGTGCTTAGCTTGTTGATTCTGGAAGAATGTTTTTTTCTTGTTTAAAATCCCAAGCAAGTTAAGAAGATATGGTAAAGAAATATCAGGAAAAGACATTCTCCCTTTCAAACATTGTTCTTGATGGTTTAAAGAAACAAAGTTCAGCATTTTTTCATTTATTAATTCATATACCAGTAGTAAGTTCATTTAACAATTATGATTATAAAATTATTTCCTTGTGTTTTAGATATGTTTTAGAAGATCTAAATATAATTAAAATTTTATGGTCAGTTACTATAGATTCATTTAATTTAAAGAAATACAATGCTTTTTTGGCTTAAAATATCAGGAAAAATTAACACAAAATATGGTGATGGGAAAATTTTTTGTGATAACTTTACTTAATGATATTTCCTCTAACTTTGGGCACTGATGATTAGAGAGTGATTTGAAACTTTGGCTATTTATAAAACTGCAATTAAACTCCTTCAAAAATATACAACGATCATATAGAAAATATTTTTTTGAAAATATAACTGTTTTGACAGCAACTTCTTAGTGCAGACATAAATTTTCTTAAAATTATAAACATACCAATAAATGATATAATCTGCTTAAAATGTAGTATACCAAAAGTAATATGTCATATCTTCCATATTATCAAATAGTGCTCAACTCTGAGCTATCAATTTGAGATACACCAAAAAGAAAATGATTAGGCCCAAATTTATTACAATTACCTAATGATCTCAATTCTAATCAATTACTGAAATGTATATCTGCTTAAAACATATATTTTGTATGCTTTATTTAATGTAATTTAAATTTATTTTTTTCTATTGATCTGTGTTATAAAAATTAAATCAACAAATTGCTGGCTGTTTGAAGATGTATTGTAAATCGAATAAATCTGGTCGTAATGGACTGAATGTTTGTGCCCCTTCAAGATTCACATGTTGAAGCCTGAACTCAATATGATGGTACTTGGCAGTAGGATCTTTGAGCAGCAGTTAAATGGAGCCTTACTAAATGACATTAGTGCTATTACAGAAAGAGGCCAGTGAACTAGCTTATTCTTTTCACCATGTAAGTTGAAAATCTGCAACCCAGAAAAGACCTTCGCCAGAATTTGACCATGCTGGGACCCTGAATTTGAACTTCTAGTCTCCATAACAGTGAGAAATAAATTTCTGTTGCTTGTAAGTCTTCCAGTTTATAGTACTTTCTTACAGCATTCCAAACTGATTAAGACACTATACTTGATACTGATGATTTGTGTTAATATTTAAGACTAATTTTGATTTATCTTCTTGGGATAAGTGGTGTATATCATTCAGGTTTATGTATTCACGTTTATTAATACTTTATTTGTTATGGGAGGCTTATGGAAAATAATTTTAACAGAAGTTTAAAATGTTTATCTTGTTGAAATAATAGGTTACCCAGGGAAAAGATATTTGGAACATATTTTCTTTAATGTTTCTGATTTACATATCCAGTTTTATTACGTGACATTGTAAAATAATCATTAAATACAATTATATACATATATATACGTAAAACAGAATATATTTGCATTTGATAAATGAGTATTTGCTTTTAACAAATAACAGAGAAAACCAATCCAGAGGCAAACAGTCTATTTAAGATATAGTGCAATTTTCCAGGAGATTTTTAGCAATTTGGAGAGTGTTTTATAAACTATTAAAATAAATGTGTTTATGTCTTAAAATGAAAGTTGAATCATGGAACAGTATTTTAGGAACAATGAAGTTTTGTTACAATAAATATTCTCAATTTTATTTCAGCATTTACCCATAGTCCAAGTAGCTGTCAAATAAAATTTTAAATAACATATTTAATTTTTGTGAGTCAGCATTCACCCATGTTTCAAGTAACCATAAAATAATCTGAGTTTTGTGTTATCACAGCTACAATGGCTTTCCTGTATCTATACTCACGTTATTTGATAAAGGAAACTTATTTTAGCAATATTTTTTCTTCTCAGCTCTTTTATCATTATTATTATTATTATACTTTAAGCTCTAAGGTACTTGTGCACAATGTTCAGGTTTGTTACATATCTATACATGTGCCATGTTGGTGTGCTGCAACCATTAAATTGTCATTTATACTCGTCATTTACATTAGGTATATCTCCTAATGCTATCCCTCCCCCCTCCCCCCACGCCACAACAGGCCCGGTGTGTGATATTCCCCTTCTTGTGTCCAAGTGCTCTCATTGTTCAGTTCCCACCTATGAGTGAGAACATGCGGTGTTTGGTTTTTTGTCCTTGCGATATTTTGCTGAGAATGATGGTTTCCAGCTTCATCCATGTCCCTATAAGACATGAACTCATCCTTTTTTATGGCTGCATAATATTCCATGGTGTATATGTGCCACATTTTCTTAATCCAGTCTATCATTAATGGACATTTGGGTTGGTTCCAAGTCTTTGCTATTGTGAATAGTGCCTCAATAAACATACATGTACATTTGTCTTTATAGCAGCATGATTTATAATCCTTTGGGTATATACCCAGTAATGGGATGGTTGGGTCAAATGGTATTTCTAGTTCAAGATTCTTGAGGAATTGCCACACTGTCTTCCACAATGGTTGAACTAGTTTACAGTCCCACCAACAGTGTAAAAGTGTTCCTATTTCTCCACATCCTCTCCAGCAGCTGTTGTTTCCTGACTTTTTAATGATCGCCATTCTAACTGGTGTGAGATGGTGTCTCATTGTGGTTTTGATTTGCATTTCTCTGATGGCCAGTGATGCTGATAATTTTTTCATGTGTCTGTTGGCTGCATAAATGTCTTCTTTTGAGAAGTGTCTGTTCATATCCTTTGCCCACTTTTTGATGGGGTTGTTTGTTTTTTCTTGTAAATTTGTTTAAGTTCTTTGTAGATTCTGGATATTATTAGCCCTTTGTCAGATAAGTAGATTGCAAAAATTTTCTCCCATTCTCTAGGTTCACTCTGATGGTAGTTTCTTTTGCTGTGCAGCAGCTCTTCAGTTTAATTAGATCCCATTTGTCTATTTCAGCTTTTGTTGCCATTGCTTTCGGTGTTTTAGACATGAAGTCCTTGCCCATGCCTATGTCCTGAATGGTATTGCCTAGGTTTTCTTCTAGGGTTTTTATGGTATTAGGTCTAACATTTAAGTTTTTAATCCATCTTGAAATAATTTTTGTATAAGGTGTAAGGAAAGGATCCAGTTTCAGCTTTATACTTATGGCTAGCCATTTTTCCCAGCACCATTTATTAAATAGGGAAATGCTTCCCCATTTCTTGTTTTTGTCAGGTTTGTCAAAGATCAGATTGTTGTAGATGTGTAGTAGTATTTCTGAGGACTCTGTTCTGTTCCATTGGTCTATATCTCTGTTTGGTACCAGTACCATGCTGTTTTGGTTACTGTAGCCTTGTAGTATAGTTTGAAGTCAGGTAGCGTGATGCCTCCAGCTTTATTCTTTTGGCTTAGGATTGTCTTGGCAATGCGGGATCTTTTTTGGTTCCATATGAACTTTAAATTAGTTTTTTTCCAATTCCATGAAGAAAATCATTGGTAGCTTGATGGGGATGACATTGAATCTCTAAATTACCTTGGGCAGTATGGCCATTTTCACGATATTGATTCTTCCTGTCCATGAGCAGGGAATGTTCTTCCATTTGTTTGTGTCCTCTTTTATTTCCTTGAGCAGTGGTTTGTAGTTCTCCTTGAAAGGGTCCTTCAAATCCCTTGTAATTTGGATTCCTAGGTATTTTATTATCTTTAAAGCAATTGTGAATGGGAGTTCACTCATGATTTGGCTCTCTATTATGGGTGTATAAGAATGCTCTTTTTTATGCATATATATACACACACATATACAGGACACACACATTTTCCTACACATACACAGTTTAATAAAACTCATTAATATTGTTATCAAATGCCTTTTTTAAAACTATATGTTACATAAGCTATTCACCAGGAAGAGTCTCAATTGGAAAATATTTTAAAATCATTTTACTTTTATATGTGCTTGCACATCTCTAATATAAAGTGTGAACGGTAAAATACATTTTTTTACATTTCTATTTTAAAACTAGATTAAGTGCTATATGTTAATGGTGGAAGTTGGCCTGTGATTACTGCTAAAATCTCATAATCTTCATAACCTTCCTTTTATAGCCTAGGAAGAAAATAAACAACTTTAATAAGCTGCTGAGTGGGAAAAAAATGAAATCAGATGCTGATGTACCATATTACACAACACTGGGCAGTACACATGTATGCACTACATCAAAAACTCTATTTCTATTACAATGTTATTTTAATTTTATTTTACATTTATCTTAGGTTCAGAAAAAGTTATATTCAAGCACTTGTGAGAGATTAAATGTAGTAAACATGAGCATCGCTACATAAATGATAAGAAGATTTTCCATAGCCTAAACAGAAACTTTTGGTTCCACATTGCCGTTTTGGATAAATGTTGGCTATTTGAAAAAAACAAACAAGTAAATATAAACGAATATTATTAATAAAATATTTTGTAATTAATCCATGAAATAAATGAATATTTCCAACTGATTGAAATAACTACTGCCAATAATGTGTGAATTTTCACTATTTTGTGAAAACAATAGATTACCAAACTAATTACTTATATTTATTTAACTAGTATATTTAAAACACTATAGGAAGTCCGTCAAGTATTCAGTTACAAATGTACATGTGTCAGTGTGTGAATGTGAGTCTCTGTGTCCAAATGTACAAACATATATTTATATAGATGAATATACCTACACATACATCAGGGAATTGTCAGGAAAATATGCAAAATGGCTGAAAAAGAAAGGCAGGCAGGAATTTAGAAAATATTTTTGATTATGAAAGAAAACATGGCCATTTAATAAGTGGGTCTTTGGAGGAAACTTTTTACTCATTTGAAAATTCTTCATTTTACATAACAATGGAAATAACTATAATAGCTAAATTTTATTGAGTAATAATATTCTGGGAAATCTTCTGATTATTGCACACATTCATTATATTCAATTGTCATAAATCTGTGAGACAGATACCATCAATTGCTTTAAGGCAGATCTCTGAAGAAAAATACTATGTAGACAACAATTAAAAAGTCCTTAGTTTGTAAGATGAAAAAAGGCTTATTTGGAAAATTATATTTGATTTTAATTTTTGAAAGTGAAAGAAATAAAGTGGCCTAAGAGAGAAAGATTGAGCATTTGAAGATAAGAATACCCTACATGCAAATAAATGCTCAGTTATCCAGTCATCCAGTTTATGGTACTTTGGTTAACTTAAAGAATATTTGGTTAACTTAAAGAAAAGAGAAAATTTCATAATGTTAGGCTGGAGAGGTATACAGTAGCCAGATGCAGAAGTTATATGTCATTTCTATATTTATGTTTTAATCAAAGAGAAGTAGTATCCCTTGAATTGAAAACCTTGGGGTAGCAGAATTTCAGTTATTATAGAATTTCATTGTGGGTGAAATAAGATACATATGTAAAAGTGTGAGGCATCTCTACTGCTTTATCTTTTAATTCAGAAATTTTTTTTTGTTTTTTTATAAAGCTTATCTTATTTCCACCATTCATTAGTTTTATTTTACAATAGAAAAATAATTTTGATGTCAATTTTTTTCCACTTGTGAAATCTTTATATTTACTTGCATTATCCTTAGTTTTTTTTTTTCTTTTTTGAGAATCCTTATGTGGTCTTACTATGTACATATCCACAAAATTAAAATCATTAAACATCAACTAAATAATATACAGTTACTGAATTATATGCTTAGAAGACACCTCTGCTTGCCAGATACAGTTAACTTGGTAAAATCAGCAAAAAATAGAGTGATCTTCTGAAAATTGTGTACTAGGTTGTTAGGAAAATCTTCCCACATGAAAAAACTAAAATAACGAAACAAAGTAAAAACTACAACCATTTTTTGAAGGTACTGGGGCAATGAATGTGGTAAGTGTTTGGTGGCCATGAGATTCCAGGAAGGAAAGAAAGTTCAGGCACTGGAGCCCTGCGTTTGATGCTGTCTCTTCTTTTAAGGTATCTGTCAATTATACATTATTTCTAGAGATAAAGAGCAACTTTATAATTATGATGAAGTAATGTGATGAAATGTCATAATAGAAATTGTAAATCACCATAAAATATAAAATTGTAACTATGCCCTAATAATTCCCTGAAATACTTAAGCTAAAATTAACTGAACTAAATGATAGAAAAATCCAAAAGCATATTTGGAAATATTTAAACAACTTTCTTAGGAACTGATAAACTGACGAGAAAAAAATCAGTAAGCTTGTAAAATATATGAACAAACTGATTGATAAATATGACCTCATCCCAACAAATTCAGAATATACATTCTTTGGAAGCACACATGATGGAAGGTTAACTAAAATTTACCACATGTTGGGCCACAGAGTAAGTCACAAAATATATCAAAAGCTTAAAATAAATGATATATCATCTAATATCATGGTATTCACTTAAAAATCAATACTAAAGCAAATGACTATGGAATTCCAATTCAATTGGAAAGCAGATGCCCAAATAACCAAAATTGAGATGAAAATAATAATTATAAAATTAGAAAATATTTTAATTGAACGCTAAAATTGCTAGCTGTAATTAGAAGAGCTGTATGCTCACTGCCTATTCCATAAAATAAGGTGAGGACTCAATGATCTAAGCATTCCTCTCATTTAAATTAACTGAATAAATCACAAGATAGAAAATAATCATGATAATACAGGTTAATTATATATTCTATAATATGTTTCCAAAAATAATAAATCCCTGGTGAGACAGATCAAGATATAAGAAAGAAGTCCCAGTAATCTATAATAGGAATGATAAAGTGGATATTATTAGAGATGTTATGAGTATGAAAATGATTATAAAAGCATATTACAAATACCTTTATATAAATATATCTGAAAATATAAATGAGATAGAAAAATGTCCTAGGAAATACCCAAAAGACATGATAAAATTTTGAAATCTGAATTATTCTATATAATAAAATTTAACCCTTCCCACAAAAACAACTATAGGTAGAGATGACTTCCCTAGTAAATGCAATCAAATAGTTAAGAAAAAGGCAACTCATTATGAATTTCAACAAATTATGAATTTCAAGGGATAGATGAAAACATTCCTAGACTTGCTTTGAAGACTATAATAATCCTGCTAACAAAACCCGACAAAGATTTGCAATGACATTTAATTATTGGCCAATAACTTTCATAAACATCAGCATAAAATTCTAGATTATATACTATTAAGTCAAATTCAAATATTTAATTGTAAAAAAAATTATGAACAGATTAGGTTCATTCCAGAATTGTATTATTTCTCTGCCATTCATGAATCAATCAAGGTAATTTATGAGATTAATAAAATAGAGAAAAAATATGTGGAGATATAAAAGACGTAGAAAATTATTCAGTAAAATTTTATCTTTAATTATTATATAAACTTATTATGTGACTACAAAGGAAATAGTTTTAAAACATTAGATAAAGGATACTAATAAGACTACCAACAAACTCCACAAACACTTTGAGGCTCTTTCTCTGAATCAATGATGAGAAAAACATGCGCTCTGTCATCATGTCAATTCAACGCTACATTCAAGGTCCTTGTCAGTCCTATATGATATAAAAGAGAAAATTATAAAATTGGAAATAAAGACATAAGACTATGATTAATTACAGACAACATATTTGAGTGGTTAGAAAATTCAGAAGAATATAGCAATACATTATTTTAAGTTATAAGTAAAGCTGGCTAAGTAATTGAACAAAAAAATCACTTGAATTATTCTAAATCACCAAAATTGTATAAATTAGAAAGAAATGCTTTTTGTTGTCTTACAGTTACATATATGTCAGTATAAGTGCAAGACTTCTACAAGAAAACTTTACAATATTGCTACCAAAATTAAAGTGAAATCAATATATAGATCAGTATGTCAAAAATTGTTAGAAAATTTGATATTTTAATGACAATTTTTTCACAAATTTGTTTATGTACTCAACGCAATTTGAATCAATATTTCAATAAATTTGTGTGGACGTGTGAATGCTAATAAAGATCTAGTGTTCAGCACCGCAATAGGATGATCACGGTTAAAAATAATTTATTGTATGTTTCAAAGTGAGTAGAAGAGTAGATTTGAAATGTTTTCATCACAAAGAAGTGATAATTGTTTGCAGTGATGGATATTCCAGTTACCCAGATTTGATCATTATACATTGTATACTTGGATCAAAATATCACGTGTACTCTGTAAAATATGTACATAAACATTAAAAATAAACAAGACCATAAAAATAAAAAAGTGATGCTGTGCTTACACATGAGAAAAAAGAAAATAAGAAAGACAAAATCTTAGTATCGACTAAGCTGTGTAACAATTGGTACTTTTATTTGGGGGTAGCTGGCAAATCGATACAAATACTTTGTGGAAATCTGGCAGTATTCACATAAAGATACCCTACGACTCACTGATTTGACTTCTGGATGCTTGTGTGCACGTGTGTATATAGCCCGAGTAAATAAGTATGTGTAAATTAAAATGGGGATGTTGCTAGCAGCATTATTCAGAATAGCCAATAAAGAGAGACAGGTAAATATATGTTCATCAATAATTCGTTGAATGGTAATAAAAAGAACAACCTGAATGTATTTTTAAAACAGAATATTATGCAACAATAAAAATATATCCCATCTCTGTGAAACACTATGAAGAATCTCAGAATTATGATGCTTACCAAAGACAGTCCAGGCCAAAATCAAACACAAAAAAGTACGATTCCATCTTTAAAGTTCAGTGACAGGCAGATTGAGTTACGTTATTAGAAATAAGAGTAATGTTTACCTTTGAAATGAAAAGGAGGGTAGTGACTGAAAGGATAAAATAGTAGATCTTTAGGAGAACAGTAATATTGCATTTCTGGCATGTGAGCATTTGTATTTTGAAATGATTTGTCATGCTACAAACCTATGATTCACTCCATTACATCTCTATGTTGTACTTCCGCAAAACCTTTAGAAAATACAACATTTAGAATTTAGGATAAGCATTAAAGTAGTAGCAACGAAAAAACCTTTTTAAAATGAAATCTTACAGAATAAATACAAGTTATCCAGTGAGGAAAAGGAGATAGTGACACATTTCAGGGGAGGGGAAGATGGAAGGATTCATGGAGTGATGATTAGTGGTTGAAATTTAAGACATAAGCCCAATAGACAGGAAAGGCAGATATGCCTGTCTGTATATGTGTAATGAGAAGGAAACAATATGTCATCTATATATGGAATAATTGAGGCTTACAAAGCAGGGTAAGTTTAAATTCAAGTTTTGTTTTCAGTAAAAGTAGTAGTGTCTTCTAAGACAATATTATAAATTTGCTATTGAACTTATGTTTCCATTCACTGCACTTGTTTGCTTTAAACTACATTAATGTGTGATAAATGTTTTCATATATTTTGTTACATTAAATTTTAGATATTGTTTGGAAATGTGAGAAAGTCAAAGCAATAAATTTTTTACAAAATTTTGAATATTTTGTTCATAAATCTAAAAAGCTACTTTTTTAAAATTTATGTTAAAATACAAAGAAGTGAATCTAGAAAAAAAGTACCCCATCATTCATCCTTCTCCTCTTTTTTTTTATATTAACCAATCTAATAGTTTTATATTGATCCTAATATCTACTAGGCATGTGTCTCAGACACTGCATGTACAATACTGCAGTGTATATATGTATATATACTTACATGTGAATATATAGAGGTCATTTTGTGTTGCTATAAAGAAATAACCGAGGCTTGGTAATTTACAAAGAAATGAGGTTTAATTGGCTTACGGTTCTGCAGGCTGAACAAGCATGGCCCCAGCATCTGCTCATCTGCTCAGCTTCAGGGGAATCCTCAGGGTGAAGCAGGAGCAGCCACGTCACATAGCAGGAGTGAGAGTGGGAGCAGAAAGCAGGGTTTGCGGGGGTGGGGAGTGGGAGAAGCCGCTTTTAAACAACTTGATCTTGTGAGAACTCATTCACTATCATGAGGACTGCACTAAACCACTCATGAGGCATCAGCTCCCATGAGCCATACACCTCCCACCGGGCCCCACATCCAACATTAGAGATCACGTTTCAACACGATATGTAAAGGGTACAAATATCCAAATTATATCATATGTGTATGTGTATTTACAAACTACAATAATTTATCTTTAGGAAAATAGCAACTAAATTGGAACTAAATAGCAACTAAAAGGGACTAAATTTTGATTAGTGTTGAGGTATTAAAGGAAGAGTAACTTAGCATGTAGCATTTAAAGTAATACATGAGAGAGGAGGAAGAATTAGGCAAGTAAAGAATATAAAGACTACCATTCTGGAGAGAGAGAAAATGCGTTTGCAAATTATATAAAACTGGAAACAGCTTAGAAGAAGAAATAAATTAAAGTCCAAGTAGCTGGGTTGTATGTGAGAATAGAGAGATAAAAGCCTAGGGAAGTGGACAATCAACAGATAGTCAAGGGTTCGTATCCCTAGATGAAAGTCATAAGTATCATCTCAAAGGCATAAAAATTGAAATATTTTATATGCAAAACAATGAAAAAATATTTGCCTCAGTTTACATTGCTTAGAATTTTTTTCAAAATTATTTTATTGAATCATTTTTAAGTTGGAAAAATAATCACTCCATTATTCATCCTTCTGCTTTTTTTTGTATTAATCAATCTAATAGTTTTATGTTGATCCTAATACTAAGCATATGTCTCAAGTACTGCATGTACAATAATGCAGTGTATAAATGTATACACTGGAAGAGTTCATGGAACAAATACCACAACAATTACTGTAGGGAATAAAACTTTGTTTTCAAATATCAGAGAGTTCAGAAAACATTCTGAAGACGCACAGCTTTTTACCTGCAGGAGTGCAAAAAGAATTCATTATTCCTGCTGAAGTATTAAACTTAATTACATTAAAACATTTTCTTCCACCTACACACACTAGCATCTGTCAGACTAACAACTAAAACAGTTTAATAAGGTGAAAGTTTTATGTAAAAATAGATTTTACATCTTTTAATTGCACATTTTTACATTTCTTCAATTGCTGATAAAGTTGTGACTTGATATATCAAGTGACAGTTTAAACATCCCCTACATTTGCTTAAAAATTTGATCCTGAGATGAAAGTACATCATTTCCTTAGTAGATAATTAAATTCTGCACACAAACGTGACAGATCATTGAGTACTAAAGATTTTTTAAGTCAAAGAATGAGTCATTTATGCTTCTATAATATTTAATCTAAATCAAAATAGTCTGAATTTTGTATATGGTAGATTTGGCTTTACTTCCATTACTAAATTGTACTGTGAAGATGTGAATTAATGAAATAAGTACTCTTTTACTTACTAGTTGTATGAGTTGTAACTCACCAGGTAGCAAACTCTGTAATACCAATTTAAATATCCTTAGTGAAAAAATAGCAAACAGCATATTACTTTATTGAAACAAATAAATAAGGTTTATTTCAGGTATAGCTGAATTAAGTGGCTTGAGGATGACTTCATGTTTAGTATCTCTATCTCTCTAAATTCCAAGCTCACTCATCATGGATGTCATTCCCACGGTTGGCGGGTGGGGCGGAGTGGGGGGTGTCTCTTGACTTACAGAAGAATAGTTGTCAAAATCTGCAGTATAGGTTCCTTTTCCTGGCAAAACCAACCAGAGCACTTTTTCTTTCTCAATATGTTATAAATGAAATCCAATACCTGAATTTTATAATTCTAATGTGAGCCAAATACCTATCCCTAAAATATCACTGTAGCTAGCGTTAAGAAATTCATTGAGTACTGGACACAAACCAACAAGTATTGAAATCCCTTTGACTTAGGTATATTGGTGAAGTCTAACTGCCAGTCCTCTCCATGATAATGACCTATTCTTTGTTCCCGCAAAGGGGTCTTATGATGGACCAAGGGATTATTCCTTTGGCACACCTCACAGGCTTTGACCACCTGTCAGATGGTCTGGAGGAGATTTGGCCCTGTAAATAGGGATTTGGCCATTTGATGAGTGTTTTCAATATCCATATGAAAAGTTTGGTGGAGGGTTTTAAGTATTTTCCACTGGTTGGCTTTGGGTATGAGTACCTTTCCTTCTTCTGTTGCCAACCACTCCGAGGGGAGAAAACTATGCCCCCGTGGAAGTCCCCATTCTGTTCCAGTGGGGGAATACTGGGGCTTAATCTCTTGGAGGGTGTTGTTCCAGACCAAGGGTCCTTCTGTAGGTATTTCTAATGGGAGGTTCCACCTGGCAGCAATTTTGGCCTAAGCATCTACCTGATGGTTTCCTTCGCCTTTTCTCCTTCACCTTTCTGATGGCTTAGGCAGTGTAAGACTGCCACCTCCTTGGGTTTTTGCAGTGCGTGCAATAACTCCATAATTTCCTTATGGTATTTAATGGCGATTCACCCAGAGGTTAGGAACTCCCTTTCTTTCCATATTGCAGCATGGGCATGTAGGATTAGATAAGCATACTTACTATCTGTATACACATTTATTCTTTTCCCTTTCCCAGTTCTAAGTCTTGGGTAAGTGCCACTAGTTCTGCTAACTGGGTGCTGGTCCCTGGGGAAGAGGCTTACTTTCAAGTACGGTTACATCACTAACTATGGCATAACCTGCCCTTCGTATCCCATTCTCTACAAATGAACTTTCATCAGTATACAGGTTAAGGTCAGGATTAGCTAAGGGGACTTCTGAGAGATCATCTAGGGCAGCATAAGTCTGGATTATAGTTTGTTGGCAGTCATGCTTGATTGGTTCCCCATCCTCTGGGAGAAAAGTGGCAGGGTCCAGGGCCACCCACATACGTATTTGAAGCAACAGTCCCTCAAGGAGTAGTGCCTGGCATCTAAGGAGGCAGCTGTCTGATAGCCATAAACTTCCTTTGGCACCTAGTATGCCATTTATATCATGACTAGTCCAGACAGTGAGATCCTTTCCTTATATTATTTTGATAGCCTCTGAAACTAAGACAGCCACTGTCACAACTACCCTTAAACAGTGGGGCCAGCCTTTTGCTGCTACATCAATTTCTTTCTTAGCTATGCCACTGGTTGTGGGGTTGTCCCACAAGTCTGAGTAAGGACTCCAAGAGCTATCCCTGCTCTCTCTGTGACGTATAAAGAGAAGTTTTATCCTGTGGGAAGGCTTAAAGCTGGAGCTTGTACTAGGGCCTGCTTTAAGGTTTTGAAGGCTGTTTCTTCCCCTGGTTCCCAGTCTACTAGATGAATATTTGCCCTCTGGGTCTCCTTGATTAGAGTATAGAGGTGGCCTGGCTATCTCGCTGTATCCGGGTATCCATAGTCAGCAAAAGCTGGTGATTCCAAGGAACCCCCACAACTGTTTTAACGTCTTAGGGTGAGAATAAGCCAGTATAGGCTGTATTCATTCATTGCTGAGGGCCCTGGTCCCTCTGGCCAAGATTAGGCCTAGATATTTGACCTGCTATAGGCAAAGCTGGGCCTTCAACCTAGACACCTTGTGCCCTTGATCAGCTAGAAAATTCAAGAGATCTAGAGTAGCCTGCAGGCATGAGGTTTCCGAACTGGTAGCAAAAAGTAAATCATCTACATTCTGAAGTACCAGAGTGCCTGGGCTTGAGAAGTGGCCTAGATCTTGGACCAGTGCCTGACGAAACAGATGAGAGCTATCCCTAATCCCTTGGGGCAAGACTATCCACGTAAGTTGGGACATGTGGTTTGTGAGATCCTCAAAGGCAAAGAGAAACCGGGGGTCAGAGTGCAGGGAAATACAGAAGAAGGCATCCTTGAGGTCCAGAACAGTGAATCATTATGCTTCCTCTGGTATTTGATAGAGCAGGGTATAGGGGTTGGGTACAACTGGATATAGAGGAATTGCTGCCTCATTGATGAGTCTAAGATCTTGCACTAGTCTCCACTGACTGTTCGGTTTTTGTACTCCTAGAATTGGGGTGTTACAGGGACTGCTGCATTTCCTTACTAAGCCTTGAGCTTTTAAATGTTTAACAATATCCTATAATCTTTTTTGAGCTTCAGGCCTTAAGGGATATTGCCTTTGATAAGGAAGAGTGGTGGGATATTTTAGCCTGATTTGGACTGGGAGGGCATTTTTTGCCCTACCAAATTGTCCTTCCAATGCTCAGACTTCAGGTTTGATTCCCTCCTCAAGTAGGGGAAAACAAAAGGGTAACTTGTTCCCCATATTCATGTAGATAATAGCTCCAGCTTTGCCTAATATATCCTTCCCTAATAAGNTTACTAAGCCTTGAGCTTTTAAATGTTTAACAATATCCTATAATCTTTTTTGAGCTTCAGGCCTTAAGGGATATTGCCTTTGATAAGGAAGAGTGGTGGGATATTTTAGCCTGATTTGGACTGGGAGGGCATTTTTTGCCCTACCAAATTGTCCTTCCAATGCTCAGACTTCAGGTTTGATTCCCTCCTCAAGTAGGGGAAAACAAAAGGGTAACTTGTTCCCCATATTCATGTAGATAATAGCTCCAGCTTTGCCTAATATATCCTTCCCTAATAAGGGTGTGGGACTTTCAGGCATAACAAGAAAGGCATGTGAAAAGAGTAAATTCTCTTAATTACAACTGAGGAGGTGGGAGAAAAACCTGGTTACAGGCTGTCCCAGGATTCCTCAGATGGTAATGGACCTTCAGGACAGTCGTCCCAGACAGGAGATTAACACTGAGAAGACCATGCCAGTGTCCAGGAGGAAGCCAATTTCCTGGCCCTCAAGGGTTAAATGTACCCGGGGCTCAGTGAGGGTGATGACATGAGCTGGCGCTTGCCCCAGGCACCCTCAGTCCTGTTGTTGGATCATCTGGTTGAGGGACTTCTGGCCCAGAGAACCTTTGCCCCCTGGGGCAATGTGCCTTCTAGTGATTGCCTCAGCACAGTGGACATGGATGAGAGGGCAGCTTGTTTCTCATTGGACAATCTTTTTTAAAGTGTCCTTATAAACTACACTGATAACAAGCCCTACCAGGTGACTGGCCTGCTCCATTTTCTGTCCTCTCTGAACCACCAAGGTTTGTTTGTCTGAGGGCCATGACTAAGGCTACTGCCTTTCTCTG
Source organism: Rhinopithecus bieti (assembly GCF_001698545.2). Taxonomy (NCBI): domain Eukaryota; kingdom Metazoa; phylum Chordata; class Mammalia; order Primates; family Cercopithecidae; genus Rhinopithecus; species Rhinopithecus bieti. The sequence goes on from NW_016814450.1 coordinate 116,945, forward strand.
ATCTTGCTTTTCCTTTTGGGCCTGTTCCTCTTGGTCCCTCTTATAGAACACCAAGGTTGCCAGGTTTAATAATGCCTCCAGATTTTATTCAGGGTCCAGGGCTCACTTTTGGAGCTTTCTCCTGATATCTGTGGCTGATTGAGTAATAAACTTATCATTTAGGATCAACTGACCTTCTAGTGAGTTGGGTGACAGGAGAGTATATTTTCTTAAGGCCTCCTGTAGCCACTTGAGGAAGGCACAAGGATTTTCTTCCTTTCCCTGAGTTACGGTAGACATCATTGAATAATGCATGGGCTTTCTCCTAATTCTCTTTAGTCCTTCTAGAACTCAGGTCAACAGATATTTGCCACTCCAGTCCCCATGATCTGAGTCGAGGTCCCAGCTGGGGTTCATACTGGGGATGGCTTGCTGACCGGTAAGGAATTTGTCCCTTTTTTCAGCTGTCATTCTGTCATTTACTTGAGAAAGATACCAGGTATCTGCAAACTCTCAGCCTGCAGTTAAAGTCGCATTCTTTTCATTAAAGGTCAGGGTTTGATCTAACAGTAGCATGACATCTCTCCAAGCAAGGTCAAAGGTTTGCCCTAGACTCTGTAGGACATCTGTGTACCTATCAGTATCATCTGAAAACTTCCCCAGGTCTGCCTTGATCTGCTTTAAATCAGAGAGTGAGAAGGTTGGGCCAAATTCCCCTCCCCCTACAGCTTGAAGGGGGGACATAACTGATAGCCCAAGGGTTTTTGTGGTCCTTTGGAGATTTCTTTGCTTGTTTCCTTCTGGGCAGGGGAGATTAGGGGAGACTTGTCATTAAAAGGAAAGGGAGCTATAGGGAGGCTAGGGTATGGAGGTAAGCTGAGAGGTCCTCTTGTGGGATGTAAATTGCAAGCTTTGCACAGTCGTGGATTCACCTTCAGTGTAAAGAAAGCTTGGACATAAGGTGCTTCACTCCATTTGCCTTCCCTCTTACAGGAAAGGTCAAGCTGTAGGATAGTATTGTAATTTATATTTCCCTCAGGTGGTCATTTTTCCCCATCAGAGAGAGAATATTGTGGCCAAGCCATAGCAGAGAAAAAAGTGAGCCACCTCTTTTTCAGGGTTTGTGGGTCAAATTTATCCCAGTGGCTTAGGATGCATTTCAAGTGTGAGCCTGTTGATGCCTGAGAGTTTCCCATCTGAAAGACAAAACTGCCTGTGGTTTTGGTTTGTTTGTTTCTCCCCTGTCCAAGAACCCACAAGAGTCCTTGGACCCTGCTTATTGGAATAGTTGCACGCAACGACGCAGCAGCAGAAACACCTCTTGCCCAAGAACCTGCAACAGTTCCTGGGCCCTGCTGATCGGAATAGTTGTGCTCACCGACACAGCAGCAGAAACACTAGTTTTCCTTCTAGACCACAAGGAGGACCAAGGAAGGTCAGATTTAGTGGCCCTTACCGATGTATTCTCAAAAACCTGTAAGAGGTTTTTATAGGACTCATGTCCTATAAAGATGTTATGCCCCAAAAATGAAGTGGAGGGCCATACCCTGAGAGAGGGATGGGAGCTCCAGGGTTGGAAGAGTAATGCCTTTTATCCTCACGTGAATAGGAAAGATATCGTTTCTGAGGCTCCCCATATCCTAGCTTCAAGAGTAGTTTTTGTTAGGTCTGCTAGTCTGAGGAGGGATCCTAAAATTCCAGATAATCCCCTGCCCAAGTGGGGCTTTCGGCAAAAATTATGTCTTTCTGATTGATGAGCCCGGCTGCCAAAATAAGGTAACAGAGTCCTGAAGTTTATATTAGAAATCATTCTTATAGGAGAAACTAGAAAAGCACCAGACACAGGGAGTGGTTTTTAGAAGTGGGACTAGCCTTGGAGAAAAGAGGTGAGAGGAAGTTTGTCTGGTAGGCATTAGGACCCAGGAGGCAAGGGTCAGGATAAATAGGATAGATGGGGGAGTCTCACTTGGGCAATGTGACTTTGAAAGTTCTGCTCATGGTCGCAGGGTCAATCAACTTGTTGTCGGACCCGGAGCTGAATGGCCCCCCTCTCTGTACACCCTCAGCTCAGCCCAGAAGTACAGGAAAAGTGGAAGTTGGTTCCAGGCAAACCAAACCTCCCAACTCCAAAGAGTCGAGGGTTGTTAGCCCTTTCCCAGAAAGCCTGACACTAGTGTCTTTAGTTTGGCAGATGTGCTAGTTGCTTTTAACTGGTCAACAGGTGCCCAGTATTTAGCCCTCGAATTCTAAGGAAACATAGGACAGAATAGCAAGCGAAAGGGATACGATGGTGCTCAGCACTTGTCGATAGTCGATAGTCCCATCTGGGTTGCCAAAATGCGTCTGGAATTTATTCCTTCTGGTGGATTCTTGGTCTCACTGACTTCAAGAATGTAAGTCACAGACCCTTGCAGTGAGTGTTACAGTTCTTAAAGATGATATGTCCGGAGTCTGTTCCTTCAGATGTTCAGATGTGTCGGGAGTTTCTTTCTCCCAGTGGGTTTGTGGTCTCCCTGACTTCAGGAATGAAGCCGCAGACCCTCGTGGTGAGTGTTATAGCTCATGATGGTAGTGTGGACCTAAACAGTGAGCAGGAGCAAGATTTATTGTGAAGAGTGAAAGAACAAAGCTTCCACAGCGCAGAAATAGACCTTAATGGGTTGCTGCTGCTGGCTTGGGTAGCCAGCTTTCCCTTATTTGGCCCCACCCATGTCCTACTGAATGGTCCATTTTACAGAGCACTGATTGGTCCATTTTACAGAGTGCTGATTGGTGCATTTACAAGCCTTTAGCTAGACACAGAGCACTGATTGGTGCATTTACAATCCTCTAGCTAGACAGAAAAGTTTTCCAGGTCCCCACTCAACCCAGGAAATCCAGCTGACTTCACCTCTCATTAGTATTATTTTTAAACATGTAGTCTATAGATATGAATAAAATAGTCAACAGTCCTCTGAATGTTTTCCATAATTGAATTATTCACAACAGTGTTAGAAGAAATAGCATGTGGTAGAGAGAAAGCAGAGGTCAAAATCAGTAGTGTAGGTTCCTTTCCTTGGTAAAACCAACAGAAAGGAGATAACTTCTTCTATCTCAATAGATTATAAAAGAAATCCAAGAATTGAGTTTCATAATGCTAATCTGGTCCAAATACCTATCTCTAAACAAATGACAGTGGCCAGGGTTAAGAAGTTCATTGAGTACTGAAATGTCAGCAGAGAAAAATTTCCATAATTTGGAGTTTCCTATCTGAAAAAAGAATACTCAGTGCTGGAAAGTAAAAATATAAATGTCAGTTACACTAAACTAGTTACACTAATGTTTTTGAGTCACCAGCTAATTTAACACTGCACTAAAATTACTCCATCAAAAATACTTATTACTTTGTTACCAAGTAGCTCAGCTTCAAAATACTTAAAGTGTTTTTTTTTTCTTTTTTTTCTTTTCTCTAGTTGTAGCTTTGAAAGGTACTTTGAAACTTTTTGTTCTACTCTTTTCCCCAGCAGGCACCCCTTGAACTATGCTAGTTTACTTAATTTTGTGCTTGTTTAGAAATATCAGAGGTTGGCCAGGCGCGGTGACTCACGCCTGTAATCCCAGCACTTTGGGAGGCCGAGGTGGGTGGATCACGAGGTCAGGAGATCGAGACCATCCTGGCTAACATGGTGAAACCCTGTCTGTACTAAAAAATATGAAAACTAGCCGGGCATGATGGCGGGTGCCTGTAGTCCCAGCTACTTGGGAGGCTGAGGCAGGAGAATGGCATGAACCCGGGAGGCGGAGGTTGCAGTGAGCCGAGATCACGCCACTGCACTCCAGCCTGGGCCACAGAGCCAGACTCCATCTCAAAAAAAAAAAAAGAAATGTCAGAGGTTAATCTTGAAATGAACCAGGCACGAAGACCCAACTGCAGCATTCCCACCCCCCATAAAACACACCAATAGATTGTCTCAAAGAGATTAATCTACAACCCAGCCATTGTTGAAATGGTGCCAACCCACCCTCAAGGGAGACAACTCAGGATAGCCACCAGGACAAGACATATAGACCCGCTACCTTGCACTGCTCCCTCATGCTTTCGTGCCAAGCTTCCCTTCTTAAATCCCTTCACTCAGCCTAAAATTTGAGATGGCTTATGGGAGGCATTAGCCCCACAATTTTTTCACTTGCTGGCATAGGATGCACAGAGGGCATTTATTTGATCAATAAAGCTGCTTTCCTTTCACTGTACCTTTCACTCACTTCTTGTATTTTTGGCTTCCAAGTGGCAAGCAGCCAAACTTAGATCAGTTACAAATTTGCTGCCCCATATGAGGAGCTGTGTGTTTCAAGTGTTTTAGCCTGTCCTCCTGGTTTCCAACCAGCAGAGGAATTGACCATAGCAGCATGTCAGGGCTTGCCTCCTCAAGATACCAGGTGGAGTGATGGCAACTTGCAAATACCAGGTGCTTGTGGTTCTCTGACACTGTGACTGGAACTCCAGGGAATTCCCACCAGCTACAAAGATCACCTTTTTCTTGAGGGTTTTCTTTCCTCTGCCTCCAGCCCCATGGCAACCGCTGCTATAACGCTTTGTTGGTGTAAGGAAAGCAGCATCTGGGAAGTTGATGGACTTCAAGAACTGGGTAAGTCAACCAGAGTGCAGACAGTAATCCTGTGTCTCTGCTATCTTGGCTCTCTAGCACTCTAGGTCTAGAATAGCTTGTCTGTGGCACTGTGTGGACCTAATGAAGGTCATTCTGTGGTGCCATCTGGGTTTAAGTCAAGATCTCAGGACTTTTCTCCTGTCTCTTCAGGATTCATTTGGAATACTCCATCTGCATTGGATATGTCTCTATCTGTGCCTGGGCTTATTGTTGTCCTCTCTCCAATGGTGTGCAGCAGAGTTTCCATTACGTCTGTGAAACAGTTCCACTAGCTAAAGATCAGATCCAACTGGTATTTGAAGGCACTGAAATAGAGCATTCCTCTCCCAAGAAAAAGGCAGTTTTTATCATGTGAGGCAGATTTTGTAATGCTTTTTGGGACTCTGAAATATTGTAGATATTTGTGTCAAGACGTGTAGGGAGACTAAGCTTGTGAACTTTTCTGTAGACCATCTAGACAGGCCTGCTGCCCTGTTCACTGCCCTCTGTGCATCCTATGTGAAAACAGAATGAATAGCACCTGAGTCTAGTTTTTAGCTAATCCTTACTCTAACCCATTGGCTCTTTTTGTTTTCCTAGTTCATCACCTTATCTGTTGTCACTCTATTTCTATTTGTTGTAGTTGGCAGGTCAGTAGGACTTGGACTTAGTGTAAAGTTAAAGAAATAAATAAAATGATACGAACTGTTATCTACCAAGCACTCAAGGAACTCTTTCCTTGATGTCCCTGGCTGCCATAGCTGTGTGGAGAGATGGGTGTGAGTGTGCCCACTGGGAATGCAAGAATATTATATACACAAAGAGTTCCAGAGCAGGGGAGTTCATCCAGCCCCTGGGACTTTTACTATGGGAGTTGCCCTATAGAGACATAAAATGGGCTGCAAAACTTCTATTACATCTCAGAGCTCTCTGGAGCACATTCTGGGTAACTAGAAGGCCTATAGCTATCAGCTAGTGACAAAAAAACAAACAAAAATAAACAACCTTGTGGTAACACTTTTTGGCCTATGTATAAATTGAAGGATGCTGAATATTGACCTTTAAAGAGGAGCACCCAGAATTATGTCCTATGACAACTGGAACTGTTTTGTCACAGCTTTGGGAAATGGGAATAAATGCTCTATACCTAGGCTTTCCTGCTACGGCATAAAAAGTGCTAAGGTCGGGAGATGGAATAGACTGCTGGCTGTATAGAGAAATGGGAATAAAAGCTCTTACCAAACCCAATAGTAAAAACCAGAAGAGAGAAAAAAAAAAAAACAAGATGGGCCTCCTAAATATTTTGAATCAGCCTGTTCCAGCCTCTGCTCCAATCATGCCTCTGCATGGCTCCAAGGCTATCCTGGCAGCTACTGCTCTGGCGATTGCCCCAACCATTGCCCCAGCCATGGCTCTGGCTGTTGCTCTAGGGGTACCCTAGCAAGGGTCCCAGGAGTTGCAGCTGTCACTCTAGCTGCTGCTCTGGTCACTCTATCCACTGTTCCAGCAGTCCTTCTAATGGCCACACTGGCCACTGTGCTGGACCGAGCTGGTCCAACATTTCCATATGAGACCCTAGACCTGGAAGTGGGGGCAACAGCCACATCCCAGTACTTTCAGGGAATTGGAATGATCTCCTCTAACAAGACCCTATAGGACACCCAATTTGACCACGGTAGTGCTAGGACCAGAGTAGGGCAGTATCAGCTCAAGCAGTACCTTGCAATGGGATTAAACCATGGGAGATAGTTTGGCTGGTATTATTGGGCTTACAGCCCATTTTTGTCATCCAATCTATTGAATTAGAAAAGCTCCAACTGACCTTATAGAGAAGACTCACAGAAAAAGACTGAACTTTTTGCCTCTATCTTCATGATGCACCAGGCCACCTGGGCAGATGTCCAGTCTCTTCTGTACATGTTCCTGACCACAGATAAAAAAGAGGTTGTGGCCCGGCGCGGTGGCTTACGCCTGTAATCCCAGCACTTTGGGAGGCCAAGGTGGGCGGATCACGAGGTCAGGAAATCGAGACCATCCTGGCTAACATGGTGAAACCCCATCTCTACTAAAAAAAATACAACAAATTAGTTGGGCGTGGTGATGGGCACCTGTAGTCCCAGCCATTTGGGAGGCTGAGGCAGGAGAATGGTGTGAACCTGGGAGGTGGAGCTTGCAGTGAGCAGAGACCGTGCACCACTGCACTCCAGCCTGGGCAACAGAGCTAGACTCCATCTCAAAAGAAAAAAAAGAAAAAAAAAGGAGGTTGTAATAGACAAGGCAAATAAAGAGCTTTGGTATCTCCAGGAAAACCTAAATTGGACCCCTAACCCTACCAGGGTGGTTCTGGCTACAAACCCTAACTGGTACCCCAATTATGGGTTGTGGCCTGACTGAAGCATTATAGAATATGCATCCTGCAGGGTCTCAGAAGTGGGGTGCCCAGACAAAAAGCTTAAATAAAATTCAGGCAGTTATCCAAAAGGCAAATAAGGACCTCTCTGAATTTTTGGAGTGCATTCAGTTGCAAACCCAGAGGTTCTCCAGATTGAGAATGCTATGATCTTCTTTCAACAGAATGACTGATGTAACATGAAAATTGGAAAAGCAAGAAGGGTCGCTGGGGATAAAACTCTCCCAGCTAATATTTCCTGCAGGATATACTATGCTAGAGAAATGAAGACATTAAAATTATTAAAGACATACGTACAAATGGTAGGAAAACTCTTGCCAAAGGAAGGATGGGAATTGGGGTAAAGCCTTGGGTCATAATCAATGCACTTACTGTAGAGAGGAAGGCCACTGAATAGCTGATTGCCCCCAAAGAAAAGGACTCAAGGACCAGAAAAAGAAAAAGGGTGTTAGGAAGAAGGCCCACTTGCAGACGGTGGAACAGGACTATGACTCTGATAAAGAATGATGATGCATAGGAGCTCCCCTGAACATTTTGGAGCCAATTAAAACTTTCACACAGTAGTCTCAAGTAAAATTTGCAGTGTGGAACAAGCTAATTGACTTCGTAGTTAATATTGAAGTGACTTATTCAGTCCTTAACACCCCAGATGCACAGGGTACTAAGATGACTATGTCTTTGACAAGGGTTGTAGGTGAAATGCGGCAAAAATATATTTTACAACCCTCGGAATGTTATCTGGGGACTTGTAATTAAGACAGTTTTCTTCATATACCAGAATGTCCAATTCTTTTCTTGGAATGTGACTTGCCTTGCAAAATAAGTGCTCAAGTAACTTCTCCAGAGATACAGCAGTTACTCTTACATTTCCCACTGGCACAGGTACTGTGGCTGCAGATGATTCTCACTTGTCCTGAGGATGAAAAGGAAAAATATTCTTCTCCTCGGAAAATTATGAACAAGTGAGTAATTGCATATAGGCAGATGGGACTCCAGGCAAAGTTAGAAATTTACAGCCAGTGCATATAGAGACCAAAGAAGGGGCAAAGATACCCCATAAAAGCAATATTCACTAAAGAGAGAAGCTTTAAAGTTAGTTCAGCCTATATTACAAAACTTCTAGAGAATGGGCTGATTTGCCCCTTCAGATCTCCATGTAACACCCCATCCTTCCTCTGAAAAAGCCACGCACAAGTGAATATTACTTTTTGAAAGATTTTAGAGCTGTCAGTAAAATAGACCAAGATATTCGTCTGACTGTGCCCAATCCATATCCTTTATTGACTGCCATACCTGGTAGTTTTGGATGTTTTTCAGTATTGGACTTAAAGGATATTTCCTTTTGGATTCCAGTTGAGGAAAAAGTCCATATGTTATTTATCTTTAAATGGCAAAACCCAGAAAGAAAGATGATTTTCCAATATTGTTGAACAGTGTTGTCTCAAGGATTTAAAAACTTACCCACTGTTCTGGTGAAATATTTGCAAAAGACTTAAGAAACTTACAACTAGATGAAGGAGTACTATCGCAATATGTATAAGATTAGGTGATAGCAAGCTTAAGCTATAAAAAAATGTCCGTCCAATACCATCTTAGTTTTAAATCATCCAGCACATTGTGAATACAAGGTGTCCCCTGACAAGACTCAAATTAGTAAGCCAGAAGTGACCTACCTTGTGTTTCAATTAAGACTGGGGAAGAAAAGCCTAATGTCCATTAGTAAACAAGTGGTAGAAACTATAAAGGCCCCCAAGAACAGGAGAAAACTATGAAGATTTGGCGGTATGACAGGCTTCTGATTATTTCAGATCCCCAACTTTGGACTTATGACTAAGCCTCTTTATGAGGCCTTTAGAAGACTGGACTCTGAACTCCTGCACTGCCTAGCAGAATTCCAACAGCTATCTGACACCATGAAAGAAAAGTTGATGTCAGCCCCATTGCTGTGACCACCAAATCCTCAGAAGGCATTCAAGCTTCATGTCCATGAGAAAAAAAGATATATAGGGCTGTGAGTACTGGTTCAAATGCTAGAAGACACCCCAAAACCTATAGCTTATTTTTCCAGAAAGCTGCATCAATCCACCAAAGGATATCCCCGCTGCCTCTGGGCTGTGGCTGCCACCTGTGGGATTCTATGGGAGGCAGAGGAATTTACCCTGAGACAATGCATCACTGTATTTGTGCCTCATTGGTTGCTAAACTTGCTGGAACAGAAAGGGAGGCTTTTGGCTTACGTCAGCATGAATGGACAAATACCAGGCCAGGCCATCCTTCTGGATATCCCAGATGTAACTTTGCAAGCAACCATGGAGCTAAACCCAACCACCTTGCTCCTGACCACTGATCCTGACCACGAACTAGAACACAATTGTCTGGAAACTCTTGATCATTTAATTCAAGAAAGTCAGACCTGTCTGACCAAAGTGCTAGACTGGGAGCTTTACACCAATAGAATAAACTTCATGGGAAATGGATGATGCCAAGCAGGGTATGCTATGGTGACTGAAGATAGGAAAATAGAGACCCATGTCCTTCCCTACTGGCACCTCAGCACAAAAAGTTGAATTAATTGCTCTTACCAGACCATTAGAACTGACATATGGAAAGCAGGTAAAGATTTACACTGTTGCTAAGCGCACATTTATGGTAATGCATGCTCACGGGGCCATTTGAAAGGAAAGAGGCCTCCTGACCTCAGTAATGTGGATATTAAACATAGATGGAGATTCTCACCCTGCTGAAAGCAGTTGCTTTATTGGTCCAGGTTGATTAGTTACTACATAGAGCATCACAAAGATGACTCACAAATAACCAAGGGGAATCAAGCAGCAGAAAGAGCTACAAAGCAAGTTGTTGGGGAGTTGAGTACAAATACTCAGTGCTCTCAATACCCCATTTACGTTTATCAGACTTCAAGCCTCATTATATTGTGTGGATTGAAGAGTGTGCCTGCAACTGGGGTTTTGCTGACACAGACCCTAGCTCACTTTGGAGCTAGTATTCATGGGGTGATTTTGCTCCCTGAATGCTTGGTATTTTGAATTGTAACACACTTACATAAAGAGACACACTGTGGAAAGGAGATCTCGGTTAACCTGATGTGGCCATACCTTAGATGGCATCATATTCAAAAAAACAGTCCATAAAATCACACAGAGATGTTATCTGTGTGCCAAAAATTATTATAAAGGAATTACTTACTCCTCCCAAGAGAAACAGTGAAATGCAAGAGAATGAGTCCGTTTAAAGACTGGCAGGTTGACCTCACTCTAATGGCAAGGAGAAATTAAAATTTCCTACTTACATTTGTAGACACATTTTCAGAATGTGTCTTACTTCACCAAGTTTGGAAGGACCACAGTAGAAGATAAAGCTTTATGGAAGGAAATGATTCCTTGATTCAGACTTTCTCATTCAATACAAAGTGATAATTGCCCTTTTTTAAATTTCTGAAATTACATAAAAGGTAAGTCAAGCTTTTCAGGTCAAATGGTAGTTACATTCATCATTGAGACCACAGCTGATGGAAAAGATGGAGAAAATAATCACACCTTAAAGAAGATGATGACAAAACTCTGTCAGGTAACAGATTTAAGCTGGGATAAAGTTTTGCCCATTGGCTTACTCCAGGTCAGAAGAGTACTGCAAAGGGAGCTTTGGTTGAACCCTTTAAAAATAATTTTTGGGAGACCCATCCAGAATTTGTGGGAATTCCACCTTTAGATCTAGTAAACAAATCAAGAATTAAGCAATACGTACAACAGTTGGGGCATACATTACTAATGATGCATCTGTTTTTTCCAGGGCCTCATATCCCATGGATGAACCTCTTCACCTTTTCTGCCCAGGGAATATGGTGCTATATAGTCCTGCAACAACTAAGGACCAGACCAGCAGTTAGCCAAAGAGTGGACGGGACTTCATAAGGTGCTGCTGACCACTCATTTCTCTGACAAACAGGCTGGAATCAAGCCATGGTTACCTCATATTCAGGTCAAGACAGCTCCTCCTCAACGCAATACCTCATACAGCTAGCCCACTTGGTCAGGTGAGCCAAGAGAAGATCTAAAGTTCCTAACAAAGAAAAATCATATAGATAACTAGTACCCTTTTATTACCACAAAGTTCTTAATTAATTTTATAGTCATAAGTACATTCTTTATCTTTCTTAAAGCTAACATTTTCACTGAATGGGCCAGATGGTAGCTTCCCTCCATAATTAAAAATTACTATTGGGTCTATGGGAAACTACTTTTTTTTTTTTTTTTTTTTTTTTTTTCACCATAGGCTGTTTATGGTGTATATGAGCCATTAACCAGAGAACTTGGAGTTATTTTTACACTTAGGATTAGAGTTCTCATTTATTGCCCTTCTATAATTATAGTACCACTCACCATGAGTTCCCCACCTTTGAGGAAACAAAGAAACATCTTTTCATCTGGTCTATAAACAATTTAATGTCACTCCCACTGTAGGATATGCCACACATGATGGCATACGATGTCTAATAGCAGTGCACCACTATGCATCAGGAGACACAATAGCAGCACACTCCAAACTATCACTGATAATATGGAATGGCTTCCTCATCAACAATTTAACCAAACATTCCAATTGATTGACAATGTGTGGCTAAAGTGGCAGAGTAGCTGTCATCTACCTGGTGGGGTCTATCCTTCCCCCCTGGGATTGGTTATGGGTCTGCAGCATGCATGACTGGCCTTACCCTAAAACTGGACTTCCAGATGCAGCTGGGATTGACCTTACCTACCAAGATGCATTCTTCCTCATTTAGACACTCTCTCTACCACCTGGGAAGTATAAAGACCAGGCACCACAGAAACGGATATCCTAGTGGATTTATCCACTAGCCATATTTTCCCCCGGGGTGACCATGGATATAGAATTACAGGTTGAGGCCCTTGCTAAGCAGATGGCTGCTTTCTTTAATAACACCTGACAAAACATCACCTTTTTTACTGAAAACAAAAACAAAACCTTACGGAATAGGCAAGTTGCCTTACAAAACTATGACCTTACATATACTCTCTGCAGCCCAAAGCAGCTCTTGTACATTAATTGAGACACTTCATTCCTCTAAGAACTGTAACAAGACAAGGATGCCCACTGTCACTACTCCTATTTAACACAGTACTGAAAGTCCTAGCCAGAGCAATCAGGCAAGAAAAAATAAATAAATAAATAAATAAATAAATGGCTTCCAAATTGGAAAAGAGAAGGTCAAATTGTCTCTCTTTGCAAACAACATGATCTTATATACAGAAAAACCTAAAGATTCCACCAAGAAACTCTTAGAATTGATAAATGAATTCAGTAAAGTTGCGAGATACACAATCAACACAGAAATGTCAGTGGTATTTTTATAAACCAATAACAAATGAGCTGAAAAAGAAATAAAGAAAGCAATTTCATTCACAATAGCTAAAGAAATATCTAGAAAGAAATTTAACCAAGGAAGTAAAAACATCTCTATAAGGAAAACTATAAAACACTAATATTAAAATGCTAATATTATTTTATTATGGATTTCCAGTGAACTCAATTACCCCTAATAGTTTTTGTATCAGTCTTTTGCTTGCATTCTGAATCATAATAAAATAATATCAGTAGAATTCCTCTTCTATCGATATCTGAATAGATATTTTTCTGATCAACTTCCTTTTGTGAACTTTTAGTAAAAGAATGATAGAAAGAGACGGGGAGAGTATGTTAAGGTATTAGTAGTAATAAAAATCAGTGCTAGGAGTCCTCTTATTTTTTTTTTTAAAGATCTCATCATAAAGCTTCATGTTAGTAGAGGGTATGATGAGCTGCTGCAGATTAACTCTATTATATTTTTCATATCTTAAAGCATTTGTTTATATAACCAATTTAACAGATTTTCTAGGAAGAAAAAATTAATTATTAATTGTTTTCTTCAGGTGATGACATTTCTTAAAATAGCATAAAATGTGACTGTTTTTACTTCCATTCTGGCATTTCCATCTTGACCATCACCTTTTCCCATACATTTTTCTGAAGTTCTCAGAATGATTTAACCTTGCCTTGAAAGTTTAGGATACGTTACACATCCATCTTTTGAACATCTGTAATAGTTTACTAATAGCATTAGTTTGTGATATGGTTTGCCTCTGTTTCCCCACCCAAATCTCATCTTGAGTTGTGCTCCCATAATTCTCATGTGTTGCAGGAGGGACCCAGTGGGAGACAATTTGAATCATGGGGGCGATTTTCCCCACACTGTTCTAGTGGTAGTAAGTCTCATGAGATCTTACGGTTTTTTCAGGGGTTTCCTCTTTCACATCTTCCTCATTTTCTCTTGCTGCCACCATGTAAGAAGTGTCTTTCAACTCCCATCATTATTCTGAGGCCTTGCCAGACATGTAAGTTAATTGAACTGCTAATCGAATTAAACCTCTTTTTCTTCCCAGTCTTGGGTATGTCATTATCAGCAGTGTGAAATTGAACTAATACAATCAATTGGTACCAACAGAGTGGGTTGTTGCTGAAAAGATACCTGAAAATGTGAAAGCAACTTTGGAACTGGGTAATAGGTAGAGGTTGGAACAGTTTGGAGGACTCAGAAGAAAACAGGAAAATGTGGGAAAGTTTGGCATTTCCTAGAGACTTGCTGAATGGCTTTGAACCAAAATGCTGATAATGATATGGAAAATGAAATCCAGGCTGAACTCGTCTCAGATGGAGATGAGGAACTTGTTGGGAACTGGAGCACAGATGACTCTTGTTATGGTTTAGCAAAGAGACTACTGGCATTTTGCTCCTGCCCTAGAGATTTGTGGAACTTTCAACTTGAGAGAGATGATTTAAGGTATCTGGTGGAAGAAATTTCTAAGCAGTAAAGCATTCATGAGGTGACTTGTGTGTGGTCAAAGGCATTCAGTTTTATAAGGGAAGCAGAGCATGAAAGTTCAGAAAATTTACAGTCTAACAATGTGATAGAAAAGAAAACAAAAAACAAACAAACAAACAAACAAAACACACAAAAAACTATTCTCTGAGGAGAAATTCAAGCCCGCTGCAGAAATTTACATAAGTAAGGAGGAGCTGAATGTTAATCTCCAAGACAATGGGGGAAATGTCTCCAGGGCATGTCAGAGGTCTTCAAGGCAGCCCCTCCCTTCAGAGGCCCAGATGCCTAGCAGAAAATGGTTTTATGGGCTAGGCCCAGGGTCCTGTGCTGTGTGCAGCCTAGGGACTTGGTACCCAGTGTCCCAGCTGCTCCAACCATGGCTGAAAGGGGCCAACTTGGAGCTTGGACTGTGGCTTCAGAGGGTGGAAGCCCCAAGCCTTGGCAATTTCCATGTGGTATTGAGCATGTAAGTGCACAGAAGTCAAGAATTGGGGTGTGGGAACCTCTGCCTAGATTTCAATATATGTATGGATACTCCTGGATCCCCAGGCAGACGTTTGCTGCAGAGGCAGGGCCCGAATGCAAAACCTCTGCTAGGGCAATGCAGAAGGGAAATGTGAGGTCAAAGTCTCCACATAGAGTCCCTACTGGGGCACCATCTGGTGGTGCTGTGAGAAGAGGGTCACCGTCCTCCAGAGCACAGAATGGCAGATCCTTCAGTGTCATTGCTGGCTAATTTTTCAGAATGTCATCAATATTGAAGAGTTTTCAAACATTTGCATTTTAAAATTATGAGTATATTAAACATACATAGAAGATGAAAAGGTAACATTGTCTAAAAGAGAATAATTGCTTTTAACAATTTTATTTTCAACTAACTTGTAATAAATAATGCCTACAAAATATTACAAAATATATAATGCCTAATATGTTATTTGTTACCTTTATCTCTAAAATATTAACTCCAGTAATTGATTTACTAGCAATATTTAAATTGTTAATGTTTTAAATTTGTATTTTGAATGCAAAATTTTGTGTAAAATTGTGGGATACAAATGTAATTTTGTTACACAGATATATTGTGTAGTGGTGAAATCAGGGGTTCTAACTTTTTAACAAAACCAGGGATAAAAAAGTTAACAGTTTTTTTTCTTAAAGTCTACATTGTCCAGGATATGCATAACAATTTCTGGTTTCTATTTATTACCATTTATGTGGGATATTTAAAAATCTAGTCACTTAATGCATACGTGTGTCCTTGAGTATAAATGACTATTGTGTAGACAATAAGTACTTGGATTCTGTTTTGTTATTGATTTAGCCACATAAGTCTGTTTCTGAATTCTTGGTTCCATACCATTGGTCTCTTTTTCTACTATTGCATGTATGTTAAGCACTTATCAAAGTGTTGTAATCTGGTGAGATAAACCTTTCAGATTATTTTCTTTTTCTTTATAATTTGATCCTTGTTTTCAATGTAATTTTTTTTAGTCTATTGACTTATTTAAAATAATCATTCTTTTAATTTCTTCAAAATAAACTGAGGTAGTAGAGATTTTTACTGACTATACAAATCCACTTAGGAAAATTAGGTATATACATCATTAAAGTTTCCAACTAATTAATAGATATATCTGTCAATTTTAGGTATGATTTAATATACTACCATGAAATTTTTTTCTTATTAATTTTCTTATACTTATTTCTACTTTTGGAAATTGGAGATAATATTGTAAATAGCCTTTTAAAATTATTATTTATTCCTTTCTGTTTATAATTTATATTTAGAGTAACTATAAAGTAATTTTACTAAAATTAACCTATTAATTTTAATAATTTGTCAATATTATCTCTGATGTTTTATATGTACGTTCATATTGGCAATACAAAATGACAGTCAATACTCTGGCATAACATCATGATAGCTACATTTTACTGAAGTCTGTGTGAACTCTGAATATGTGAGACAGGTCTCAGTTAATTTAGAAAGTTTATTTTCCAAAGTTGAGAACGCATGCCTGTGACACAGCATCAGGAAGTCCTGATGACATGTGCCCAAGGTTGTCAGAGTAAATTTGATTTTAAACATTTTAGGGAGACATGAGACATCAATCAGCATATGTAATAATATTCAACATTATTGCCTTGTGTATATATACCAAATAGTCTTTATCAATTTATTTTTGATAGCCACTTAGGTTGAATTTATATCTTGGAGATTGTGAATAACACTACAATGAATATGAGAGTGCAGACATCCATTTGATATGCTCATTTCATATCCTTTTGAATATATATCCAGTAGTAGGATGGATGGATCATATGGTAGTTCTATTTTTAATTTTTTCAGAACCTCCATACTGTTTTCCACAATAGTTATACTAACTTATATTTCCACAAACAATGCATAAGGGTTTCCTTTTCTCCACATCATTATCAACATTTGTTATCTTTCACCTTTTTAATAATAGCTATTCCCACAGGTATGAAGTGATATCTCACTGTGGTTTTAATTTTAATATATGTGATGGCTAGTCATATGTTTTGTCAGATGCTTTGTCATTATTGAGTTGTTTTCTTATTGTTTAGTAATTTGAGTTTCTTATGCATGTTGGATATGAACCCCTTTTCAGATGTGTGCTTTAGAAATAATTTCTCTGATATCGTAAGATGTCTCTTTACTCTGTTGATGTTCTCTGCTATAAAGATGTATCTTTACTCTGTTTATGTTCTTTGCTGGACACAAACTTTTCAGTTCGATATAATTCCATTTGTTTAATTTTGCTTTTGTTATATTTGTTTTTAGGATCATATTAAAACAAACAAACCAAAAAAAAATTGTCCAGACTTTTTCCATATAGATTTCCCTTATGTTTTCTTCTAGTGGTTTTATAGTTTCAAATTTTATCTGTAAGCCCTTAATCCAGTCTGAGTTGATATGTGGACATGGTGTGAGATGAACATCTATTTGAATTCACCTGCATGTGAATATCCAGTTTTTCCGATTTATTTTATTGAAAAGAGTGTCTTTTACCCATTCTGTGTTCTTGACATTTTTGTCCAAAAAGAGTTGACTGTAACTATGTGGATTTATTTCTTGGACCTCTGTTATTTCCCTTGGTTTATGTATCTGTCTGTATGCCAGTAGCATATTATTTGTTTACCATAGCTTTGAAGCATATTTTGAAGTCAGGTAGCATGATACCTTAGCTTTGTTCATTTTGCCTAGGATTGCTTTGGCTATCTGGAAACTTTTTCATTTCATTAAAATTTTTAGGACTTTTTTTCTGTTTTTGTGAAGAATGTCATTGGTATTTTGATCCAGATGCACTGAATATGTAGATCACTTTAGTAGCACTGATATTTTAACGATATTAAATTCTTCCAATCCATGAACATAAAATACTTTTTCATTTTTTGTGTTCTCTTTAATTTCTGTTGCCAGTGTTTTAAATTTTACTGTAGAGATTTTTTTTCACTTCTTTGATTGAATTTATTTTAGATATTTTATTTTGTGCCTATTTTAAATGCGATTTAATTATTCATTTCTTTTTCAGATAGTTTCCTCTTGGCTTTCCAAATGCTACCGATTTGTGTATCTTGATTTTACATTCAAATTTACTTTTAAATGTCACCTTAAAACAGGAACAATTTGTCTTCTTTCTTTCCAGTTTGGGTGTCCTTTATTTATCTTTCTTGCCTGTTGGTTCTGAAACAGCTCCGTTGTCTGGGGTATATACCCTGGCTCTCTGTCTCGTGTGAGAAAGAATTCAGGACATGGACACACCAGGAGCAGGTGTAGGAGTGGAAAGTTTAATAGACAAAGAAGGAGAGAGAGAGAACGCTTCCTCATGCTGAGGAAGCAGGACAGCCCTGAGAGGGTCTCCAGTTTTGGGACAGAACACAATCAATTTCCTACAGAGGCCTGAGGAGCCAGTGATTGATTTACATAGGGTCCAGTGGATTGGTTGAACGAGGTGTGCCATTTACATACCCTGTGAAAAGACTGGCTCTCCCAACCTAGTCTTTTATGATCCCTGTCATAATTTCTTATTATAAAAATCTAAAAGTAGATGATTCATTTTTAGATGATATTGACTAAAATTTATTCATCTTTCCTTTACTTTTCTATATGATGGTCACAAACCACATGTGGATAATTAGATGGAGATTAACTTTTTATTACACAGGGCAGCACATATATGAAACATTTTCAACATCACAGAAATTCCCATGCAAGAGCATATGAGTTTATATTACTTCTACCGGAAATTGTATGTTTAAATTTATGGCCTTAAATCCCATTACTCAAAATATTAGTAGCTTACTCTTCCCATATATATTTAACAAATAACTTTTTAGATTAAGTACATATTTATAAATATTAAAAAAGCAACATAACAAATAAAAGAACTCTTGCTAATTTCTCTTCTGAAAAAATTTCTATTCAAAATAACTTCTCTCAAAGCATATTAACTGATTTTAATTGTTAAGTTTTTTTTTTAATTTTTCAAAAGGAAGATACTTATTTAGTACAGGTATAACATGAATACCCATCTGAAATTTTATCCTGTTAGAAATAAAATTTCAGTAATTATCATTTGAGAAGCAAAGATGTATGCCTAGAGAAAATATCTTTATTTAAATTTATTTGTAATAATTAATCGTTTATGTTGAATAATTTACCTAAGGGTAATTTTGTAGCTATTATAAAAAATATATAGATGTTATATGGGACTGAAACCACATCTAGTTGAAAGTTATTCATCACAAATTTTTATTTAAATGTCTGTTGATTACAGCATACAATGTCCTTTTTTTCTCTATATTCTCCTGATAGAAGATTCATTATTCATTTACTCAGCCATTTGTTAAACAAAGTGTATTAAAATCCACTGAGAAAGCATTGCAAGGGATATAAATATTAAATCACTGACATTCAGATATAGAACTATTTCCTGACATTCCTATAATCATGTATTCAGGTTAAAGTATATAAGCACATACACACTTTAAATAGGAAAAGATAAGTGTGACAAGTAAAAGGCAAAAGATTAAAGGATAGTGAGGCAAGACAATACAGTAAATCTGTGAGAGTATGAAGTGGTACATTTTATAAATTCAAAGGAAGATTTTTGACGGTAAATAAAATTGAGCTGGGAAAACATTAAATAGACTTCTGTAACATTAGTAAGATAAAAAATAGGCTCAACTTGTGTTTAATTAAATTTTGTCAATTAAAGAGATACTTGCTATTAATTCTAACATCTCAATACTTGGTGCATTTCCAGAAGCACAGGAAAGAATTCCTGATTTTTCTAACACTATTCTTCACCTTGTATCTCTTATTTAGTGGTTTAAGACAGAAAGTCCAAAGTTACTTTACATACTTTCTTATCACTCATTCTTAATAATACATTGATCCTTAAGTCTTACTGCATCAAACTTCTAAATCTCTCTGAAACCTGTCTAGTCTCCTTTGTCCTCATTGTCTTTATTTTATTTCATGTCATGGTTATTTCTTGGCTAACTTACTACCAACTTATTTTAGCTGAATGCCCAGACTTCTAAACAAGTTCATTACTTCTGGTGTTTCTACACTTGAATGCATTGGTTAACAGATTTTGTAATGTCCACTCTGCTCTACCATAGATATGAAGTTGCAATTATATTAAGAAATTGCTGAGAAACAGTACGCTTTCTCCAGCAACAAGTGTATTTATCTTTAACCAATTTTCCATTTAGACAAAAAAGTACAATTCACTGACAGCACTCATTTGGTTTTACGTAAACTTGCTCTTTGAGGCTGAAGCAAATATGACAGATTTTCAATGTAGAAATAAAATATAATATCTTGGAGTTATTTCTAAACAGAACTAATGTCAGAATCATCAGAATCAACTATTTTGGAACATCGGATTCATCAAATGAATCTTCGGCCAACAACTGCTCAAGAACAATGTTAATATCACAAATAGTAATGCTACGTTTTCTAGCAGTTGACATTTTCGGTGATCAAGAATTACTATATTTTGTAAATGAAAATTCTACTACTAAAACAAGATGCTATAAACATAATGATGTCTTTTGTTTCCAGAGTCAATATACTAATGCAATGCAATGCAAAAATAATTATCAAAGTAAGATGTTTCATGGAAAGTTATCTCAGGGTAAATGCTGAAGTTGCAAATGCTGCTGGTGCGTATTCTTGGGACAAATGGCAAATGGTTTAAAGAATAATAAAGGGATGAAAACAACAATGCTTTCCAGAAGGCAGTCTAGGCATAGCTTCAGATTACTGAGCCACTCCAATTTGGAACCTGTACTAAGGAGTGACAAGACTGGTTAGACACAAACTATCTCAGCTCAGAGATGGCATTTTGTGGATTATTTAATTTTTTATAGTGAGCTAAATAAACATTTTGCTCCTTCAGGAATAGAATTATCTTATTCTCTGGTACAGAGGCATATTACCAATTCTGGTTATTCTTTACATAGTAAATTATCTTAACAAATGAGAGACACATGTTTGGTTCTAGAATATAGTCCTTAAGTAGAGTTGCAACTATTTTAAATCTTATATGGTCAGCTCTCCATATCTCCAGCAGATTGGTCCCAGGACACCTGCACATGCCAGAATCTATGAATACACATGTCATATATAACATGTCCTAGTACAGTTAGTCATGAAAGAGGCCACACCTATTTAAAGTTCAAATGTTAAACTGTGGACTTCTCTCCGTGTACTGCTTTATCTGCATCTCATTGTGATATGCATGTTTTTATTTTCATTCATATCAAAATATATTTTAAAGATTTTATTTGCCATTTACTTTTGAACATGACTTCTTTGAATTGTATTTTTCATTTCCAAATGTCTGGGATTTTCACTAGTTTTTTTTTTTTTTTTTTTTCCACTTCTATATGAATTCCATTATGGTCACGGTACACTACACACACTGCAATTTTTTATCATTTTTAATCTCATTATGATGTCTTTGATGACTCAATTTATGACCTATACTGATTAATATTCTATATGTAATTAAAGAGGATCTATACTCTACATTTGTTGATGTAATGTTGTATATGTTTTATATATGTTAAATAGAAAATGTGGGCAAATAGTGTTTTTAAAATACCCTTTTAAAAATACAAACAGTATTTGTACATTATTATTAATGTCCTTTATACATGTTCTACCAATTGGTGAGTAAAGAGTTGTGAATTATATAAATGTAATTGTGGATTTTGTATTTCTTCTTTTAATTCTGCGAGTTTGCTTTTTTGTCTGTTTTTCATGTATATTGAAAGTATCATTACATGCCTACACATTTAAAACACAATATTTTTTGATGAATTGCTTTATTATGTTAAAATTTGCATTATAAATTATAAAATATTCCCTTTTATACCTGTCATGTTTGTTGTTCTGAATTTTGTTTGCATAATATTAGTATAGCCTTGTTGTTTTTAAATTTTTTTGTGTTGAAATGATTCATCTCTTTTTATTCTTTACTTTTAACTTATATCTCTATATTTAGTTTTTACCTTATAGGTAGTATAAAGTTGGGTCATGTTTGTTTCTAACTGATAATCTCAACATATTTTTTGTGTTCCAGAGCATTTACATTTAGTATATTTCTTGGTATGGTTGGTTTCGATCATTTACCTGGCAAATTTTTGTTATTTGTTCCATTTGTTGTTTTTTATTTTCTCTTTCTCTGTCTTCTTTTTGCATTCCAATTTGTCTTTACAATTCCTTAGGTTTTTTACTTTGTTTTAATAGTTGCTTAAAGGTTTAGCATATGCATCATTAACTTCTCATAGTTTGACTTAAAGTAATATTACACTGCCTTACAGCCATATACTTTCTTTTCTCCCTCCATGTCCTTTATATCACTGCTGTCGTACATAGTTTATAAATACAACAGTAAATTATTTTTGCTTTAAGCATTACAAATTTATAAAGGAAAGTAAATATTTTATATTCAACCACACATTTGCCATTTTTGTCCTCATCATTGTATGTATCCAAGTGTCCACATAAATTACATTTTTATCTAATAAATTTAATTATTTATTTCTTGTATTAAAACTCTTACAAAATGGGCTTAGCTTTTGTCTACCTAAAATATCTTTACATTTTATTTTGAAGATTTTATCTCAATATAAACTATAACTAGACTTTCATTTTTTCTCTGATAAAATTCTATTGAATTCGTCTTACGTAGTTTCTAATGAGATATATGTGCTCTTATTTTTCTCCTATATATAATTTGTGTTTGTTTTTTGGTGGGTGTTTTTAAAATGTTTCCTTTTATGATTTAAGACATGATTTCCCTGTGAAGTTTCTTCGTTTTCAATTCTTGGTGTTTATTATGCTTGGGATTGTTTTGTAGGTTTATATTTTTCAATAAGTGTGTAAAATTTTGGTCATATTTCTTCAAATATTTTTCTGCCATTTACTTTTTTTAAAATGATATTTAACATGTGTTTGACTACTTGGTATAGTTTCACAGGTCACTATGTATTCACTTTGTTCATTACTTTTTCTCTGAGTTTTAGTTTGGATGGATTATATTGCCATTGTCTTCAAACTCATTTTTTCCCTTTATCATTAGTCTATTTACTAAAATTTTTATTTTCACATATGTATTTATTCTTTTCAGAAATTCCAGTTGGTTATCTTCTTTTACTGCTCATCTTTTTTCCTTGTTTTATTTATGTTTTTTAAAAAAATATTGAGCATATTTATAATACATGTTTCAAAGCTCCTACCTGCTTTTTTTCACCATGCTTGATATTTTAGGGTCTATTTCTATTAACAGGTTCTTCTGATTCCAAGTGAAATATTCCTGCTCCTTTGCATGTCTAGTAATTTTTGCATGTCGGGTACGATTTGTTCATTGTCAAAAGCTAGGTATGTTTACTTTATTTAAGTATTGTTAGAGATTTTAAAAATCTGCCATGGAGTTACTTGCAATCAACTCATTAACTTGATACTTTCAAGGCTCATATTTATACATTGTTTCATTTTCTGTTGTTATATAACAAAACTCTCTGAAATGTAGTGGGCTGCTCTGCCTATAGAACAGCTATTCCTTTATCCCTTTACTTTCCTAATAAGCTTGCTTTCACATAAAAAATTAAATCTGGTGGTATGAAATTACCATTTTATTATGCTCATTGCTTCTGTTGGCTTGAAATTCAGAAATGATTCTGTTGTGCAATTATTAATTGAATTTACTCATGTAATGTTTGCAAATATTGCTCAGGGTTGTATTCTTTTGAGGAGTCTTTTTAATTGGACATCCCAGGTAGCTCACTCATACGGCTGGGTTTCTATTGGGGAATCAACTGAGATTGATACTTGAGGTATCTAGATGTGGCCTCTTTGGCATGATGGTCCCAAATTAGTCAAACTTCTTACATGATGTCTAGGTTGCCTCTAGATAGAATGAACATACCAAGGAAACAAGGTGTTTTTTCATCATGTATGCTACGTTTTTGTTATAAGTGAGCTACTAAGGCTACATTATATTGATTACAGAAAAGCTTTTATGGTGGGCATAGTCCACACTTGTTAATGGGAAAATTTTCAAAGAATTTGCAGGTTTTTAAAAAACTGTCACACATTTTAATAAGGTAGGCATTTATCTAGAAGTTATTTAATCCTACTCATAAGACATAAGTCTTCTGATGTCTCTAAAGAATTCGGCAAGTATTCAGTCTGATCTCCTTACTCGGGTCACATGGAAATCAAATGTCTCCAATCTCAGTGTGAACTCTGACGATTGTTCATCGTATAGCTGCCTGGCAATTGTCTGAGCTCATGGAATTTTACCCTACATATGCAGAGACTGATATTTAGAAAAACAATCAGAGAATACTCTATAGAGGTTTATGAATCACTTACCTTTCATAATCTCTTCTCTGGTATTTTTCATCAGAAGTTTCAGTTACTTTGATTTCTTCAAATCACTGCATCAGTCTCAACTCAACAAGATTACCATTTTCTGCCTGTGTTCCTCCTCCCTGCATTGCAGTACAGAACTTTATTCAAGATGAAATCTGTGGAGATGATAGGGCTTACCTTGTTTCTCTTTTCTCAAAAACCACATCTTGTGCTGCCTGTTGTCCAACGACTGAATCTTTTTCCTATATGTTTTGTCCAATATTCTAGTTTTATTAAAATGAGAAAACACATCTCAGATCATCTTATTTTTGATAAATATAATAAATAATTACAAATTCATTAAGTTCTTAGTTAACTCAACTTTTTTTAATGAATGGTTTTACTCTATGTTTTTTTAGTTTAATTATGCTAAAGTTACCTAACGTGCTGGAATAAGATTGTTAATGGTTTTCGCTAGTCATCCTTCGTATTTATGTAAGGTCAGCAGTAATGTCACCTCTTTTCCTTCTGATTCTAGTAATTTGAGTCATCTCTCTATTTTTCTTGGTCAAAAAGTTTTGTCACTTTTCATCATGACCAAAGGTTTGTGCTTTTTTTCATCGTGTCGAATAATCCACTTTTTGTTTCATGAAGTTTTCTCTTCTTTTCTTCTAGTATCTATTTTAGTAATTTCTGATCTAATCTTTAATATTTGCTTTGTTATTTTTTTCTCTAAGTTCAGTTTTCTCTTCTCTTTCCATTGATTTTTTGTGGAAGTTTCTGTTATTAAGATCTTTCCCCTTTACTAATACAGACATTCACAGCTATTGTCTTTTGTTTTTTTTTTTTTTTTTTTTTTTTTTTTTTCTCTAGGCATGCTTTAGCTACATCTTACTAATTGTTGTTTCTTATGTCTTCATTTTTATTCACATAAGGTTATATTTTTTACTTTTTCTTGACTCATAGGTTATTTAAGAGGGTGTTGCTTAATTACCACATGTTCGTAAGCTTCTCGATTTTTTTTGTTTCCTATTTCTAATTCCATTCCATTGTAGTCATAGAGCATACTTTGCATTATTTCTGCCCATTGAAATGTACTTAGGTTGCTCTTTTTTTTTTTAATGGCCTAACATATAGTATATAACACACAGTATATCCTGGCACATGTCTATGAGCCCTTAAGAAGAATGGATATTCTTTTGTTAGTGTTCCCTAAATGTCTGTTAATACTGTTGGCTTACAGTATGGTTTAGGTCTCCTGTTTAATTCTTGATATTCTGTCTAATTTTTACATGAATTATTGAAAGTGAGCTATTAACATCTCTAACTTATAATACTGAATTGTCTACTTCTCACTTGATTTTGTCAATTTTCAATTCATGTATTTTTATGCTCTGTTGATAGATGTATATATGTTTATAATTTTACCTTCCTGATGGGTTTACTATTTTATAATTATGAAATGTTCCTCTTCATTACTAAAAATTGTTTTTTGCTGTGGTTTCATATTCATGTTGTCTAACACTAGCTATATAACCCATTTCCATTCAGCTTTCTTGTGATTGTGATTTGTGTGATATATATTTCTTTTGTTTAGTCCTTTTTTTAATCTTTGTATCTTTGAATCTAAAGTGTCTCTTTGTAAACAACGTACAGCTGAATCATATTATTTTATCAAATCCGATACTATCTGACTTTTAATTGACTTGATCAGTTCACATATGATGGAATTATTGATAATGTCAGATTTATGTTTGTCATTTCACTTCTTATTTTCTGTAAGTCTCATGTCTATATATATGTATATGTGTATATATATATTCCTTCTTTTCTTTTGCATTAAGTGGATATTTTCTAATGTAGCATTTTAACGTTTTTTCATATTTAGAGGGTTTCATTTTAGTTTGTTTCTGTGTGTTTTATTGATTGGTATAGGTTTACCCTATACATCTTAACTTTTAACACTATTGTTATAAATGCCGCATTTTTAACATTTCAAACCAATAATATATTGTTATAATTATTACTCTCCCATGTGAAGTCATTACCTTAGCCTGAGAGAGCTTTACTCTCACATACATTCTTTGTGTTGTTTTGGCATATATATTGCTCTTATATTCAATTTCTGTATGGTATAGTGCAGTGGTGCGATCTCGCCTCACAGCAACCTCTGCCTCCTGGGTTCAAGTGATCATCCTGCCTCGGCCTCCTGAGTAGCTCGGCCTAAAGGCATGTGCCACCACACACAGGTAATTTTCGTATTTTTAGTAGAGATGGGGTTTCACCATGTTGGCCAGACTGGTCTCGAACTCCTGACCTCAGGTGATCCACCTATCTTGGCCTCCCAAAGTGCTGGGATTATAGGAGTGAGCCACTGTGCCCAACCAAGAAATATATATTTTTAAATGTATTGTGACTCCAAAATTTATTATAGTCCAGAATATTATTTTTGTCTTAATTCTGTGTCTGCCTTTAACAAAATGGTAGGTTAATGAGAAGCAAAGACCATATTTCATCCTAAATTGCTCCTATACCACTGAGTAAGACATTTTAACTGGAAACCTCTATTCTAATTCAAATTTCTGTCTTCTACCTCTTAACTCATAGTAATGAGACACACAGTATCTTATTCGGAGTGGGGGATGTACTCTGATGCAACTACTATGTTAATACCTTTTTAGGATATATTTTCCACATTTTTTTCCTTTGGGTAACCACTCTCTATTTACTTCTAGTATTACAAATCTCATCTTGATTTGTAATCCCCACGTGCTGAGAGAGGAAGGTGACTGGATCATGGGGCAGTTTCCCCATGCTGGTTCTTGTGACAGTGAGTGAGCTCTCAAGAGACCTGATGGTTTTCTAAGGCAGTTTTCCTGCTGGCTTCTCTCTTTAGCTCCCTAGTGAAGAAGGTGCTTTCTTCCCCTTCACTTTCTGCCATGACTGTAAGTTTCCTGAGACCTCCCCAGCCATGTGGAACTGAGTCCATTAAACCTCTCTTCTTTACAAATTACTCAGTCAAGGGTATCTTTATAGCAGCATGAAAATGGACTAATGCAGTAAATTTGTACCATGGAGATTTGGGTACTGCTATAAAGGTACCTGAAAATGTAGAAGCGACTTTGGAACTGGGTCATAGGTAGAGATTGGAACAGTCTGGAAGGCTCAAAAGGAAGACAGGAAGATGTGAAAAAGTTTGGAACTTCCTAGAGACTTGGTGAATGGTTTTGACCAAAATGCTGATAGTGATAGGGACCATGAAGTTCAGGCTGAAGTGGTCTCAGATGGAAATACGAAACTTCTTGGGAACTGGAACAAAGGTCACTGGTGCTATGCTTTAGCAAAGAGACTTGCAGCATTTTACCCCTGCCCTAGAGATCTGTGGAACTTTGAATGTGAAAGAGATAATGTGAAATTGCAACTTATGCTTAAATGGGAAGCGGAGTATAAAAGTTTGGGAAATTTGTAGCCTGATGAGAAAAACCTACTTTGTGGGAAGAAATTCAAGACTACTGCAGAAAATTGCATATGAAATGAGGAGTCCAATATTAATCAACAAGGCAATGGGGAAAATGTCTCTAGGGCATGTCAGAGATCTTGGTGGCAGCCCCTTCCATCCAAGGCCTAGAGGCTTAGGATGGTAAAATAGTTTGTTGGGCTGGACCCAGGACCCCTCTGCTCTGTGCTGCCTCGGGACGTGGTGCCCCATATGGCAGCTTCTTCAGCTCCAGCTGTGACTAAAAGGGGTCAAGGTAGAGCTTGGGCTGTTGCTTCAGAGGGTGCAAGCCTTAAGCCTTGGTGGCTTCCATGTGGTTTTCAGCTTGCAGGTCACAGAAGTCAAAAATCAAAATTTGGGAGCCTCTGCCTATGTTTCAGAGGATGTATGGAAACACCTGGATGCCCAGGATGAAGTCTGCTGCAGGGGTGAAGCCCTCATGGAGAACTTCTGCTATGGCAGTGCAAACAGGAAATGTAGAGTTGGAGCCCACACAGACTCCCCACTGGGGCATTGCCTAGTGGAGTTGTGAGAAGTGGGCCTCCATCCTCCAGACTCCAGAATTTTAGATTCACCAACAGCTTACCCTATGCACCTGAAAAACCTGCAGACACTGAACACCAGCCATGAGAGCTGTACCCTGCAAAGCCACTGAGGTGGAGGTGTCTAAGACTGTGGGAACCCACCCTTTGCATCAGCATGACCTGGGTGTGAGACATGGAGTCAAAGGAGGTTATTTTGGTTCTTTAAGATTTAGTGACTACCCCACTGAATTTTAGACTTGCTTGGAGCCTGCCACTTTGTTTTGGCCAACTTCTCCCATTTGGA
The DNA here is from genome assembly GCF_001698545.2 of Rhinopithecus bieti. Taxonomy (NCBI): domain Eukaryota; kingdom Metazoa; phylum Chordata; class Mammalia; order Primates; family Cercopithecidae; genus Rhinopithecus; species Rhinopithecus bieti. The sequence goes on from NW_016814450.1 coordinate 145,076, forward strand.
ATAGGAGCATTTGTCTAATGCATGTATCTCCATTTTATCTTGGAAGTAACTAACTTGTTTTTGATTTTACAGGCTCATGGATGGAAGGGATTTGCCTTGTCTCAGATAAAACTTTAAACTGTGGACTTTTGAGTTAATACTGAAATGAGTTAAGACGTTGGGGGAGTGTTGAGATGGCATGATTGGTTTTGAAATGTGAGTATTTCAGATTTGGGAGGGATCAGGGGTAGAATGACGTGGTTTGGCTCTGTGTCCCCACCCATATCTCATCTGGAATTATAATCCCCACATGTCAAGAGAGAGAGGTAATTGGATCTTGGGGCATTTTCCCCATGTTGGTTCTCATGATAGTGAGTGAGTTCTCTTGAGATCTGATGGTTTTATAAGGTAATTTTCCCTCATTTGCTCACTTTTCTCTCCTGCTACCTTGTGAGGAAGGTGCTTGCTTTCCCTTCACTTTATGTTATGATTATAAATTTCCTGAGGCCTTCCCCCATGTGGAACTGTGAGTCAATTAAAATGGGTAAGTACTGAATCAAAGTAGGGTCAAACTGCCTCAGCCAAGTTCATAAAAAGAGGCCTCAAAACGAAGGCACTTGCGCTAGGAGTGCAAATATGTATATGAGCATAGTTGGCAGAGAGCAAATTTGATATGAATCTTTGTCTATGCAGTTTCCTCCAGAAAATTGTAATGCACTGACTGTAGCACATCTGGTCTGGGGAGGGCAGCCTGCCCCCATGAGGTCTACCTCATCATAATTTTTTTATGGTTGGGCCTAAAAAACTCATATATAACATTTTGTCCTAGAATGGGACTCTTCCACTGGTAAACAGTGTGCTGCATTTCATAAAATTAATAATATAATCTGAAACGAAAAAATTATTACAGGAATATAAAAGATAACTAGCAATTTTTCAATTATTAGACTCGAAATTTATCATCTGTTACTACTATGTGTTTTATTAGTAACGATTAATACATAATAAGTATGTGCACAATGGAGCTAGCCTATTCAAAAGAATGATGAGAAGAATATTTATATATATATAACATTTTATATATGTGTTACATTATATATGTTATATATACTATTATATATATACTATATATTTATCATTATGTTACAATAATTTTGTAGTTTACCATTTCAGATAATTTAATCAAGATATTGTGAGCCTGGGAGAACAAACACAGGGCTAAGATTACTAAAACTCAATGATTTCAAAATTTTACTTGTTTCGAGATAAAATGAGTAAAATGCTTCACTCCTTAAAAACAAATTTCTTATCTTTTTTTAAGACTGTGTACAACTTATTGAATTGAAAATGTAATAACCTATGACAAAATAATTTTTCTCAATTTTAGCATCCAGTATTAATCACTGAAGAGCAGTAGAGAGAATTCTTATTTTGTTTCTCTGTGAACAGAATGACTGAAACGTCAGAGTCTTGTTTTCTTCTTTTCATTTTCTCTTTTTAAAACAACAAATATTTATTAATTTATAATTTCTGAAAGATAAGGATTCAGGAGTGTATTAATTAATAGTTGTGGCTTAGGGTCCCTTATGAGGTTGCAGTCAAGGTGAGGCCTGAATCTACAGTCATCTGAAGGCCTGTCCAGGGCTTGAGTATCCACTTCCATGATGGCTCGGCTTTTAGCAGAAAAGCTTTTGTTTTGGGTTACATGTCCCTGTCAATGGTGCTATTTGGATATCCTTCAAGTGATTCAAGAGAGTAAAATTCAGGTTTTGAAGTCTCATACTCTCTTTTCTGCAATATCTTACTTGTTACACAGGTTAGCTACGTTCAGTATGGAAGGGACCAATACATTATTGTGAATACCAGGAGGCAGAGATCACTGAGGCCTTTCTCAAGGCTGGCCACCATAGGGAAATGCTATCTTCTACTTTCTTATTTGGTTTATGAAATCTCCCAGATGCTCATTTGATCTCCTTCCCCTTCAGGTGACTGAAATGAAATGACCCCCAGAGTGACCTCGGACCCACATGTTGAATGTGGTGGCACCTTCATTAGCTTGGGTCCTGAATTTTGTTATTTTATTTATCAGTAGTGTTACAATAGGTGTCAGAAAGAAATATGTATATAATCTAAAATTACTTTTTAAAATCAGATAGTTTATGTATATCACAATAACCATTTTTTACTCATTCCCTGACTCTGTATTCTGACATTGTTTTAAAATTATTTTAGTATAATATTTGACTTTTATTGGGTAAAACATGTTTGATCACTGTGGGAAGTTAAGTTAGCAATCGTGCAAAGATAAGGAAGTAGGGTTATCTCCCCAGCCAAATGGAATCTCTTGGTGCAAAGTAAGGTTAATTAAGACTAATATACAAGGTCAAAAATTTAAACACCTTTGACCATGTAAATCAAATATCAAAGCCAAGAAATATAATTAAAACAACAAAGCAAAGAAGTCAAAATAAGTGGAGTAGATTTAGATTGGGTCTTGTTGACATTGCATGGTAAGGGTCAGACTGTGGAAACGTTGTAAATGGATCTTGAGCCTGTAGAATATGAGAGGTATCCTCGTAGGCATGGATGAACATGTTGACTAATCAAACAAGAATAAATCAGTGCCAGAATTTGAGGAAGAAAATGGTGTCAGAACTGACAGCTTTGTCAAAAAAGCAAGGCCAAACATCCAAGTCAAGGCAGTCAATTTAGGCTTCAATAAACTTTTCAGATCCAGACACAATGCAAACACAGATAAAAGTCAAAACCAAAAATATACATGTCTGTTTGAAAATAATGTAAAAGATCTAAGCAAAATGGTAAGGAGGACAAACGAAGGAAACTATCAAAATGATTAAGAAGCATATTAAAAAACATCTATCTCATTAGTTACCAATAAACACAAAGCAAACCCTCATCTAGACAGCATTATAATGTTATAATGGCTAAAATTTAAAATTTAAAATACTGACCATAACAAATGCTAGACAATGTGTGAAGCATTAGAGATTACTATGTACTACTGGTTGAGGTTTTAAATTAGTACAATTTGGTGAGAAAATAAAAGTCAAGATTTTTTGAAGAATAAAATATGTGAAATAATTTAATAAGATTTCAAGATTAATTATAGGTTTTTAGAAAAGAAACTCTGTAAACATATAAATGTTATTTGATATCCAAATAATGCTTAATGTTGATTAATTAAGGCAAAAATATGAACTCCCTTACATGCATTCAAAAAAAAAATTTAATTTCTTTAATTTACTTCCAAGATTTTCTTTTGGATCTTCTGCCAGTCTGTTTTCTGAGGGTTATTTTGATTTAATTGTTTATATTTTAAGCAGGAGGAAAAGTAATAAAAGCAATAAAATGTATTTATTTATAAGATATATCTACTTTACATGTTTAAAGTTAAAGTTAGACATTTAACTTGGAAAATGTTTATATTATTTATCTAATCCACATATCAGCATAAAATTAGGACATCTTATTTATTATTTCTAACTTTTATAATATGCATAGTTTACTAATCAAATTTCAGAATGTATAAAAGAGAAGTACTATTTAACACAACAATGAGAAAAAAAATTATGTTTTGACAGCCCTCCAGAATTGCAGAAATCAGAACTCAACTAGTTTTACATTAGAGTAGAATATTTTAGGGAATCAAATGTTATTCTACATAAATCTCTAATGAGTGCATTACAATCAGCAGTGTATAGTCATGAAAATAAAATGTTATTGATGTGCCTATTGACTATGAATGTAATGATAGAAAAGAGGTATTTAGAATCCACCAGAGATTAATCATTTTTGAAAAATTCACTAAACACGTAACTTTCAAACAGCAGTCTTTGAAGTTCAGATATTGAAAATAGTGTCCTTGTCAAAGAAGAAAGTCAAATATATTAGTACTAAATAAGATATTTAATCTCATTTATTAGTGGGAATACGTCTGTCTTCCTTTATAATCACTCTTGATTCTGAAAGGTAAAAAGAATGCTTAGATATGCAAATTTGGAAGGGGTAGCTAGGCATGCTTATCTCATCTCAAGCCTCCTTTTTCTTGCAGTTAAGTACATATAGATGGAGATCCTGCTTTGCTCTGCTCCAAAAGGGCAAATCCACATTACATCAAGTGACACTTTTTGAAGGTGGATAAATATATTTAATTCTCATGTGTACTTAGCAGAACCATCTGGTTTCTTCATTAAGCTGTGTCCTTCTACCTGATCTCTGTCAAAACTGTATTTGACATTTTCATTTTTATCTTGATCCCTTAGGTATATTTCTCATATCTAAAGAATATGGTTGAAATTAAGAGATGCCATGTATTGGAGAACACTTTGGAGATTGCAACACTTCTCAGTCATAAAAATTCACCTCATCATTTTATAAAGTATAATTACCTATTTCCTAAACTCATTTCTTAATTTATTTTACTAATAAGGAATGGAACATAGCTTCTATAATTGCAACATCATTGATTTATCAGTTCTGGTACTAAAATAATCTGTAAATATTTCTAAATTTATGGGAGTCAAGCAGAAAGGATATTGGCCCAGTAGAATGTTTGAGTACCATTAGTTTTCTAATGAAAATTTATAACAGAGTTCAGTAAACTATGGCCTAGGAGCTAACTATGGCCAGTCTCCTACTTTTGCTGCTAAATTCTTATTGGAACACAGCTACATTCAGTAATTTGTTACTAGCACTCCACTGTGAAAAGAAAACCAATATATAACTGAAATAAACACGCACACACACAAAACATGGGATAGAAAATAAGTTCTGGAAGGAAAGCCTGAAAATAAATTAATTTTTGTTTGNTTGATTTAATTGTTTATATTTTAAGCAGGAGGAAAAGTAATAAAAGCAATAAAATGTATTTATTTATAAGATATATCTACTTTACATGTTTAAAGTTAAAGTTAGACATTTAACTTGGAAAATGTTTATATTATTTATCTAATCCACATATCAGCATAAAATTAGGACATCTTATTTATTATTTCTAACTTTTATAATATGCATAGTTTACTAATCAAATTTCAGAATGTATAAAAGAGAAGTACTATTTAACACAACAATGAGAAAAAAAATTATGTTTTGACAGCCCTCCAGAATTGCAGAAATCAGAACTCAACTAGTTTTACATTAGAGTAGAATATTTTAGGGAATCAAATGTTATTCTACATAAATCTCTAATGAGTGCATTACAATCAGCAGTGTATAGTCATGAAAATAAAATGTTATTGATGTGCCTATTGACTATGAATGTAATGATAGAAAAGAGGTATTTAGAATCCACCAGAGATTAATCATTTTGAAAATTCACTAAACACGTAACTTTCAAACAGCAGTCTTTGAAGTTCAGATATTGAAAATAGTGTCCTTGTCAAAGAAGAAAGTCAAATATATTAGTACTAAATAAGATATTTAATCTCATTTATTAGTGGGAATACGTCTGTCTTCCTTTATAATCACTCTTGATTCTGAAAGGTAAAAGAATGCTTAGATATGCAAATTTGGAAGGGGTAGCTAGGCATGCTTATCTCATCTCAAGCCTCCTTTTCTTGCAGTTAAGTACATATAGATGGAGATCCTGCTTTGCTCTGCTCCAAAAGGGCAAATCCACATTACATCAAGTGACACTTTTGAAGGTGGATAAATATATTTAATTCTCATGTGTACTTAGCAGAACCATCTGGTTTCTTCATTAAGCTGTGTCCTTCTACCTGATCTCTGTCAAAACTGTATTTGACATTTTCATTTTATCTTGATCCCTTAGGTATATTTCTCATATCTAAAGAATATGGTTGAAATTAAGAGATGCCATGTATTGGAGAACACTTTGGAGATTGCAACACTTCTCAGTCATAAAATTCACCTCATCATTTTATAAAGTATAATTACCTATTTCCTAAACTCATTTCTTAATTTATTTTACTAATAAGGAATGGAACATAGCTTCTATAATTGCAACATCATTGATTTATCAGTTCTGGTACTAAAATAATCTGTAAATATTTCTAAATTTATGGGAGGCAAGCAGAAAGGATATTGGCCCAGTAGAATGTTTGAGTACCATTAGTTTTCTAATGAAAATTTATAACAGAGTTCAGTAAACTATGGCCTAGGAGCTAACTATGGCCAGTCTCCTACTTTTGCTGCTAAATTCTTATTGGAACACAGCTACATTCAGTAATTTGTTACTAGCACTCCACTGTGAAAAGAAAACCAATATATAACTGAAATAAACACGCACACACACAAAACATGGCATAGAAAATAAGTTCTGGAAGGAAAGCCTGAAAATAAAGTAATTTTTGTTTGACCGCTTTCATGCTACAATGGCAGAGTTTAGTAGTTGTGACAAATAAAATATGGCCTGCAAGGCATAAAATATTTACTCTCTGGTTCTGTATAAAGTTTGCTGACCTCTAGTTTAAAAGAGCAACCTAAAGACGGAAAGAATAAGTGTTCTGTGTGGAATGTCGTTTTTGTGAGCTATCTTGTTTTCTTACATTCTGCCTGGCCTATGTTCTTGCATGCTAAATTGCATGGTAGACTCGTTGATAAATCTCTATAGTATCAGTTGTACTAAGAGATTTTAATGTATCCTTTATGTTTCAAGAATAATTGGGTTTACACAGTCTATATATTTTAATCATATACAAATGGGAGTATATTTTCTGAAGTCACTGGTTTGTCTTCAATAGTAGGTAAACCTAGACGGCTGACATATTAGCTGGTGGATAGTAATTAGTTTAGAAAGTTAATCAATTGTGCCAAGGGCTGAAAAGGTGAGGTGTGCTTACAATTTTCTATGTTGGTAATCACACATCCAACAAAGCTAGCTATTCTTTTTAATGGGAATGATTTTATGCTGAAATAATCTATGGACGACAAGTCAACCTCCCTGAATGAGGCAATATTTTCCAATAAAGTTTCATAATATCCTACCCAAATTAACTTCAATTGAATTCCATTACTACAAATGCCATGAGTATGAAGTTGGCCAAATAAAATTTATTAATCAATGCTACCTAGAGAAGTCGTCTATTAATGACAAGTTTTTTAAAAAGGACATCTTTGTCCAGGCAGTGGCTCACACCTGTAATCCCAGCACTTTGGGAAGCCGAGGTCAAGATTTCGAGACCAGCCTGGCCAACATGATGAAACCCTATCTCTATTAAAAAAAAAAAAAAAAAAATATATATATTTATCAGTGTTGCAGCCACTGCCTGGACAAAGAAAAAATAGTCCTTTTTTAAAAACTTGTCATTTATGTAGACGGACTTCTCTGTAGGTAGCATTGATATAATAAATTTTATTTGGCTCAAACTCATTACTCATGGCATTTGTAGTATGGGAATTCAATTGAAGTTATTTGGGTTAAGGATATTGTATGAATAACCTTTATTGGAAAATATTGCCTCATTCAGGGAGGTTGACTTGTACGTCCATTAGATTATTCAGCATAAACATTTCCATTAAAAGAATAGCTAGCTTTGCTTGGAGTTATGATTACAACATAGAATAAATTGTATAGCTATACACAACACTCTAGCTTTTACGGCCGTGGCACAATTGATTAACTTTCTAAACTAATTACCTGTCGCTACGCGCTGTCATGATTGTTGATGCAATCGCCCAAATCGCTCGCGCGCGCTGGGTAGAAAAATAGATCGAACACAGCGCCGAGGTTGCAATGAGCTGAGAATCAGGCCACTGCACTCCAGTCTGGGTGGCAGAGTAAGACTCCATCCAAAAAAAAAAAAAAAAAAAAAAAAAAAAAAAAAACAGCAGGGGAGGGACATCGTTTATTAATTTCACATTAATGGATTTCTTCCATAACATGCTGTATACCTCAAAGAATACTGCCACTAGTTTGACTACAGCTTCTGGTGCATTACTAGTGAATAAACCCCAAAATAGAAACATTTTCCATTTTTAATTAACGTTATTGAAGTGCAACTTACAAACAATAAAATGTACTTATGTTTAGAGTTGGTGAGTTTTGATAAATGTGTACACCCATGTATTGATATAGACACAGACCACTTTCATCACCTACAAATTTTACTTCTGTTTCAATGTTATTAATCTTCCTACCTTCTTTATAGTCCACTGTGACTAGTGGCTTTTTGTCATTGCAGTATAGGTTTACTAGGATTTCCACGTGGGAATCTTTTGCAGAATTTTGCACACAGACATATATACATACACATGCACACTTTATATATATATGTTCTTATATGCATGTAGCAAATACACATATATTGTTATATGCATATAACATACATATATGTCTGTTTTACATATTTTTTAATATAGAAAACAAATCCCAAATTTCAAGAAAAAATAAAACTAGACAAGTCAGGAAAGGAGAAAGAATATAATTCTTCTGTGGAAGTTAGTAATTAGTCAACATAGATATATTATTTGTGGAGTCAAATTATACTCAAAATGAAAATAAGAGGCAGAAATGCCAAGAGGCAGAGTCCAAAGTTAGGCTGACATTTCAGGGATCAGAATTAGAGCAGGTGAAAGAGAAGAGGTCATTACATAATCAGTCAGTCAATTTTGCTTGTAGTTTTTTGCCATGCTATAAATGTGTTTGTTGCCTTTTCTGCTGTTAAAGGGGAATCACTCTTAAAGATCAAAAAATCTTTAAAAATTTTAATCCTAGTGGACTTTATACAAATTTGAAGAATAATATTAGAAAATATAAATTTTGGAAACAAAATAAGTCTTTATACTGGTGATTTTAACATGTGATTCTGTGCGGCGCTTGTAATTTTACTAGCTCAGAATGCTATGCTATTCAAATATTCTAAAGTCATAAAGATTACATAACCTTGACACCCAATTCCACAAAGGATAATAGAGAAAATGAAATCCATAAGCCATCTCTCTTATGAGATAAGACACAAAAATTACCAGCAAAATACTAGCAAATGGAATTGAGCAATAGATTTTTAAAAAGGACATTATATCATGTTGAATCTGGTTCATATTATTATTACAATGTGAATGAACAGTAGAAATTAAATTAGCAGAAAAATCATCTGACAAACTTAGTTTTGCAGAAAAATAACTTGATGCAATTCAATGCTTATCTAGAGTTTAAAAATTCTTTCAAACAGAATTTAAAATTTACTAGCATGCATGCACTTTTGTATTTCTGTTATTGCCACGAGAAAAGCTTCCCATGGGTAGTTGCTGGCCCTTCAGTACAGGACCCAAAATAAAGAAAGTTTTAGCAAAGTTGCTCTACCACCGCCCAGTTGAGCTCAACCTAAAGATGCCCATCTACCCCCACACGAATTTAAAATGAATGCATATTTTATTCTGTTTCACTAGGAGTTAATGATTGATTATTGTGCAGCAAAACCTGATATTTTTGTTTCTCTTCCATCCTTCTTCGACATCAAAATTCCTTTTAATTCTTATAATCATTGTGTTCCCCTCCTTGTGAATGGATGCATTGTAAACATACACTAACATTACCATAATATTTTGCATAACAGACAAGAAAACTTTTGCTTTGTCCTCTCATTTTCATTCTCTTTTATTTCTGTTTTGATACCATGTAATACATAACATGTTATTTTGAAATATATAATTTAGAAGATATTTCTATTAAAGTATTTTCATTCAGTGGGTTGTAAATGATGCTTAGGAAAATTGAGATGAGTTAAAGTAGAGTTCCTTGTACAATGTATTATATATTTATAACTAATTTTACTGTCCTTAAAATAAATATTTTTCCAAAATAATCAAATATCAATTTTGAATAAGATCCTTTTGTATAAATATATTTCACATATGTTCATACTGGGATTAATTATACATCATAAGAAAGTCATAGAAGCAAAATAAACTCCTTGATGTTTTTTAAATCAGCTATAGATTTTTGCACCATTTAAATTATAAATTTGACATAAGCCTAAAAAATGACAGAGACTGTGAAAATGACTATGAGATCCACAATGCGTCTGATAGTTTTTGGAGAGGTCTTAAATCAATTTATATTTGATTCATGCTACTGCCCTTTCTTAAGAGTGCCATTTAAATTTTTATTTCACCAGTTTTATGAAAAATTAATTGATTAATAGTACTTTTTATATATTGATCATATTTTAATATAATAAAAAAGACTGCTCAAATACATCATTATAAAATTTTCAACCATATATACACCTTCAATGATGTTTCTTTCCCTCAAGTCTGCTCTTATAATAATTTTAATGTGTTTTTATTTCTTTAGTGAATCCTAATAATATCTTTTGCTTTTTTTTAGGTATTTCATATTACATACTCTTAGAAACATCCATTACAAAATTTTTAATAAACAAATTTAAAGTAATAACCCAGACTCCCCATATACCTCAATATAATAAACAAATATCTGCTGTGTCCCCAGTGTTGCAGCTATTGTTCAAGGGGTGATGTGCATAATCCAATGAATAGCGTTCCAGTTCTTTACCCACTGTGTTTATAATCTGTGGTGACCTTGCATACTAGAGGTAATATACAGTCATAATTAAGGGAATAGACAAAAAGTCTGTACTTGAATTCCGTCTTTGAAACTCAGAGCTGAGTGATAGTGAAAATGTTTCTTAAATTTCCTGTGCTTGCTTAAGTTTCTTCAAAAATAAAATAAGGATTATTTTGTGAGTTAAAAACAATAATATAGTAAAATAACATGAATTCTGCTATTTGAGTGCTTTTATTACTGAGACAGATAATTAACATATTACATAATTTATAATTATATTTAAAGTTTAGAAGCATCAACGTTGGTGGTAGGACTATAATTTTTTTAAGGTGTATCCAGAGTAGACCTCATCAGGAATATGTAATTTAATCAAAAACTGATAGAGGCGAGCTATGTGGATAGGTGGGGGAAGATCATTCTAGAAAAAGGGAATAGCCATTGCCAAGTCCTCAGCTGTATTTGAAGAACACTAAGGAGTACAGGACACAACCATAGAGAGCAAGGGAAAAGACAGTAAGAGATGAAGTCATGGGATTAATAAAATGCCGACACTGTAGGGTCTTGGAGACCGTTAATTAAAAGACATGGTTTTTACACTAGCATGTAGAGAATTACTGGAGGATATTTTGTGAGGAAGCGACATGATATCCTTAATGTTTTAAATAGATAATGCTGCCAATTCTGTGAAATCAAATGTAAGGGAAGCTGAAAGAGTAATTAACAACCATAACAATAGTCCCACAAATATTTATGGAGATCATACAGGAGAATTAGTCATTGAAATGCTGGCAAATGGTCATCTTCTGGAATAAATATTTAGTTTGAAATTTTCAGATCAGTACTTAAAAGTAACTCTGAACAATTTGAGAATTAAACAACAGAAATCATATAAAAAGAACCAAATGAATATTCTATAGCTGGAAAATTATAATAATTATGGCAAAATCTTTATGAATCTTTAATCAACGTAAGTAACTAAAAGAGCAAGTATTGTACTAGATTTATCCAAAAGCCTGAGAAGTGATAGTAAATGAAGGAGAATGAGCAAAAAGGGAATGTCAGAAGAATGCATCCAGATTAAATTATGGAAAACAAAATAAAATGTACATACAGAGAAAATGATAAAAATTATATGAGATAATACAAAAATGCCTAACACACCTGAAAATTAAATACCGGGGACAGAGAAGGTAGAGAGAATGCAGAAATGATGCTTCAAGGAATAAGGATTGATAATATTTGAAATCTGGTGAAAGACAGCAAACTACAGATACAATTAATGTTACAATATGTAAGAACAATATTAAGCATACTAAATCTGAACCCATTGAATGAAAAAAAGTTAGAGGAAAAACAAAATATTTCTTCAATGGAGCAACAGGAAGGCAGCTATTTTAATAGAAAGTTTAGAAGTCAGCAAAATAAATAAATTATCATCAAAAGTCCTCTAAAAGTAATTGGCAGTCATCAGACATATTTCTCTATTTAGGAGAAATTGGTCTATCAAAACTTTCTTTTTCAAAAACTATTGCCAATTTTGGTAATTGTATTTTATAAGAAAATTATCCATTTTATCTAGCTTTTCAAAACCAGTTGCATTGAATTGCACAAAGTAATTTTGTTTGAAATTGTGCTTCTCTTTCAATCATTATTTTCTTGCCATCAGTTTCATTTTGCATATTTCAATTTATATGTATTTATACATATATTTTTACATTTCTATATATTTACATATAGGTTTAAATTAAAGTTCCTTGTGATTTGTGTATACATTTTAATTTGGTCAAGAATCCGGCATTTTGATATATTAATTAATTCACTTGTTATCATTCTACATCATTAATTTCTGTGTTAATTTTTAGTACAATTTAGTCTTTATTATCAAGATGTTTTTTGTCATTTTCTTTATTTCCTGTTTTTCATCAATTCTCTTTTAAATTCAACCTGTTTTCTGTCAATTTTCCTTTTTTAAAATTAATTTGTTTATAAATACATATATATAAATGATTGTTTTGGAAAAGTTATTTTACATTAGAAGCTGTTAGAATTACATTCTGTGTGGTGGCTTGCTTTGAGTGGAGATATTTTTCATGAACTAAAATAATTTTTTGTTTATTTTAATTTTAAAATAATTCTGTATAAATATTTCATTCTGTTTTTTTATTCATTTCTTGTAGTATTTGATCCTGCATAAAAGGTAATTGTTATATACAGAAGAAATGAGGGTTTGGAATGGCTAATGAGCTTTCTTTGCAGTAGGGAAGGAGTTCTTTCATGTGTCTTCTGATTTTCCAACTCTCTGTGTTTCTGGAAGGCCTTTGGCCACCCCTTGTTACCTTTTTTTCCTTTTGTCAGCTAAATATGTAAGGCAACTTCTTCCAAGTTGTCACCTTCTTTGCTCTAAAGTATTTCTTGTGCAAGATCCAAGAACCTTCTCTTGGAGTCTGGATTGGGACTCCTTTCCTTTAACTATACGCCAATAAACTGGAAAACCTAGAATAAGTAAATAAATTCTTAGACACATACCAACTACCAAGATTGAACATGAAGAAATCCAAAACCTGAACACATCACTAATAAGTAATTACATCAAAGCCATAATAAATATTCTACCAGGAAAGGAAAAGCTCAGTACCCAGTGGCTTCTCTGTTAGTTTGCTCTCAGGCAGCTATAAATAACTACTTGAGACTGGGTAATTTATAAAGAAGAGAGGTTTAATTAACTCACAGTTCTGCAGGCTTAACAGGAAGCATGACTGGGAGGCCTCAGGAAACTTATAATCATGGCAGAAGGTGAAGGAGAAGCAAGCGCATTCTTCACATAGTGACAGAAGGCAGAGAGAGAGAGAAAGAGAGAGAGAAGGGGAAAATGCCACACACTTTGAAACAACCAGAACTGATGAGAACTCACTCACTATCTTGAGAACAGCAAAGGGAAGTTTACCCCATGAATCAATCACCTCCTACCAGGCTCCTGCCCCAACATGTGGGGATTGGGATTCAAGATGAGATTTGGGTGGGGACACAGAGCCAAACCAAATCAGCTTTACTGCTGAATTTTACAAAACATTTAAAGAACCACATATCCTACTTACACTATTTCAAATAATACAGGTGGATAAAATACTTCCAAACTTATCCTATGAGGCCAGTATCACCCCGATACCAAAACCAGACAAGGTTACATAAAAAAAAGAAAACTACAAGCTAAGATCTCTAATAAACACAGATGCACGAGTCCTCAGGAAAATACCATCAAACCAAATTCAACAAGGCATAAAAAGCTCATTCATCATGCATGACCAAGTAGGATTTATCCCAGGAATGCAAGGATGGTTTAACATATGTAAATTAGTCAATGTGATACATGATATTAGTAGACTGAAGTACAAAAAACATATGATCATTTTGACTGATGCTGAAAAAGCATTTGATAATATCTATCATCTCTTTGTGATAAAAGTTTTATAAAGTAGGATATTGAAGGTACAAACTTCAACACTATAAAAACTATATATGACAGACCTACAGCTAATATCATACTGAACAGGTACAAACTGAAAGTCTTTCCTCTAAGATCTACAACAAGACATGAATTCCCACTATTACCACAGTTATTCGACATGGTAGTAGAGATATTATCTAGAGCAACCAGACAAGATAAAGAAAAAAAAAACAGTATTCAATTGGAAAGGAAAAGGTCAAATTGTTTGTTTGCAGACAATATATTACATTTCAAAAAACCTAAAGACTCCACCAAAATACTGTTAAAACTGATAAGAAAATTCAGTAAAGTTTCAGAATACAAAATCAACATACAAAAATCAATAGCATTTCTACATGCCAACAGTGCATAATCTGAAGAAGAAAGCAAGAAAGTAATCCCATTAACAAGAGCTACAAAAAATAAATAACTAGGAGTAAACATAACCAAAAGAGTGAAAGATTTCTAGAATAAGACCTGTAACACATTAATGCAAAAAAGAGAACACAAAAAATCGAAAGATATTTTATGTATATGAAGTGGAAGATGTCAATATTTTTAAAATGTCCGTACTACCCAAAGCAATCTAAAGATTCCATGCAATCCCTATCAAAATACCAATAATACTCTTCAAAGAAATGGCAGAAATAATCCTAATATTTATATGAAACCACACAAGACCCACAATAGCAAAAGCTCTCCTGGACCAAAAGAACAAAATTTGAGGAGTCATATTACCTGACTTCAAATTATACTTTGGAGATACAGTCACCAAACAGCATGGTACTGGCATAAAAACAGACACAGACCAATGGAACAGAATAGAGAACACAGAAATAAATCCATACAACTACAGTAAACTCATTTTCAACAAAGGTGCTGAGACCATACATTGGGAAAAGGAAAGCCTCTTCAATAAATGAGGCTGGGATAATGGAATATCCATAAGCAGAAGAAGGAAGTGAGACCCCATATCACTCACCATATAAAAAATCAAATAATGAACTAAAGACTTAAATCTTAAGACCTCAAGCTATGAAAGTACTATAAGAAAACATTGGGGGAAACTCTCCAGGACATTGGTCTGGGCAAATATTTCTTGAGTAATACCCCACAAACACAGGCGACTCAAGCAAAAATGGACAAATGGGATCACATCAAGTTTAAAAGCCTCTGCTCAGCAAAGAAAACAATTAATAAGGTGAAGAGACAAACCAGAGAATGGGAGAAAATATTTGCAAACTACTGCTCTGACAAAGAATTAATAAGCAGAATATATAAGGAGCTCAAACAACTCAATAGGAAAATAATATAATAATCCAATTTTAAAATGAGCAAAACATCTGAATTGATATTTTTCAAAAGAAGGCATACAAAGAGCAAACGGGTATATGAAAAGGTGCTCAACATCATTGACCATCAGGAAAATGGAAATCAAAACTACAATGAAATATCTCACCCCAGTTAAAGTGGCTTTTATTCAAAAAACAGGCAATAATGAATACTAGTGAGGATGTGGAGTAAAGGGAAGCCTTGTACACTATTTGTTGAAATGTAAATTAGCATAACCGCTATGGAGAACAGTATGGAGTTTCCTCAGAAAACTAAAAATAGAACTATCACATGATCTAGCAATCCCACTTCTAGGTGTCTACCCAAAAGAAAGGAAATCAATGTATCAGCAAGATATCCGCATTCCCATATTTATGGCAGCACCATTCAGAATAGTCAATATTGGGAAGCAACGTAAGCAACCATCAACAGAGGAATGTCTAATGAAAATGTGGTACATGTGTGCAGTGGAGTACTATTCAGCCATGAAAAATAATGAGATTCTGTCATTTGCAAAAACACAGATGGAACTGGAGGACATTATAAGTGAAATAAACCAGGCACAGAAAGACAAACCACATGTTCTTACTTACTTGTGGGAGTTAAAAATGAAAACAGTCAAACTCATGGAGATACAATGTGGAATGATGGTTACCAGAGGTTGGGAAGCATGGTCAGGGACAGGGAAGTGGGGATGATTAATGGGTATGATATTAGAGTTATACAGAATGAATAAGATCTAATATTTGACAGCACAACAGTGTGACTAGAATCAACAGTAATTTATTGTAATTTTTAAAATAATTAAGAGAGTATAATGGTAGAGTTTGTAACGTAAAGAAATGGTAAATGCTTAAGGTGATAGATTCTCCATTTACCCTGATGTGATTATTACACATTGTATCTTTGTGCCAAAATACATCATGTACCCCATAAAAACATACACCTAGTACATTCTTATAAAAATTTTAAAATTTTAAGATATAAAATTATCTTAAAAAATAGCAAATACTGGAAATTATTCCAGCAAAAATGTTTAAGGTGCCTATATAGAATACTGTAATATATTACATGAATTAATTTTAGATCTTAATAATTGGCATGATTTATCCTGTTCCTGGATTAGAAAGCCCTATTATAGTTCTCTATCAATTTTACATCAACTGACCTATAAATTCAATTTAATCTCAATCAAAATTATATTGGGATATTGAGGTAAAATTGATAAATAATATTCTAAATTTAATATGCAAAAAAACTATCAAAAAATCTTAAGACAATAGTGAATAGTTACATTTTCAGATATGACTCATTAGAAACTTGGCAATTAAGTTTAATATTATTGCAACTATAAGTCAATAAAACAAAACAGAGATTTAAGAAAGAGTGAACTGTATATAAACATTTAATTTATAAAATAATTTTTGCACATGCAAGCTGTGGACAAACAATAGGCATTTCAATAACTAAAATTGGTAATTAAGTATCTATGTTTTTAAAAGTGAATTTTTTTTCCTTACACTAGTCACAAAACTTAATTTGATGTAATTCACCTATTTAATGTAGGAACAAAAGCAAAGCCCTTAGAAAATAATATAGAAACATTTCTTCAAGGATTTGAAGTAGAATTTTCTTTGATCACAGCAGTTCTAATGAAAACAATATGGATTAAAGGTAATTTTGAGTGAACTAAAGAGAAGAATAGAAAATGGGAAATTTGAATTTGAATTGGTAAATATAAACAAATATTTTGATATTTTACCGTGAATAGAAGCAAAGAAATAGGATAGCAGCTAAGAGATAGTTGAGGTCAAAAGAGTGTATTATTAAAGTTGAAGATATCAATATGTCTGCATGTATGCGTGTGTGTAGACTAATACAAATAATTAATTGAAGATAGAAATCAACGATTCAAAAGACATTTGGCAATCACAGAAGTAGAGTCATTGTTCAAATTTGAAAAGACAGGATAGAAAGTGAAGGGCAGTTTTTCAAAGGAAGAGAAAAGTTTCATGTCCTTTGTGTAAAAACGAAGTGGGATTCAGATAATGACAAAAGAGTAGGGAAGATCGGAAAGGGAACTTGGAAGCATTAAGTCACAGAGTCGGGTGAAGAGAACAACTAAACAAAAACAACATTGCTTTGGATAATGTAGTTTAGGTGTAAAATTATTAATAATACTTCTAAGATTTTCAAAATTGTGTCATTTTAGGGTAAGGAGTAGCACTGCATATAAATATGTTATTAATGATATGGATAGGTTTGCTTTATAATTATTTTTGGAATTACAGATATGTTTTGTGTAGTCTTAATGAATTGTATATCTCACAATTTTAAAAAATATATAAATGACTTACTGTAGAGCATGGATTATGGTGAATACTTAAGATTTGCTTTATTGATACTGATGTTTCAGTTTGGTTTAGAGTCTAACCCTTGCTGCTCAGAACCAAAGTAAAGGGTCAAAAATCAACATAGTTAATAGACACAGGTAGTCTGAAAAATATATTACCTAAATTCTTAGCATTCAATTTACAACATGCTACATAAAATTTGAAATTACAGTTTTAAACTATTCTACTTTTTTTGTCACAAAGTATACATATGTGAAAATAGAGTGTAATTCACTATCATACATAAGAAAAAAATTAGCATCTAGAGTATTGATTATATTTAACTCATATGGTCTTTTTGAACTTGTTTCAAAATAATTTTCAGCTTATATGGCCAGATATATGACATTTGTGGCTTATAAACACAAGATTATCTTACCTTTTAAGGAAAATAAAAGTTCACCTAACATTTCTATGATTTTTTTTAATGTTAGATGGCAAAATAACTAAAATCGACTTTTTCTTGTTTTTTTACTTAGTTTTCTTTGCCACCTCATTTTATTGTGGTGAATTTTGTTAAGACATAATGATATTTTCATTCTTATTTATCTGAAATATATAATGATAAAATATCATCATGCAAATAATATTTTTCTATTTTTTTAAGTTTCATCACTTGTCAATTTATTGTAAGAATTATCAGACATTATGTTTAGTAGTGGGTTTGAAAGAACTAAAATCTCTAATTTTTAACACCTTTTATGTCTGCTGCAGCCTTTACCATGTGCAATTTATGAGCTGTGGACAAATCTTCACGCTCAATATGTGTCATCAACAGAATCATGAATTCAGAAAAGGGACTCTGAGGTGAGAATCATGGCGGGGGATGGGCAGGGCAAAGGTAGGCTGCTGGAGCTGAATTTTCCGGGTTTACACACAGCTGCATTACTTCTCCTAACATCTCATTTGTATTTCCGTAGTTGCCCTGACTTCGAATGTTATATTTCCTAAGATTAAAGAAAAAGTAACAGATAAAGGAAAGTGGGGCCAAAGTGCTGATTGGTGGAGAAGTATACATCATGGTATTTGCTTAGAGATGTGCTGCCTATTAAAAGCTGGAGTTAGTTTTACTTCTTTCTTAGGAGAAGGCATATTTTTCTGGGTTACTTGTCCTGAGGTCTAATAGTAAATAGTAAAGTTTATCAAAGCCTAGGTTGTCTTCGAATATCACGACGTGTGTTTTTTGTTTTCTGAGACGGAGTCTCACTCTGTCACCCAGGATGGAGTGCAGTGATGCGATCTCGGCTCACTGAAACCTCTGGCTCCTGGGATCAAGCGATTCTCCGGCCTCAGCATCCCAAGTAGCTGGGATTACAGACATACGCCACCATGCCTGGCTAATTTTTGTATTTTTAGTAGAGACAGGGTCTCACCATGTTGGCCAGGCTGGTCTTGACCTTAAGCAATCCACCCGCCTCAGCCTCTCAAAGTGCTGGGATTACAGGCATGAGCCGCCGCTCCCGGGCCTGACCTGTGTATACTTCTAACTGGAAGTTTATCATATGGTGTTTTGAAGAAGCAGCATTAATGTTTTAGTGGGAGATAGAACTAAGGATCTTAATAAAAATTTCAAGACTTGGACAATAAGAAAACATCCATCTTTAGTTTTTGTTGCCATAATTCTGCTTGTTAATGTTCAACCAATAGATTTAATAATTTGGAACCAAATAATTGACATTTGAATTACATTATTAGAAATATGTTATACCTAGACGAACCTCATCATGACAAAACATTAATAGCCATTTATTTTCTGTTATTGTTAATTAGAAAGTCCTCATGTTGTATAGAGTGCTATATTGAATATTATTAAACGGATTCACAAAAGTGCTTGATTATATAAATTACCTATGTGGTAGAATATTTTATGAAAGCTTCGATTAAACATGATAGTAATTAGAAGACATCATCTATGGAGAAGACTATCAATTAAAATATACAAAATAAACTCCTACCACCTTTTAACCCTTTGTCAACATGCATACATGCATTTGAAATGAGCATTGGCAAATATTGCATGTAATACCTATGTAGAATCATTACTTTTAATTTAGAAATGACTCTTGAATGCTATGTTAATGTTTTTAAATACACTCAACTGTATTTTAAATTTATTTTAAATGAGTAAGTCAAAATACACATTTTCTGAAAATAATTTTGAGGATAATTAATAAAATATATATGCCATAAAATTAATAAAGAGGTTATATAAATAAGGATAAGATAGGGTAAGCTGGAATAAAGAGTAAAAATGAAGTAAGGAACACAAAATGTTGCATGAGTCTTGATATCCAAAAGAAGGAGTACTAACTCTTTTAGTATTTTATGCTGAATTATTAATTTGTCACATAGAGCTTCATATCATATTCATGTGGCATACATAAGATGAAGACATTCTGGATTAGGGCTATTCCTCTATAATCCACTCTGTAGGTTTTATGAATGATCCTACCCTGTATCCTTCACCTTCATCTCCAGGCTCAGGATAATCAAATTATATTTCTCATGCAAAGAGGACTAAAGTTCCTAAAGAGCAACAGATTTCTCAAAGTTGCTGTAAACATAAAAATATGACATCTTGAATCTATCCTCTCCTTCTGCAGATGAAGCAGTCTGCCTATTTGACTCTCCTATGTGCTGTTTTTCTCAAACCCCTTACGTATGACTTAACATTGCAATTTGAAATTAGAAATACCTACCCCACTTTTGTAAACTCTGCTTATCTTTTTAAAGAGATCCAAACCTGTTTATAATTCCCCACTGACATATATTAGATTTGGTAAAAATTTTCTACCATGCCCCACATTTTATGCCACTTGCTTTTGTCTCAGTCACTGAGACATCTTACTTCATTAAATACTTTTATATCAAAAATTGGGCTTTCAAGGTCTGCCTGGTTGGACTTGACATAGGTTGATATTCATCATCCCAAGTCACAAAATTTATTCAAGTAGTTGATTGTTTACCTGGGGCAACCAAATACCTTTAAGCTAATAGAATCACCCCAGTACCTACTGGAAATAGAACCGGAGTCCTAATACTTTCTGATTTTTAATTTATACTTTCTAAAACACTTTCCTGAAACCGTAGTTCCATTTTATCAGTTAAATCTATTTGTGGCCAAACCAAAAAAGAACTACAATATATTACTGAGCTCCAGGTTCCAGAGGAAAGTCTCCCATTTGAAAACTTAATCTGACACTTTTCTCACCATGTCTGTAACTTAAAAGCCATTTCTTGGACTACCTAAAGCCTAGATAATAAAGATAAGTCTCATTGATTACAAATTCTCCCTTCTTCTATTCATGGTAGCCACTATGAGATGTTATTTCTTAACGTGCCCACCATGCTTAGTTTGTTTTACTCCTACATATTACTAATACCTGTGCAGCTTGCCTTATAATTTCAAGAGGACCAAAATACATACATTTAATAGGTTCAACGTTTGAGCTCTCCCTTAAGTTATTTGTGGCTTTTGAAGCAATTGAAATTGCTATAGACTTTATATGGAGTAGGTTAATGTTTGTGATAACTATTCATTGTCAAAAAAGATCCACTTAGTGCAACAGCCTTCCATTATAAATATTAAAGTCAACACATGCATCGCTAGGAAAGATAAGCTAAGATTAAGGCAATGAGTCTATCTTGATAATCTCTATGTCAGCTCACTTCTACCTTAAGCTACATAAGAATGCCCCCACTTTGCCTGTCTTAAAAGAGCTTTCAAGCTGCCTCCTGATTTGATTTTGATCTTCCTTCCTTAACAGTCTTAGACTCACTGTCTTCTCATGAGGTGATTTCCTTTCAAACAGATATTGTTTATTTTGACTGAAAATAAAGAATATCTTACTGCTTTTCTATATCTGAGTGAAGTAGATTGTTGTCATCAATTTTAGGGCAAATAGCTCTTCCATACGTGCAGAATATAAAAAGAATGAAGACAATTATAAAGCACTAGTAATTTTTGATAGCTAATATTTTAGGAACCATGGAGAATTGAATATGGAAGATAGAGAATTCTTCTCTACTACAGTAGCAATGGCATCTAACTTGTGCTATATCTGAAGAGGCAAGGATCCTTTCTCTTCAATATAAACTATAAAAATCAACTACATAATACTAACATTTCAGACTACTCTCATTTTGCCATTTCTTTAACTTACTTATTAATATTTCTCAAAAGGATCAGACTTAAATCATCATTGGGTATATAATTCAAGAGTAACTCTGTAGTTCTTCTTGATTAGGTTCTCAGAATAGTATTTAAGTTTTTCTTTTCCTTCTTTTCATTTTTTAACAGCCTGGACTAACTGCTTCTTTAATTTCTGCTAAATGATTTGTTTCATTTGGGATTTGCAAATTATAAACCCCATTTGCAAGAGAACAATCTGATCATAGCTGTGCTGCTCTACAGTTTAAATTAGAATTTTGGAAATCTGAGGATTTAAATTAAAGCTCATACCCAAGGTAACAAAAAACCCTCCACTCAACACTCATAGAGAGAGTAATTATATATGAGAACCTGAAATTAGAAGCTGAAATTAGAGCTATATTCACTAAGCCCCAAAGAACAGCTATTTTTTTAGCCCTCATAATGAAATGATTCCAGGTAAGATAATATACATGTCAGAGCCATTCAGTGCACATTTCTCAGCTCTTATTTTCTTTTCTCAAATATGTGTAATACTTTTAACTCCTTTTGTTGGTAAAAATGTTTTAAACTATTTATAGTGACGTGATATTTGAAAAAAGATTTTCTCTCACATTTAAAAAAGAGGTAAAGAGTGCCATGCTTAAAATATTCTTTTGGGTTTATCTAATATTTCTAATAGAAAATACAAATAAGAAGTGATTGATGTATCTAGTACTGCTCATCACAATAATAAAGAACATAATACATTTAATGCTAAGTATTATATAAAGTACATTTTATAGTTTATGATAAATTACTTTATAATAAAGAACATGCAGAAGATATTCATGAAAACTAAAAATTATTAAACTCTTGTTTTGTACCAAGCGATGTGTTCAATACTTCACAGTTTTCTCCTGAAATCTGAAGAGCAACTTGCTCAAAATTTTACACATACACATGCACATACACATACATACATATATACCTGAATTTACCAAAGAGATTGAGCTGAATACTTACCCCAATCACAAAACTAGATTTCAAGAACTTAACACTTTCAAACTCTACAATATGGTAGTGTGTGTTGCTTTTAACTTAGAGTTTTGAATATTAAAAAATTATTTGTTAAAACAAAATTAACTGATATGTTTCTAATACATTGAATGTATGTTCTACATAATGTTAATTTTACTTTAGAATGTAAATATGTAAGCAATAATATTTATATAAAATAAACAGAAGAAATGTAAAGTTTAAATTGAGTATGACATCAAATGTAAGCAATTAATACCAGGTATGGCAAGGTAATAATTGCTAAAAACTAGCCAAAACATTTTTAAAAAATAATATTTTGGTATCATCATTAGTGATAAAACCTGTTAATGTTCTTTGGCCTTCATGAGTCTAGTTGGCCTCAAGTAATCCAACAGATTATCAAAGATCACAATGTGTTGAAATATATATGTTAAAATATATATATATGCTGTATCTATGAATTATATATATATGTTTCAATGAGTCAGTGGTATCCAATTAATATAAAACATTAATTGAGCCCTTGTTTCCCTTCTCATATGCATTCTTGAGTGAAAACGGGGCTCATATGATATAGTTAATGTTCATAAAATTAGATATAGAGGTACAAACATTGATGTTTTCTACTCATAAACTTTCAACTACAGAATATTATAAAAGCTTCCTCTTTTGGAGTGAGTTATTCTAATGTACCATTATCGTAGGAAAAAATGAAGAAGTGGGACTACATGAAGTTTAGGCTTAGTTCCTGATCTCCACACTCAGGCTTACGTGAAGAATATCAAATAGAAATTATATGTAAGTTTATGCTCCATTTATAGTTTTTTTTTATTTAATTGAGTATTACAGACCACATTTTCCCCTCTAAACGATAGAAAGCATTTTCCAAGTACTTCGCTCCCAATTAAAACCTTAAAGAGTGATTTCACACTATGTTAATATGACAGTCTATACTGGTTTATAGGGTCTGGAAGACAATTTGGTACTGAGTATGAAAAGCTTAAAAATGAGCAAGAAGGCCTGGTGCAGTGGCTCACACCTGTAATCCCAGCACTTCAGGAGGCCGAGGCAGGCAGATCACGAGATCAAGAGATTGAGATCATCCTGACCAACATGCTGAAATCACGTCTCTAGTAAAAATACAAAAATGAGCTGGTCATGGTGGTGCATGCCTGTAGTCTCAGCCACTTGGGAGGCTGAGGCATGAGAATCTCTTGAGCCCCAGAGGCAGAGGTTGCAGTGAGCAGAGATGGCGCCATTGCACTCAAGCCTGGTGATAGAGCAAGACTTCACCTAAAAAAAAAAAAAAAAAAAAAAAAAAAAAAGACCAAGAAAATAGCACTTCAAATCTGCAAGAAATTTACTAACCAATGTATGGTAATAGAATAAAGAATTTTCCTAATTGTTCAACAAGTTATAATTTGAAATTAAATTGCAATGTAATATAATTCTTAAGCATTAAATAATGTTATTTAAAATCTAATATTGAACAATTCAGTTATTAAAAATATAAATTACTATTGTTAAGAGTATAATCAAGGCCCGGGCGGGCGGTGGGCTGCAAGCCCTGTAATCCCAGCACTTTGGGAGGCCGACGGAAACGGGCGATCACGAGGTCAGGGAGATCGAGACCATCCTGGCTAATACGGTGAAACCTGTCTCTACTAAAAAAAAATACCAAAAAACTACCGGCGACGAGGCGGGCACCTGTCAGTCCCAGCCTACTTGGGAGGCCTGAGGCAAGGAGAATGGGCGTAAACCCGGGAGGCGGAGCTTGCCAGCTGAGCTGAGATCCGGCAACACTGTGCTCCCCAGCCTGGGTGGCAGAGCAAGACTCCGTCTTCCAAAAAAAAAAAAAAAGTATAATCAATATTATATCAATATACTCAAAACACATATTAATCACTGTGACTAATTTCATGGTAACAATTGACAAGAAAATAATTAATTATTAATATGCATCCAACACTTTCATGATAAAACCAACCAGAAAACAAATAAATAAAGAAAATTATTTTTAACATGATAAAAGAAATATTCATGGAAGAACTTAAAGCCTAACCTTATTCTCAACAGTGAAAAAAATACCTGGCCAAAAATGATGAAACCCCGTCTATACTAAAAAATCCAAAAATTAGCCGAGCCTAAATGGCAAACACCTGTAAGCCCGGTACTTGGAGGCTGAGACAGAGAATTTGCTTGAAAACAGGGGCGCAGGTTGCAGTGACCCCGAATCGTGCACTGCGCTCCAGCCCTGGGCGACAGAGCAACGACTCCTGTGGCCAAAAAAAAAAAAAAAAAAAAGTGAAAAATAAATAAACTTTCCCCCTAAGTAAGAAACATGCTAAAAGTTTCTACTTTTACCACTGCTATTGAGCTAGCATTGTATCAACATTTTAAGTCAGAACAATCGAACAGTATAAATAAATAAAAGACATTCAAATTGGAAAGGAAAACTTAACTCTGTCTCTTAAGAAAAAAGAGGGAGTTACGTGTAAACTACTGAAGGGAGAAAATAATAAAAATTGGAATATAAAATAATAAAATGAAGAACAATTAAATAACACAATTAATACAGGAAAGCAATAGAGAAAAATCAATGAAAAGAAATGTTGGTTCTTTGAACAAATTAGCAAAATTGACAACTCTTTAGCTATGTTGACCAAAAAATAAAATTAAATAAATCAAATTAAAGAGAGAAAGAGTAAGAAGACAGTGAATTCTTAGTTTTAACTTTCACTGAAGCCTTCACAGACTTGCTCAAAGATCACCAGGTGTTTGCTCACAATTTCTTCAAATTCCTTGCCGACTTTGGCCATCTTCCTGTCCAGTATCCACTGACAAATTTTAAATTTTTATGAAAGCATACACTCCCACATACCAAAAACCATTGCAGTCACTATAGCTATTTTATAAGCTATCACAAAACTCCATGGAATAAAGTAGTTTGTCAATCAGAAATTTAGACCTGGAATCGTGAGGACAGCTTTACTCTCCTCCACAATTACTGGAGACTCAACCTGAAGACTTAAGGCCAGGGTCAAAAGAGTTTATTTACATATGTGTCTGGTGGCTGATACCGGTTGCCAGTGGACAACCTAAGTTTCTTATACTTCTTGGTCTTTTTCATGTCATCTATCCATATTAGCTAGTTTAGACTTTTCTGGTACCCTGATGACTTGTTCTAAGGAAGAACTAGCTGTTCAATATAGTCTTTTATTATATAACTTTTAAAATCATACAAAAAATTCTACCACATTCTATTCATCAAGGCAGTCAGAATTCTTACCCAGTCACAAGGGGAGAGAAAATGTTACTACTCTCCACCAGTGGATAGAAAAGGGGAATTCTGGAAGGATATGTAGAGCCAGATTTATTGCAGTGGCCATTAAAAACTACAATCTACCCACCAATAGGCATAATATTTATAATTATTTAGTTCATTTCCTCTGTGAGAACTCTTGAAAAACAAATTGCTATCTTGTCTCTTCTTGCGTCTCTAACACATTGTTCCCATCATTTTCTCAAGTGATAAACTTACTCCATATTCACTTAGCTTGTCTTTATTTTATTATACTGTGTTTAGTTCATGGAAAATATTACTCATTTTTCTTGAGACATATTTTTCCATAGATTACATGATATTTCTATGATTGGCTTTTTTTCTACCTTTTTTGATATTCCTTCAAAGTTTGCCTTATAAATCCTTTGCTGGTTTAGGTTTTTAAATATTGCACTATTTTAGGATTATCTGTTAAACCATTTTATTCAAAACAACAGAGATGGTAAATATGGGGTACAAAGAGCACAATTTTCACTTCTAAGTCCATGGTAGATTTAGCTAATTTACCAATTTCTCTTGGGCTTTATGTAATCTTGAAATTCTCGATAGTATTAAAGATTCCTACAATTGGCATGTAAAATACAAATTATTAACAAAATCTGATCTATACACTGTTTTGGTAGTACCTATCTAATACTGTGTTGTCAATTACCAAGCATAATGATAGCCTTGTAATGTTCCCTTGTTTTATTTTTAAAAACATATCAATGTTATTATAGGTAGCTAAAGTTAATTTATATTTATTACTTTCTAATGGTCCAGTCTGTAAATATACCAGTTTATCCATTATTTCATGAAGCCATTTGTCTTTTTTCTTGTTTTGTGTATTATTATTGCTATGATATAAACATATTTGTACATACCTCCTAGTACAGATGCACCTTAACTTATGATGGAGCTACATCTCAACAAACCCATCAAAAGTTGAAAATATTTTAAGTAAAAATGCATTTCCTTTACCTAACTTTCCAAATATCATGATTTAGCCTAGTATAGCTCAGTGCGCTCAGAACATATACATTGGCCTACAGTTGAGCAAAATCAACAAAAAACCTATTTTACAATAAAGTATCAACTCTCTCCTGTAATATACTGAATTCTGTACTAAAAATAAGAAACAGAATGGAATGGTTCTATGGGTCCTCTTGAAGCATTGGTTATATACCAAGAGTATGGCTTTTACACCATCATAAAATTAAAAAATTGTAAATCAAGTCATTATAATTCAGGGAACATTTGCATACTTATGCATTGGTTTCTCACGGGTGTATATATAAGAGTGTAGATATTTAGCACAGTATCAAAATGCATATTATAAGATAGTTACAAAATGTATGCCTGAAATATTTGTACAAATTTGTAGTCTCACAAAAATGTATAATGGATTCCATTAATTCTCAAATTTTCCAATATTGTTATTTATGATTTGGTATTTTTACCAATCAAATACATATGAAATACTCAATTATTGTGACATTAATTTACCATTTCCTGATTACTGGTGAGATCAAGCATCTTCTTATATGTTGTTGGCTTTATGCATTTGCTTTTTTTTTAAACTTTTATTTTAGCTTCAGGAGGTACATGTGCAGGTTGCTTACCTGAGTATATTGTGTGATGCTGAGAATTGGGTTACAAATAATCCCCTCACTCAAGTACTGAGCATAGTATCCAACAGTTTTTCAACATTTGTCCCCTTCTCATTCTCTCCCCTCTAGTAGTTCCTAGTTTCTATTGTTGCCATTTTTTTCTATCCATGAGTACCCAGTATTTAGCTCTTACTTATAAGTGAAAACATGCAGAATTTGGCTTCATGTTTCTGCATTAATTCACCTGGGATAATGGCCTCCAGCTGCATCCATTTTTCAATGAAGGACATGATTATGTTCTTTCCTATAATACTATGTCTGTGTATTCCGTGTTGTATGTGTACCACATTTTATTTATCCAATCCACAATTGAAGGTAACTGGTACTAATTCCATGTCTTTACTATTGTGAATAGCACTGAAATTAATATACAATTTCAAGTATCTTTTTAGTAGAATGATTTGTTTCATTTTTCATTTCTTAAGGACCGCTTGTTAGGCTGGTCTAGTGGTAACTAATTCCCTTAGCAATTGCTTGACTGGAGAAGATTTAACTTCTTCTTTGCTTAAGAACCTTAATTTTGTAGGATATATATTTATTGACTGAAATTTTGTGTCTTTAAGAATGCTAAAAATAGGCTTCCAATCTCTCCTGGCTTGTAAAGTTTCTGCTGAGATGTCTACCATTAGCCTGATGGGGTTTCCTTTGTATGCGATCTGACTGTTTTTCTTTAGCTGCTTTTAAGATTTTTTTCTTCAGCACTGACCTTGGACAGTCTGGTGACTATGTGCCTTGTTGATGTTCATTTTTATAGTTTCTCACAGCTGTTCTCTGCACTTTTTCTATCTGAATGTCTACCTCTCAAACCAGATTAGGGAAATTTTCTTGAATTGTTACCTCAGATATGTTTTCAAGGTTGAAAACTTACTTTTTCTTCTTCTCTCTCATGAATGTCAATAATTCATAGGTTTAGTCACTTTACCTAATCTCATATTTCTTGAATACTTTGTTCATTAATTTTTTTCTTTATTCTTGTCTGTCTTAGTTCAAAAGACCAGTCTTCAGGCTCTGGGCTTCTTTCTTCTGTTTAGTTCAGTCTATTGATAAAGTTTTCAATTGTATTTTGAAATTCTTTAAGGGAGTTTTTACATTCCAAAAGCTCTGATTAATTTTTTTTAGGATGTTTGTCTCTTCCCTCGTTTTCTGGAACAATTTAGAAGTTTCTTAGCATTGATTTTTGAACTTGTCTTGGATCTCTTCGAGCTTCCTTGTAATCCATGCTTTGAATTCATTATCTGTTTTCATTTTGATTAGGGATCATTGCTGGAGAACTAGTGTAGTTTTTTGTTGGTGTCACTACATTCAGATTTTTAATGGTGTCAGAATTCTTGCAGTGGTTCCTTCTCATCTAAAGATGCTGTCACTTCTAATTTTTGTCATTATATTTGTTCAGATAGGACTTTTTCTTTATTTTCCTGTACTATTACTGGTTTTTGTTGTTGTTGTTGTTGTTTCCCTTTTCCTCTCCTGCCTCCTTAGGTGTGTAACTGTAGAGCATTCTGGATAGGGTGTTTTGGCTTTGCTTCTACAGTTCTATGCACTTCTGACATCAGGTTTTATATTAGCTGTGCAATTTGACCTACAAGTCAACGGATGGTACTGAGAGGTAAAAGCCAGCTGTGACCAATGTGACTGGGTGTATACTGGCTCCTTGCTTACCGGGAGAAAGTCTGTTGCATCAGGCAATTGGCTGATTCATGGAGTGCATAGTAGTATGAGTTCCCTGTTCAGCTCTGCGGTGGTGGTGGCCAAGATGGGTAGGAGCAGACTGGGCAGGATTGCCTACAGGACATGTGATGTCAAACACAAGCAGCAGCACTAAGGGAGAATCCACTGGGAAGCCACCAAGTACCCAGTGGTTTGCCTAGGTATGGGGCTGGGAAACCATCTCAGCCCCAAGATTTCTACACTGGGATGGAGGATGAGCTAAACTCTTAATCCAGGAGCATGAGTGCTCTGGATTCCTGGAGATCTGGCTGGTCAGGGAACAAATATGGCCACTCACATTGGGATCTCTGCACAGGAAGCCTAGGTAAGTTCAAGTTGCTGTTTCAGGAAAGTGCAAGCTCCAAAAGCCTGGAGATCTGCCTGACCATTTACCAGAAGGGTCCCTCTGCACCAAGATCTCTGTCCAGGAAGGGTGTGGCAACTCTGGCTGCTGAATCAGCAGAGCAGGTGTCTGAATGCCTAGAAATCTGCCTGGGTGTGTCACAGAGAGAGCCTTTCTTATACCTGGATCTCTACACAAAAAGGCTGCTGAGCCAGATGAGTGGGTGCTCCAAATGTCTGTAGAACTGCTTGGTTGTGGAGCACAGATAGCCTTACTGTACCATGATCTATACCCAGAAAGATGCATTTTCTTTTCTGAGGATTGCTTAATATTTTGTCTATTAGTTTCTATTTATTTTCTTTCTTTCTTTTTTTTTTTTTGAGATGGAGTCTTGCTGGAGTGCAGGGGTGCAATCTTGCCTCACTGCAACCTCCACTTCCTGGGTTAAAACGATTCTCCTGCCTCAGCCTCCCAAGTAGCTGGCACTACAGAAAAATTGGCCCAGCTAATTTTTGTATTTTTAGTAGAGATAGGGTTTCACCATGTTAGCCAGGATGGGCTTGATCTCCTGACCTCATGATCCACCCACCTTGGCTTCCCAAAGTGCTGGGATTACAGGCGTGAACCACTGCACCCAGCCATTGTTTCTTAATAAGCTTCTTGTATTTTTGCCATTACTCTCTAATGTTTCATAGCAATCCTTTGTCAATTAAATGTCGCAAATTTATTCTTTCATTTTTATGTTGATATTTCACTTTCTATGACAGGTCTTTTTTCAACAAGGCTTATTTTGATAAGGTTAATATTTATAAATTTTTATATTAATATGTTTTTCATCTATCTAGATATTATTTATTAGCAAGCATTCAGATGAGTATAAGCCTAATTTTTAGCTAAAAGTTTAAAGTTTTGTTTTCAACATCTAGATAGTTTAATCATGTGCAGTTAATTTTTGTGTAATGTGATATGGAGTTAGAGTTAGACAATATTTTTCTACATATACATATTTTGTGAGTCTTTCTGGACACTATTCCATGTCATTGGCCCTTGTGTCAGAACTACACTCTTTTCCCTACTTTCACTTTATATGTCTTTACATAATAAGGGAGTCCTTATTTTTATTTAATAAATCACTTATTCTTATGGTTGTGAAGTCTGAATCTAATTCTGCCTTTCACATACTGGCTATTCAATATTCTTCACATCACTTCCATAAGATCCAACTATATTACAGTATTTTGAAAAGCCACCTTTATTGTATACTAAATGTACATATCTACCTGGTTCTGTTTCTAGGCTTCCTGTTCTAGTTCACTGATCCAGTTGTCTCTTCTATATTATTTAGTTGTATTATTTCTGCTGCAAGATTTCTTTCTTAATTTACTTGCTTTCTTGTTGTTTTCGTAATTTTTTAAAATTCCACTTAATAATTTCACATTTGAGGCTATTTTGCTCTGAATACTTTAGAATTAGTCACTATTTTTGAAATAACATTTCACTTATCATAATAGTTTCAAGGCCTATCTACGCTGCATCAAGTTGTTTATATTAGGATTGCTGACCTCAGCCTTGTAAACATTCATCCTTGATTTAGTTTGATGGATTGACAGTTTCCTTGACAGTTTCCTTGCCCATCAACATTGCCACCAGAGATGCCAAATTCATTTTATCATATCTGTAGTTCTATATGGTTCAAGAATGGCACTGAAAGTTCAAATTATATATGTATCTCATTTGATAATAATGCATCTTATAATAATTACACATTCTCATGTTTCTTATATATAAATGTATCTATTTGATCTACATTGTTTTGGAATATTATCATTCCCATTATAACTGAGAAGCCATTTCTGAATAAGCATATACTATTATCAGCCCTGGACTACAGAGAACAGCCACCACTGATTTGTCAACGATACTTATGCCTATACTTGCCAGCTCATTTATTATCTCTTTGTTGAAAAACATGGTCTGATGATGGATTTTCTGGTCTTACATATTACATTGATTCTAGTATGCCCACTTCTCTGAGCTTTTCATCTCTTTCTCAACTATTTCATTTGGCAGTTGTCATTTCTACTTCATTTAGTGTCATCTATTACTTTTGTGAATTATAAGAGAGGTATCTTATCATTATGAATTGTTTCCACAGCCCTTGTCAAATTTAGGCAGACTACAATATATATATATACACTCTCAATTACTGAGTTTTCATTTCACCTCTCCCTTGATCTTGTGCCCTCAAAATTCATTCCCAAAATACATTTACAGCCATTTACAGCTTGCATTGCTATATGCTGTCCCAGTTCTGCAACTTACCCGAGGTGTAGTCTCTTCCTAACTTACAGGTGCAGCATTTTTCCAATATTATTTAAGTTGTGACATAATCTTAAATATTGTTCTGGATTTTAGGAAGGGATGAGGAGTAAAGCATTTTGATATATTGCTAAACAAATGTTTGATGATATTGTACATAATTTTCTAATAAATGGGCATTGCTGGTATTTAAAAGAGAATCAAGGTTTTAGCAATGGTTCTGAGAATTTAATTTTTTCAAGTGCAGATGCTGTAATCGATGATTCAGTAAGCGATGGCTCACAGGCCAAATCTGAGCCATTGTCTGCATTGTGATTAGAATTGTATTGGCAAACATCATGCTCATGTATTGTCTAGGGCTGCTTTTCCTCTACAGTGTCAGAGTAGATATGACAGAAAATGTAATCTCCATAAAGCCAAAAATATTTACCATCTATCCCTTTACAGAAAATTTGTCAAGCTCTATCAAAAGGATCTCATAAGTGATAAATATCATAGTGTTAATAGATCGTGAATGGTTTCTATCCATAGGGTGCAAACTGTGGTAGATAGAAATAGATACAGATTCTTTACTGTTATTTCCAGAAAGATGGTATATAATTTAACCCACCTCTGCCTTGAATCTAGGCTGGTATTAATGACTTGCTTGAGAAATACAATAGAAACACAGATGCTAATTCACAAGAATCCTTGCAGCTTTTACCTGAGTCTTGTGGAACACTCTGCATGTGAGAATTAAGCCACTAAATAGTCTGACTTCCTTGATACTACCATGAGAGAGAATTCACACAGAAAAATGCCATTTGACAGACTCAGCTCAGCCAGATTCTTTGTAATGCCTGCAAAGGTATCATTAATCTGAAAAGAGACCTTGTACACCTTTCTGATCAACTTATCCATCAGATAAATTCTATTATCTCCCATCAACATCATATGGACTGAAAGATTCATCTAGCTGGGTCATGACCAAATTCCTAATCCAGCAAAATAATAAGGCTGTGTAAAATAGTGGTTGGAAGTCACTAAGTTTGGGACCTTCAACAGTCCAAATCATGGCAGCTGGTGGAATATTGTTTCAATCCTGAAAGGGAGATCTGAGTAGTACACAACAGCGTCAACTACAGTCTGCCCGTATTTTGTTTGGGATTTCTTATACTTACATTTATGAGTGAAATGAACCTTTAATTTAGTTTTTACATTGTCTTTGCCTGAATTTGTTACTAGTTAATAAAATAAGTTAGAGAATATTCCAATATTTTAAGAATCTCCAAATGATTTTTGTTAAGGTTTTAAGGATATTTCCTAAAATTTTATTTAAATTTCCCTCTAAAATTGCTTTTTTTTTTTTTTCTGGTAATGTTTGTAACTGTGGAATATCAGTTTTTTATTACTACTCTAACAAATTATCACAAACAGTGGCATAAAATATCACAATTTGTTATCTGACACTTCTGTAGTGTAGACACCTGATATAGGTTTCATGGGACCAAAATCAAGGCATCAGTGGAGTTTCAATCCTTTATGAAGGCTTTTGGAAAATAAAATATTTCTTTGACTTTTCTAGCTTCTAGAAGTTAACTTTCTTCACCCTCAAAACAAGAAATATTGCATCTCTCTGACTCTCTCTCGTGTACTTACATCTCCCTCATACCATTGCTAGGTAATATTTTCTTTTTAAGACTTAAATGCTTAGATTAGGCCTACTCATAATTTAAAAAAAAAAAAATCCCATTTTAAGGTCCTTAACCTAAGCAAATCTGCAAAGTTTTGTTTTGTTTTGTTTTGTTTGAGATGGAGTCTTGCTCTGTCCCCTAGTCTGGAGTACAGTGGCACAATCTGGGCTCACTGCAAGCTCCACTTCCCGGGTTCACGCCCTTCTCCTTCCTTAGCCTCCCGAGTAGCTGGGGCTACAGGCGCCTGCCACCACGCTTGGCTAATTTTTTGCATTTTTAGTAGAGATGGGGTTTCACCGTGATAACCAGGATGGTCTTGATCTCCTGACCTCATGATCCACCCACCTTGGCCTCCCAAAGTGCTGGGGCTACACGCGGGAGCCACCATGCCCGGCCTGCAAAGTTATTTTTGTCACTTAAGATAACATATTTACAAGTTCCATGGATTGTGATGTTGATATGTTCAGGCAGAGTATCATTCCACATATCATATATAGCTTGTTAGACTTTCCATTGCTTATTTAGTCAGTGTGGTACATTATACTCTTCAAAAATGTGTTTATTTCATTTAAATTTTCAAACAGTAGCAAAAAATGATATTTTAGTTCAATCTTTCTTATATTTGAGTCTATATATTTTATACATATCATTTTTTATACTAATGTTATTCATTCTTTTTCTCTTTTTTAGGTTTTTTTTTACTCGTTTCAAACTATTCTCTGAGTTATAGTTTGACCATAAAATGTATATGTATATATCTGATAATTTAATCTACTTTATTAAGATCCTAGGATGTTTTTGCAATATACTTAAGGTAAACCCTTTATATGGCTTACATATACTTTTAATATATGACTCTTGCTTAACCCTGAAGACTGAAGCAAATAAATCTTTAAATACGCTGCATTTTTTGTACTGTAGGAGTTTAGAACTGCTATTCCCTTTTATCGAAAATATAAGTCCTGTGTTGAACCTTTCGTTCATAGGAGTAACTATTATATTGATTTTAGTTGTCTGTGTTTCCTCATTTTCTTTAATGAAACTTCATTCTCCTTTTATGTAATTACATGCATCCTTATTTTTATATCATAAAAATCACTACACTATGTTCTAATGTTTACTAAACTGTCAGCATTGCCTGTATGATTATCTGTGTGTTTCATGGGTGGTCTGTGAGCAGTGACTATTTAGTCTCAAAATTTAGCACAGTTCCTGGTAAAGAGTAAGCACACAATAAATATTTGTTGGAAGAGTTAATGATTATAATAGCATAATGTATTGATATTTTATTGTATTTGTGTTCAGAGATGGACTGGGAACAAGGACAATGGAATTATATAATGTATTCTCTGTCATTAGACAGCTATAAACTTTAGGAAATCACTCTGTCACTCCTAAGGAAATGATACCTCTATTTATAAAAAAGTGTATTTGAATTAAACCGTTTATTCTTTTTTTCAGCATAAAATGTGCTTGGAGAAATTAATTTTCCCTCTTGGAAATTTTTTATTTTAATTTTTTATACCTATAAAAGAGTAATAACCTTATCCTCTTATACGTGCATTGTTATAATGTTAGATATTCTGATTTCACATATTTAGATTTTGTTTTGATCAACACTAGAAGTTACAAGTATTTCCTTAATGACATAATGTTTTTATTGTTTATGGAGCACTATGTAAAATAAACTATCACTAATATAAAATTATAAATTATATTTTTAAAATGTCCTTTCTTTGGAGAAATACTAGAGGAAGACTAATGATTGCAGTGAGTCAAGATCATGCCACTGCACTCCATCCTGGGTGACAAAGCGAGACTCCATCTCAAAAACAAACAAACAAAAAATGCTATTGCTCAGCTTAAGTCAAAAATCAATTTCTGATTGTCAGTGGGAGGGGATGATATGATATGTAGCTTCCTAAGAGCTACTTTTAGCAAAACTGTTGCCTGAAAAAAGAGAATACACTTACTAGAATGTAGGAGGAGAAAATAGTAAGACATTTTAAAGTACATCAGCTCAATATATTTCTTTCAGTTAACTAAATATTAAATCATTTTTTATGATATTGATTGATTTTTTTTGGATATGCAACTTTTGATAGAAATCAGAACTCAGAACTTTCTTCCTAGCTCAGTCTTTTTCAAATCCAAATCCAAATGATGTCCAAGTGCTATCCAGAAGAAGTGGAAAAAAGGAGGAGGAGGAGTGGGAGGAAGGAGGAGGAAGAGGGGAAGAAGGAGAAGGGAAAAAAATCTGATTTCCCTGACTTCTTTCTTCAGTGACTTTTTTTCCATGTATTTCATTATAACATTTATTTATTATTTTGATTTTTAACAGTCTTATTGAGGTATAATTGATACACTAAAACTCCAGATATTTCATGCAAACATTCTGATGAGTTTATCTACATGCATAGGCCCATAAAAGCATCACTACCATAAAGGTAATAGACATATTCATTGACTCTAAATGCCTCCTTGTGCCTCTTTTTTTGTGTGATAAGAATATAACATGAAGTCTATCCTCATAGAAAAATGTAAATGTGTAATACTGCATTGTTACCTATAGTCACTATGTTGTAGCTTCCTAAGAGCTACTTTTGGCAAAACTGTTGCCTGAAACCTCTCTGGAATTTATCTTGCACAGCTAAAACATTATACCCACCAAACAATGATTCTCCATATCCACTTCCTCTGGAACTTACTTATCTCTGGACCTTACTTATCTTGCATAGCTAAAACATTATACCCACCAAACAATGATTCTCCATACACCTCTCGGGTCCTGGCAACCACTTAATATTTTCTTCTTCTTTGGGTTTGACTATTTTAGATACCTGATCTAAGTGAAATTGCGCAGTATTTGTTCTTCTGTGATGTCTTTCAGGTTCATCCATGTTATTGAAAATGACAATTTTCTTTGTTAAGGTTGAGTAATACTTAATTTATGTATATTCTATATTTTATTTATCCATTCATCTATTGATAGACGTTTGGGTTGTTTCCATTTCTTGGCTGTAGTGAATAATGGTTTAATAACATAGGAGTGCAGAAATCTTTTTGATGTCTTGATTTTGATTCTTTTGACCGTATACCTACAAGTTTAATTACTACTTCATATGGGAATACTATTTTTAATTTTCGGGGGAACATTATTGATTTTTTGAAAGTATTTGCACCATTGTACATTCATACCATTAGTGTACAAGGGTTACAATTTTTCTTTATCCTCACCAACACTTGTTACGTTTTGTTGATAATAGCTATCTTAACAGATGAGAGATCTCATTGTAATGTTAATTTGCATTTTCCTAATGATCAGTGATGTCTAACAACTATTAATATACCTTTCAGCCATTTGTATGATTTCATAGGAGAAATGTTTAAGTCCATTGCCAATTTTTAATTGATGTTTGTTTCTTTTTTAATAGTGTAACTTTTCTTATTCAAGTGATTATAAACATGGGGAAGAAAATTGAGTTTACAGGTTTCATTTTATTTATCTGCTTTCATTTTGTGTCTGTCATTTTGGCACTGGCTATTCTATTAGTTCAAATTTACTTTTTTTTTTTTTGAGATGGAGTTTTGCTCTTGTTGCCCAGGCTGTAGTGCAATGGCTCGATCTCGGCTCACCACAACCTCCTCCTCCCAGGTTCAAGCGATTCTCCTGCCTTAGCCTCCCTAGTAGCTGGGATGACAGGCATGTGCCACCATGTCTGGCTAATTTTGTATTTTTAGTAGAGACGGGATTTCTCCCTGTTGGTCAGGCTGGTCTCGACTCCCAATCGCAGAAGATCTGCCTGCCTCGGCCTCCCAAAGTGCTGGGATTACAGGCATGAGCCACCGTGCCCGGTCATTAAATTTCTTATTTTAAAATCTTTATTAGGCACCAATTATAGAACATTTTGTTTTGTAAAGGCTCTCAGTGACTGAACAAAAGGTAGACTAGATATCTATTTAAATCTGAACAATATTTAAATCTGAGCAGTAGTTTTCAATCCGAACAAAAATTTACAATCTTGTCTAGTCAATTCAATATTTTTCTCAGAGTCATATGTGTATAATCTTGAGTAAAGAACAAATACAGTAACCAACACTCATGCTTAAAATGTTATAAAACTATAAACCCACCTCAAATTTCCAGTCCTGGCATCTGGATTTTAAACTTTGGAATACACAGCACTAATATTAATTATTAAGTTTACATCAAACCCTTTTTGTGGTGAAATGTTATACTAAAACTTACTGTGATCTGTTCTTGAAGTTCCAATCAGTCTGTCCTTAAATTTGCCTCAATAATGGCAATAAGTCTAGTCAGTAACTGATGAAGCTTCAAAGCTAACCAAATGCTTCTTTTATCTTTAAGTTTTCCTTAGTTACTCACCGAGAGATGACTCTCCACTATTTTGTATTATAACAATTATGATATTTTTGCTTCTGTAATTTCAGTTATATATTACCCATTTTAAATACATATGACTGATGCAAAATAATATTAAATTGAAAATACAGGAACATATAAAATAAGAATATGTATTACAAAAGCAGCTTAAGCTTATGAATATATATATATAAAAATTAAAATGTCATAGGCTGGACACTGGTGGCTCATATCTGAAATTCCCACACTTTGGGAGGCTAAGGTTGGAGGATTGCTTGAGCCTGGAGATGGAGATTGCAGTGAGCCAAAATCATGCCATTGACTCCAGCCTGGGTGACAAAGCAAGTCCCTGTCTCAAAATAAATAAATAAATAAATAAAATAAAAGTCACAAAACCTTTAATTAAAAGATGCTAGAACAAATAATTTTAGAATTTTCTCAAGAAGATACAATAAAATTCAAATGCTTAAATGATTCTGTCAAAGAAATAAATATATGCACTCACACACATCTACACACATATATGACATTTGAACATGTTTAATAAATGTTAACCTTCAACCTGAGCTCAAAACCATAATTCTATATGTGCCAGCCATTTTAATCTGTAAGAATAATATAAAAGTAATTAATAAAAGAACCTCCCAAATGTTATATTGATTTGTAAAAGAAACAATTCATAAGATATTTGATCAATATTGCAAAATATAAAAATTAAAACTGTCATTATTCAGAAGGTCATTATTTATTCATCCTTCTACCTAATAACATCTTCACAGCCATTTTAGTTTACAGCAATAAAATTTAAACTTAGCAGTTTAACGATGATAATCCATTAATTCCCTTTCTTTGTAGACTCACTTATCCATCATTTAAGACTGCAGCTACTAACAGTTTCTTTAGGAAATTGGAAGTTTTATAACTTGCAAAGTTTAGTTTGAATGAAACCAATGAATTCAAATGAAATGCTTCAAAACTGTTTCCCTTCAAACACGGCATTTTACTGAATTAAATGCTATCCATTATGCTGTATCTCAATTGGAAAATACATTTTCTTTGTAGATCTAATTCAAAATTATACCACTAGGATGCAAAGTAATTCCCACCAGTGAGTGTCACTGTTTTATTTCTAACCATGTAGTAACTATTTCTGCTGATGAAGTTGTTGCAGGAAAGAGAAATTTGACTTTAGTATATAAAGGCAAGTCGAATAATTAGAAAGACAATTGTACAAACATGATACTATTTGTTTCTTAATTAAAATTGAATTTTTAACACAACATATGGATGGTAATATGTGTTCCTGCTCACTGAAAATTATTTCTAATATTATATTAAATAGTAAGATCCCTTAACCAAATGGTTTGCTATTGAAGAAACAGCTAACTGAGAGCATTTTAGAAAATATCATAGCCATGAACATTTAAGCTTTAACTTTTACTTCTTCTAGACCCAAATTGTTTTCACAATAATGGCTCCTAGAAATCTTTAATCAATTTATGTTAAAAATTCATATGGAAAGCAGCAAGATTAAAAATGATTTTATAGAATAATTTTGTTTTATTGGTATCTAGTTGAATTGTGGGGAGATATTACATAAATGCAAATGGGAAGAAGGAAAAAATTCTTTCAAAGGTAGTGTTAAATAAATTACACAATTGAGAAAAAGTATAAAGGAATAATAATGAGGTGACACATAAGAATTCAACGGAGAAAGACCATGGGCTATTAAAATGGAATTGAAAAGGAATGCAATAATCAATTTTGAACTCAAACAATATACACACAATAAAAACACTCAATGCATATTTATTACTGACAATTTTTATGGTGACCTATAAAATTGATTTACTTAGTTCTTTTAAAATAATGATGAAAGAAATGAATTTAGGTAAGAATTGTTTGTGGTTGTACTACATATGTTTTGTTTGATGAGATTTCTTGTTTTTTTTAAATGTATATTTAAATAAAACATTCCAGGTAAACAAAGTACAAAGAACGTGTTTAGAGGTAAATTATTCCTAAAATGGAATTAGATAATATTATATTTAATAAAATAACATGTAAAAGAAATTAGTAAGAGATATATAAGCAACTCTTAACATAGATTTGTTTTCTGAAGCAAAAAACAGAATATGAATGAAAGTTTTACTTTAGTAAGTACTGATGTAATGTAGTAGTTAAACAATGCTTAATTTTAGTTATAAAATAAACAGGTAAATTGATAAAAACACAAACAAATATTTAACCTCTAGCTTTTCCAGTGGAATATAATCACAACAATTATTGACAGGCAAATTTTTCCTTCAATCAATATATGTAGGTGGGAAAGTCATACTTCTATTAATATAACTTGATAGATACATATGCCAGTTATCTTTGTAAAAGAGGAAAATAGGTCCATGACTATAGAGGATTGACTGACTCATCACTACTTAGAAAAGAGTGAACTGCTAATCAAAATATTAGAATGTTAATTCAATTCCATGAAATCATTTAAACTTTAACTAGAACAATAATAACAATAATATAATAATAATTATAATATTGAAAAATATTATTTCACCCAAAACATTTTGACACATGAATTCTTAGATGCTAGTTTATATCAAGGTACATTCATTATGGCCTGTCTTACCAACATAGTGTAATTTTATAAAGTCCTTCCTTTAAGACATTATAGTAGTAGAGAATGGAGTTTGTCTATTTATTTTGGTTTAGAATTTTGGAAAATAAAAAGTTGATATAATGATTAGTCAACCTAAAACTTATAGGCAGTTTGACAAATTATTAAATATACAAGTAAAGAATCAGCAGCTTAAAGTTATAATTTTATAATGGAAAAAACACAGATATGGCATCAGTAATATGTATTTTACTTGAATCTTGATTACTTAGTAGTTCGGTGACCCTCGTTATTTATTTCTGTATATTGAGACTTACATCTCCCATAGCAATAAATATTGTGAAGAGCTTTGAGAATTCTAGATATTATATGTTAGTAACCAAGTAATTTCTAAATAAACAGCAACCATATTATTGTTATCTTTTTTTGCTGACACTATGCTTCATATGTTAAGTATGAAAGTCTAGCTTATAAATTATGTTTTTTCATCATATTTTGCTACCTAGCAAAAAAAATAAAGAATGAGCCATGCAGAGACCAAAGGTTCAATAACATGTTCAATTAACCAAGATGCTCCAATTATTGTCCATTATTTACCTTCAACATAGCTCAAAAATATTCAAAACAAAACTGAGAGTTCAAAAAGATATTGTCAACTCAAATCGCAAAGGGAGATTCTAATATGTCTGTCTCAATATTTAATATATCAAGTAGACAAAAACCATATATTACCATATATATTATTATTTGTAAATTTGTATATACTATATTTATAATTTTATGTAACTATGTATGTAGTTACATGTCTACATATAAACTATATAACCACACATATTTTTGCAGATATATTTCTAATTATTCAATGGAAATGTTTACTGTAAAGTAGGTCAACTTTGATCGATTTATTATTATACCTCATACACTTCATGTTTCTTACATTTTAAGGGACTTATAATCAGAAAAAAAATGACAAGCTAAACTGCAATTTTTTTTTTTTTTTTTTTTTTTTGAGACAGTCTTGC
Organism: Rhinopithecus bieti; assembly: GCF_001698545.2. Lineage (NCBI taxonomy): Eukaryota > Metazoa > Chordata > Mammalia > Primates > Cercopithecidae > Rhinopithecus > Rhinopithecus bieti. Next base: position 187,007 of record NW_016814450.1, read on the forward strand.
TCTGTCATCCAGGCTGAAGTGCAGTGGACCAATCTCGGCTCACTGCCAGGTCTGCGTCCTGAGTTCACGTCATTCTCCTCCCTCAGTCTCCCGAGTAGCTGGCGCTACAGGTACCCACCACCACGCCCGGCTAATATATATATATATATATATA
>NW_016814450.1:187384-215774 GCF_001698545.2 Rhinopithecus bieti
ACCCACCGGCCTCCCAAAGTGCTGGGATTACAGACGTGAGCCACCGCGTCCAGTTTCTAAACTACAACTTCTAAATAATTCTTCTCCATATCTATTAAAGACAGAATAAGAGAGAAAAACTACTCTGAAAACATTATTATTATTATTATTATTTTTCACCAGTTAAGATATAATGAGACCAGGCGCGGTGGTTCAGGCCTGTAATCCCAGAAGTTTGAGAGGCAGAGGTCGGCGCATCACTTGAGGTCAGGAGTTGGAGACCACCATGGCTAACATGGTGAAACCCCGTCTCTATTCAAATACACAAATAGGATGCGCATAATGGCGGGCGCCTATAGTCCCAGCTACTTGGGAGGCCGAGAGGAGAGAATCGCTTGAATCTGGGAGGTGGAGGTTGCAGTGAGCTGAGATCGCGTTGCTGCACTCCAGCCTGGACGACAGAGCGAGACGCCCTCTCAAAAAAATAAATAAAATAAAAATAAAAAAATAAACGAACAAAAAATCTCCAGAAATAATGAGATAACTGTGAGAAAGTTGTGGAATCCTTCAATCTTGACATGTATTACCAAGAATAACTCTAAAGGCTTTTTCATCCCTACAGCAAGGAAACCTGGCAGCATTTTTAGTGGAGCTGTTGACTTTCCTGAATAAGAGAGAGGAATACTTTAGAGGTTAAAAGCCTTAGAACAACAACAATAAAATGACTTCATAAAAGTAGTAGAGAAACGTGTAACTTACTCTATGAATTTTTTATGATTATTTTGATATTACTGTATTAAATATGAAGCCACTGTACCTTTAGTAATTGTATTCATAAATTTGGTATTTTCCCACCTAAATAAATGGACTTATTATTTGAAGTCTCATACTGAATTTTCAGATATTATGTAGCCTGGTCTACCAGATTTATTAAAACATTGATTTTACCCTCTGAGATGTCAAAATGACCAGCAGAACCCAGAAGCCTGTTTAGAAAATGTATTACATTACATGCATATGTAAAAGTGTCTAAACCAGATGTCTTTCTATAAGTTTTAGAAATAAGCTTTCTCTAATTAGTAGAGAGAACATTTTGTTGTAAAACTTTCATAGTATCCATTCAGAAATAGTAAGCACAGCTCCTATATCATGAACAATTTTCTCTGTGCCAACTCAGTGGAAATAACTGTTGTGGTAGGTAAATATTAAATACTATATTTTTTAGTGTTTAGGTCCTGTGCACAAGATACAGCATAGTAAGGGAAGGAGTGAAGAGTAGATTTTATTTGACATATGACATAACTATCCAGATATTGTGTTTATTTACAGATCTGTTCATGTTTTTCTTTGTTTTTAGGCAATATTTACATAAAGTGGAATGCAAAAGTCTTTATTTCATTAGTTCTTGTAATTGTTGGGTATATCCCTTTGATTTTATATGTAAACAACCATAATAGATAAAAATAGAGACTGTCTTTCTTCTTCCTTTCCAATATGATTCCATTTTTTTATTGCAAGTTTTTTTCCCTGATTGCACTAGCTAAAACTACCGATAAAATTCCAAGTAAAAAGGATAAAATCCTTGCATTTCACTCAATCTTAAATGAAAAGCATTCAATATTTTACCAATAATTATATCAGCTATAGTTTTTGTAATTTCATTGTTCTGAAGCAGATAACAATATTCAGTTATATCTTATTTCTTGATTATTTTGAAATAAAGAATTTAATTTGAAATTTTGCCAAATAATTTTTCTGCATCTGTTGAGCTTACTGCATGATGTGTATATATACCAGTTTTCTTTATCCATTCATCTGTTGATGAACACAAGTCGATTTCGTAGCTTGGCTATTCTGAATAGTGCTGCAATAAAAATGGAAATACAGATATCTCTTTGATATTTTCTTTCTTTTGGATATATACCCAACAGTGGAATACCTGGATGATATGGCAGTTCTACTTTGCATGTTTTGAGGTAATTTCATACTGTTTTCCAAAAGTATTATGCTGATTACTCTTTTACCAGCAATGTAGAAGTGTTTCCTTTCCTCCACATCCTCAGCAGCATCTATTATTTCATGTCTTTTTTATAATATCCATTTTTAGTGGGGTGAGATGATAAGTCATTGTGCTTTTTATTTGCATTTCCCAGATAGATGATAAGTGATATTGAGCATTTTTTCATTTACCTGTTGACCATTAATATGTCATCATTTGAGAAATGTCTACTCAGAACTTTTGGCCGTTTTTCAAATTGGATTTTTAAATTTGTTTTGTTATTATTGAGATACTACATTTTATTATGTATAGTTGTTAATAATCCCTTGTTGGATAGATAGTTTGAAAATATATTCTTCTATTTTGCAGGCTGTCTCTTCACTTTATTATTTTCTTTGATGAGCAAAAGCTTTTTAGTTTAATACCATTTGTTAATTTTTGCATCTGTTGCCTATCGTTTTGAGGTTTTACTCAGAAATTCTTTGCCCAGACTAATTTCCTGAAGCATTTCCCCAATCTTTTCTTCAAGTAGTTTCATAGCTTCAGGTCTTGCATTAAAGTTTTAATCCATTTGGATTTGATTTTTCAATATAGGGAGAGATATAAAAGTTGTTTTCTTCTACATATGAATGCCAAGTTTACCTACCATCATTTATTGAAGAGATTGTCCTTTCTCCAGTGTATTTTCTGGGTGCTTTTGTTTAAAATATGTTGAATATAAATGCAACTGTGTTCTCTGAGTTCTCTATCCTGTCTCACTGGTTTATATTTCTGTTTTCATACCAGTACCATGCTGTTATGGTTATTATGGCTGTGTGGTATATTAAGATTTCAATTAGCATGATGCCTCCAGCTTTGTTCTTTTTTCTCAGGACTACTTTGGTTACTCTGGTTCTTTAGTGGTTCATATGAATTTTAGAATTAAAAAAAAATTATGAAGAATATCATTATTGTATTAAATCTAAAAATTTCTTTGGGTAGTATGAAAGTTTTAACAGTATTATTCTAATCTGCAAACATGGACTTTTTAAATTTTTTCTTGGCTTATTCAATTTATTTCATCAGTGTTTTACAGTTTTCATTGTAGGATTTGTTTTTTTGGTTTAACTTATTTCTTGGTAATTTTTTTTGTAGCTATTGTAAATGGTATTGCTTTCTTGAAATATTTTTTAGATAGTTAGCTATTGGCATAGAGACATGTCTTTTTTTTTTTTTTTTTTTTGAGATAGTATCTCACTCTATCAGCCAGGTTGCAGTACAGTGGTATGATCATGGCTCACTGTAGCCTCAATCTCCCAGGCTCACACAATTCTCCCAACTCATCTTCCTTAGTACTTGGGACCACAAGCACGTGCTACCACATCCAGTTAATTTTAAAATTGTTTTTGTTAGAAGTAAGATTTCATTATGTTTTCAGACTGATCTCAAACTCCTGGGCTTAAGCAATTTTCCCACCTTGGATTCCCAAAGTTCTGGGATTACAGGTATAAGCTGTTGTGCCTGGCTTGCTACTAACTTTTGTCTATTGATTTTGTATCTGATAATGTTATGGAATTTATTTATTGATTCTAAGAATTTTTTTGGTGGAAACTTTATGCTTGCTAAATATAAGATTATGTCATTTGTAAACAAGGACAATTTAACTTTTTCTTTGGATACTATTTATGTCTTTCTATTGTCTAATTGTTCTGGCATGTAGAAGAAACATACTACGAAACAGTAAGAACCACTTTTTTGCCAATTTGCATATGTTAAAACATCCTTGCATTCACGGGTAATCATGATCACTAGATCATATTTTTTTAGTGTATTGTTGAATTATGTTCGCTAGTATTTTGTTGAACATTTTTGCATTTATATTCATCAGAAATACTAGTGCTTGTGGTTTTCTTTTTTATTGTGTCTTACTCTGGTTTTGGGATGAGTAATAATGCTGGCCACTTAGAATGAGCTTGGAAGCATTTCCTCATATTAACGTTTAATTATTTGGAATAATTTGAGTATAATTTTTATTACTTTTTCTTTAAATGTTTGCAAAATTTATCAGTGAAGTCATCCAGGTCTGGGCTTATGTTTGATAGGATTTTATTATTATCATTACTGCTTCTCTCTCATTACTCATTATTGGTGCATGTTGTTGTACGAGATGTTTCTTATAGTCAACATACAGTTGTGTCTTTTTACTTTTTTGTCCCTAAAGCCACAGTATGTCTTTTAATTGGATAATTTAGTCCATTTACATTTAATGCTATTATTAATAGTTAAAATTTCATTACTCCCACTGTTTTACTTGTTTTCTGGTATTTTTGTAAATTCCTCCTTCATTTTAAAATTTCTTATTGTTTTCCTTTGTTAAGTGATTTTCTTTGGTGATATGATTTATAATTTATTCTTTTTAAGTGTATTTCTTATATGTTGTAGCTCATGAGCCTTACAAAAAATACCTTATAGTTATAACAAGTCTTTCAAAACTGACAACAACCTAATTTTGATTGCAAAACAAAACCACACAAATAAGCAAACACTAAAACCTCTATACATTAATTCCACCCCTTTCTGTTGTTTCAGCTTATATATTTTCATATTGCCTATCTCTTAAAAAATTTTGTAGTTATCATTTCTATTTTTTACATTTACCAGTGAGTTTTTGGTCTTCAGATGATTTCTTTTTTCAAGAGTAATGTTCAGGTATTTTGTAGAATGTCTTTCAATTGGGATTTTCATAATATTTTCTCATTGTGAGACTGAAGTTATAAATACTTTTTTTTTTTAAAAAAAGACCATAGAGATAAAATGCTATTTTTATCATATTTTATCATGGATACAGACTCCTAAGAAGCTTGTCATTTTTGGTGTTAAATTAAGCATCCTGGCTGGGCACAGTGGCTCATGCCTCTAATCCCAGCACTTTGGGAGGCCAAGGTGGGTGGATTGCCTGAGTTCAGGAGTTTGAGACCAGCCTGGCCAACATGGTGAAACCCTGTCTCTCCTAAAAATACAAAAATTAGCCAGGAGTGGTGGTGGGTGCCTGTAATCCCAGCTATATGGGAGGCTGAGAGAGGAGAATAGTTTGAACGTGGGAGGCAGAGGTTGCAGTGATCCGAGACTGTGTCATTGCACTCTAGCCTGGGGAGGAAGAGCGAAACTCTGTCTCAAACAACAACAACAACTACTACTACTACTACTACTACTACTACTACTACTACTACTTAAACATCTTGGCTGAATTAGTGTTCTCAGGTATTTGCCCTGAAAAGTTTTTTCTTTCTCTCCATTTTCATGCATTGTTTGGAAGAAAATTACTATTCACAACTCTGTCTTAGAGTAGAAAAGCTTTATCCCCTTCCTTTAGGGCAGAGTGTCTTCATAAGTAATTTGGAATTATTTTATAGAAGAGAATTATTCATTCTTTCCAATGAATTTGCTTATTTAATGATTTATTTACATCAATATGGACTCATGGATATTTATTTTATACTTGGATTATAATTAAATACTATTTAATGTAATTTATTACTCAGATTATTTCAGTTTTGGCTATTGGGAGCCTGTTTATTTGGCTTCTGTGTCCTTTTGATACACCATCATTTTTTTTTTTTTTTTTTTTAGTAAGTTTATCCTTACTTTCTGGTACTGCAAAATGCTTCAGGCTCATCTTGTATATTTTCTGCTTTGTAGAATTAGGATGGGAGCAGAAAATATGCAAGATGAGTCTGAAGCCATTTCTCCAAGGAGCTCTGTTTTTTTTTGTTTGTTTGTTTGTTTGTTTGTTTGTTTTTTTAATTAAAGAGTAATATGGTCAGCCAATATCTGAACACTAGGTGTGCTTGTTTCTATTGGGGTTTTATTGTTTCAAACCCCAATTCACTGACAGAAAAATAAATCTGTGTACTGACAAATGTATATGCTCTTATTTTTAATATTTCCATATGTAATCCTTTATACCTAAATATGAGTCTATTCTAATAAACCAGAGCTAGAATTTTCAGAACTAATAAGCTAAGTAGCACATTAATAAAAAGTTCAAACGTATTTGTAAAAAGTTCAAAAAACATTTGGCAAATGCTTATTTGTTAATGATATTCTACTTTCCAAAGGGTGTCTAATTTTAATTCTAACAATGTATTACTTTAAAATAAACACTGTGTTGACAAAGTAACAGAATAATGTGGATAATTCTACTAAGATTTAGCTTGCATGGGGTGCTCAATCTTAATGTTTATATGTAGAACTCCTGTTAATTAATGTAGAAATAAACCAGGTGGAAAAGGATGACTACTGTAAAAAAAAAAAAAAAAAAAAAAAAAAAAATATGTTAGTCACGAAGTGAATAATTTGAACTTTTGTGTACTTTTGATGGGAATTCAAAATGGTGAAACAACTGTGAAAAACGGACTGGAAGTTACTAAAAAAATTAAAAGTAGATCTACCATATGAAAAAAAAAGTTTTAATTCTAGATATTTATACAAAATAATTGAAATCAGGATCTCAGAGATTACTAGCACTTCTATGTTTAATGTAGCACTATTCACAGTAGCCATGCAAAACCTAAATGTCCACTAACAGATGAAAAGATAAAGAAAATATTGAATACACACACAATGATATCTAGTTAGATTTAGAAAACAAGAGAATGTGGCAATATGGACAACATGAATGAATCTTGAGGACATTATGCTAAGTGAAATAAGGCAGTCACAGAGACAACTACTATGTAATTCCAAGTATATGAAATATCTAAAACTGTCAAATTTATAAAATCAAAGAGTGGGATGGTGGCTTCCAGAGGCAGAAAGAAAAGGAATGTGGAAGAGTTTCTAATCAATAGGCACAACATTTCAGTCAAGCAAGATGAATATGCTCTAGATGTGTGCTGTACAGCAACGTGCCTATAGTCAACAATAATGTGTTGTATACTTAAAAATTTTGTTAGGAGGAGAGATCTCCTGTTAAGTGTTCTTAGCATAATAAAATAAAAGTTAACAAAATAAACCAGGCTGTATCAGTTATAGTCAATCATGAACCTGTGGAAATATGCATAAAATTAAAATTTGAGTAAATTATTACTAAAAAAAGTTTAGACTGATTTCTAAAGATAAAACCAAACATGACAAATTAACACCACACACAGTACAAAGAATTTTGAAACAATATAAATGGAAATTAGAAATATATGTATACCTTAAGAACAGTAGTTAGCAACTGACATTTTAATAAAACCATATTTTATTGACTACTTCAAATTTTCATATTAGATAAGAAAGTTGGGTGTTACATTCCTGAGATTTTTAGGGTGGTAAAAATAATTCATTATTTCAGCCACAGATGATTAAACTGCAACTCAAATTACACCTTGAGACTAGCATTTTGGGAGGCCGAGGAGGGCTTATCATGAGGTCAGGAGATCGAGACCATCCTGGCTAACACGGTGAAACCCCACCTCTGCTAAAAATACAATAAATTAGCCTGCCATGGTGGCAGGTGCCTGTAGTCCCAGCTACTCCAGAGGCAAGAGAATGGCGTGAACCTGGGAGGCAGAGCTTGCAGGAGCCGAGATCACACCACTGCACTCCAGCCTAGGTGACAGAGCAAGACTCTGTCTCAAAAAAACCAAAAAACTAAAAATGATTATGTCTTCCATTTTACTACGGTCATTCTCTTTGTTCATTTCTTGTTTTTTTTGTTGTTGTTGTTTTGTTTTGTTTTGTTTTGTTTGTTTGTTTTTCTTCAGAGACATTTTAGTTTTGAATAAAAGCAGGTACCTAACCTGTTCTTTATTTCACAATAGATTTGCGTACTAGTTGATATGGTTTGGCTCTGTGTCCCCACCCGAATGTCACCTTGAATCATAACAACTCCCGTGTGTTGTGGCACGAACCTGGTGGGAGATAATTGAGTCATGGAGACAGGTCTTTCCTGTGCTATTCTCATGATAGGGAATAAGTCTTATGAGATCTGATGGTTTTATAAAGGGGAGTTCCCATGCACATGTCCTTCACCAGACATGAAGAGTGAGTCCATTAAATCTCTTTCCTTTACAAAGTACTTAGTCTCAGGTATGTCTTGACTAGCAATGTGAGAACAGACTAACACAGTAAATTGTTACTGGTATAGTGGGGTGCTGCTGTAAAAATAGCTGAAAATGTGGAAGTGACTTTGGAACTGGGTAACAGGCAGAGGTTGGAACAGTTTGGAAGGCTTAGAAACAGGAAGATCTGGGAACGTTTACAACTTTCTAGAGACTTCTTAAATGGCTTTGATCAAAATGCTGATAGTGATATGGCCAATAAAATCCAGGCTGAGGTGGTGTCAGATAGAGATGAGGAGCTTGTTGTGAACTGGAGCAAAGGTGACCCTGTGCTTTAGAAAAGAGACTGGAGGCTCTTTGCTCCTGCCCTAGAGATCTGTGGAAGTTAGAACTTGAGAAAGATGATTTGGGGTATCTGGCAGAAGAACTTTCTAAGCAGCCAAGACCTCAAGAAGGAAAGCATAAAAGTTTGAAAAATTTGCAGCCTGATGCTGAATAGAAAAGACAAACACATTCTCTGGGGAGAAATTTAAGCCTGCTGGAAAAATTTACATGAGTAACAAGGTGTCAAATGTTAATTACCAGGAAAATAGAGGAAATGTCCATGGCATGTCAGAGACCTTTGTGGCAGCCCCTCCCATCACAGTCCCAGAGGCCTAGGAGGAAAAGATGGTTTCATGGGCCTGGCCCAGGGCTCCCCTGCTGTGTGAAACCTAAGGACTTGGTGTCCTTTATCCCAGCTACTATAGCCATGGCTGAAAGGAGCCAAAGTAGAGCTCATGATGTGGCTTTGGAGGGTGCAAATGCCAAGCCTTGGCAGCTTCCATGTAGTGTTGAGCCTGCAGATGTGCAGAAGACAAGAATTGAGATTGGAAACATCTGCCTAGATTTCAGAGGATGTATGGAAACACCTAAATGTCCAGGCAAAAGTTTGCTCCAGGTGCAGGGCCCTCATAGAGAACCTCTGCTAGGACAGTGAAGAAGGGAAATGTGGGGTTGGAGCCCTCACACAGAATCCCCAATGGAGTACTGCCTAGTAGAGCTGTGAGAAGAGGGCCACCATCCTCTAGACCCCAGAATATTAGATCCACCAATAGCCTGCATCTTGCACCTGGAAAAGCTGCAGACACTCAATGCCAGCCCATGAAACCAGCCAGGTAGGGAGCTGTACCCTGGAAAGTCACAGGAGTGGAGCTGCCCAAGGCCATGGGAACTCATCTCCTGCATCAGTGTGACCTGGATGTGAGACATGGAGTTAAAGGAGATAATTGTGAAGCCATCTGGAATGGCTGTATTTACCCACTGCCTGTACACCCATTGTATCCAGGAAGTAACTAACATGCTTTTGATTTTACAGACCCATAGGTGAGTCACAATGGGGCTTCGGACTGTGGAATTTTAAGTTAATGTTGAAATGAGTTAAGACTTTGGGGGATTGTTGGGAAGGCATGATTGGTTTTGAAATGTGAGGACATGAGATTTGAGTGGGACCGGGTTGGAATGATATGGTTTGGCTCTGTGTCCCCACCCAAATCTCACCTTGAATTGTAAGGATTTCCACATGTTGTGGGAGGAACCTGGTGGGAGGTAATGGAATCATGGGGGCAGGCTTTCCTTTCCATTTTTGTGATACTAAGTAAGTCTCATGAAATCTGATGGTTTTTTGAAGCAGAATTCACTGACACAAATCCTCTTGCCTGGTGCCATGTAAGATGGGACTTTGCTCCTCCCTTGACTTCCACCATGATTGTGAGGCTTCCTGAGCCATGTGGAATTGTGAGTCAATTAAACCTCTTTCCTTTGTAAGTAAAGTCATGTTTTTGCTTTCCTTTATAAATTACCTTGTCTTGGGTATGTCTTTATTAGCAATGTGAAAATAGACTAATTTATTTTAAATGTGAGGTACTCATTGATGAAATGTAGACACATAATTTTTCATCTACAATGACTTTCACGAATGTGTTTTGAATCTTCTCTAGTGTTACATTTTTAGGGATTTATGTATTAGACTGGTTTGGAATATGCCTTAGCATGGAGATTTTTAAGAATTGTGTGATTTTGTGTCCCCAAAACTTTTCAAATACAGATACTAAATATATATATATATATATTCTAAATGTGTATCTATAAATTATATACTTAAGAATAAGTAATTGTAATGACTCTTGGAAAGAAACAGTCTAGACAATTTCATGCATATATATAAATAGCCTAGAAATGTTGAATACAAGATTAAAATGTTAATATTATTATTTTCAGAACACTTCAGAACAATTCACAATGATCTTTAAATTCTGTGCATTTCTAAATTGTGCTTGAAATTCTTTATTATAACCTTTTTTTTCTTTTTTTAAATTACAAACATCCATTTGTTATAACTTTGTACTAGAAACTGCCTTTGAAAACTTAAGATAATGGAAGGTGAATCACACAATTAATTAGTGTCAAGGCATTTTTCTTTATTAACAAAAATCTAGCCAAAATAGCCCAGTCATTCAAATCCCCAAAGAGAATTCTAAAAAAAAAAAAAAAANTATTGTTGGTTTTCTTACAGATTTAACCGTACAATTAAAAGAGAATTCTAAAAAAAAAAAAAAAAATTCTTTAGCATACTCAATATGCTTGATCATTTCAAACAATATACATAAGTAGTATGTATTTATACATGTACATATATCTAACATAAACAATATACATAAGTAATAGATTGGAAGAAATAACAATATGTGAAATTAAGAAGCTAACTATCTCATGTAGATTTTATAATTCTTGCATACAGAACAGATAATTTTGCATCCAGGATTTAGAATCAGACAAATTAATTAATATAATTTTAAAATCGAAGATATCAAACATCCCCAATGCTAGCAAATACTAAATATGGTATAGAGAAAGCTACCTGTTCAAAATAAATTATGTAAGAGATTAACTTGTAGGTCACCAAATTAGTACTTAAGCATTCAACAGTAGTGTATCTGGGTTCTCCTTGTGTATGCAATGTTATTAAATTCAATGGTATACATAAAATTTAATTGAATATATTTTAATAAAATATGTTGCCAATACATCAAGGTTTTTTTAAAATGGAAAGCTGAGAATGAATTTGATTTTGTTCTTCATTTTCATACAACCAACTCCTATACGCCATTTTTACTATGACTGAAATATTTGATCAAATAATGTAATTTGTCTCCACCTCCAATGACATGACAAATTAAAATCTGAATTCTACAATGTCAGTATTACATAGAATTTTTTTAGTTATAGGACACATAACCCCAACATAAAATAGCTTCATAAAAATATAACTTGAAAGGATTTTGGAATAATAAGCTTTAAGAATATTAGGATCAGTTTTATGTCCTCAGTTTTCCATCTCTTTTAGAGAATTAATTTATATTGAAAAGAACAAAAAAAACATACAACTAGGAAGTTCTAAAACTTCAGCCATCACAGGTTGGATTGAGTTGTAAGGCCAAAAAGTTATGGAAAGAGCTCTGATTACCTCACCTTATGAAGGAGTAGAACAGGAAGTTGTCAAAAATAAACTACATGACAATGAGAAGTCAGTGTTTCATGTGTTGAAACAGTTAATTTAACAGGTCAAACTGACTAGGGCAAGTAATATTCAGATGACTGGTAAAGCATTGTTTCTGGATGTGCCTGTGGGAGTGTCTGCAAAAGAGATTAGCATATGAGTCAGTAGACAGTAAAGAACACTACCTTCACCAATGTGAATGGGTGTCATCTTATCCACCAAGGGCCTGAATGGAACAGAAAGGGTGAAGAATGAGTCAATTTGCATATTATAATTGAGCTGACACATGCACCTTCTGCCTTCAGATATTGACACTCTTGATTTTTTTGTCCTGCAGACTTGGACTTGAACAGTATCAGTGACTTTTCTGGTTGTGATCTGCTTGCAGATCACAAATTGTGTGAGTTCTCAGGCTCCCAAATCTCATAAGAAAGTCCTCCATAAAAAATCATTTTACACACACACACATACATACTATTGTTTCTGTTTATCTGGCAAACTCCAATTAATACAGAATTTGGTATCAATGGTAGTGTCTAAAACAATGAAAATTTAGAGATAACTTTTCTAATTTGATTGTGGGATTTCTGAAATTGGTTATCCAATCTGATTAGATTTAAAGATGCTAATGACTTTGTTTCTACTAGTAAGCACTGATAATCAACGGGGTGAACTGTTGATTGATACTACAAAATATTTGCATTAGATACTTCTAATCAAACAATTCTAAAGAGCAAGAAACTGGGTGACTCTATACATGATACTTTCAAGTATTTCTGGAAAATTAAAGAATATAACAACATTGTTTGCTCCTAATGTTTCTAGACAAATGGGTGAAAGAAAAGAATAAGTTCGGAAATGTGAATTCTCAGTTCAAGATATAAATGACCTAAGAGCTTCTATATGTTCCTTATCTCCTATAGCCACAAGACTAAAACTGCTGAAAATCAGACACAAACGCTCATCCTATGGGTGGCTGAATTACAACAAAAGTAGAACTCTCAGCTTCACAAGATGTCAAATCTTAATGTGAGGGCATTGATAAGGGAAAAATGGCATCCTATAAGATGGGATAGAGCATGTGGGAAGTCTCTGATCAAGCTGGGGACATTCAGCCACTAAATTATGATGAATCTTCTCGCTATTGGAGGATAGGTTCCCTTCCTTGTGGAAGCAGCCTTTCCAAAATCAGTGACAGTAGTGTTTTAACCCCAGTGATATTAGCCTCTTCTCTGTAGTGGCATTTGTCTTTTTACCTCCATCAGAAGAAAATTAGCCATATACTGCCCGAAGAAACTCTAGTGGACTCCCCTGAGGGAGTTTTCATGAAAGATAAGACTGATTCTCCTTAGCATCCACCTTCACCTCCTCTTTTTGCTTCTAAACCTAAAAATAGACACAAGTTCCAGCAGGCCCCTAAAAGTGAGGAACAAAATTTGGCATATGTACTATATTCTATGAGAACTACTTAAATGTTCTAATTTATACAAGCAAAAGTCCATGGAGCATGTGTGGGAATAAATACTAAGGGTGTGGCATAATGGTGGAAGGAACATAATATTGAATCAGGCTAAATTTATTGATGTGGGCCCCACTAAGCAGAAATTCTGCATTTCATACTGCAGCTCAGAAAGTTAGAAAGAGCTCCAACAGTTTGTCTGTTCGGTTGGCTGAAAGACGGACCAAAAGATGACCCACTGTGAGTGCAATGAACATGCCAGACAAGGCGTGGTTTAATGTAGAGGAAGGAATTTAGTGGGTTAGGGAGATAGGAACGTTAGTGTTGATTTGCCATTTAAGACATACTCACTCCCACTGGGAAAGTCCAGAGGAGATATCTGTCACCACAACTGTGAGAAATAATATTTTGAGGAGATTCCTGGCTTTCTTGAAGAGTTCTGTGATCACTCTTCTCTGTAGGCCAGGCCTCATAATAGGAACTACAATCACTGAACTGGAAAATCTAAGTGCAATGGAAATAGTTGGATCCTGGCATGGTAGGGACCAAATAGTGGCATTCAACCACAAAAGGTAACATGTGTGTGCTTACCATAATGGAGAAGAGTCACAGCAGCATCCAGAATAGTCTGGTTGTTGTAGACCTATTACATTGGTTAGTTAATTATGGCATTTCTAGAAGTAAAATAGAAGTGCTATGATGTAAATGTATATTCCCAAAACTTATAGGCTGAAACTTAATTATCAATATGATAGTATGAATAGGGAGTGACTTTAGGAATCAAATAAGTTATGAGGGCAGAGAACACATGAATAGAATTAATTACCTAATAAAAGGGATGCAAGGAATCTGCATATCCTTTTTGCTCTTCCTTCCCAATTCTACCACTTGAGGATACAGTGTTAACCACCTATGGCCACACAGCAACAGGGCATCATCTTGAAAAAAGAGCCCAGATCCTCACCAGCTACCAAATCTTCCAGTGGCCTGATCTCCTACCCCAGCTTCTAGAACTGTGAGAAATACATTTCTGATTCTTATAAATACCCAGTCTCTAGCATTTTATTTTGACATCAGGAACAGACTAATACAGAAGCCTACTAAATTCTTCCTTGATCTGTATAAGCAGATAAGTTTCAGTTCAAGTGAACAAAAGACTAACTTGAATCACAAAAACAGAGTCACAGCCTTGCAATAATTCCCAAACTGGAGCCTATTTACAGATCCAAAACTCCTTGAGTAAAGGACAGGCCAGGGTTCTTTGAGAAAGGATCCCACAACAGTGCACTGAAAATGTATATTAATTTCTCTTCCAGCCTTCCCCAAAAGGACCTACAACATTTTACCAGGTTAACTTTACATTGAAGAAAAGGAAATAATCAAACCTACTGGGGAATACTGGACACTGTCACTGAAATGGCACTGGTTCCAGGACACCCAAAGCATCACTGTGGCCTACAAGACAGGCTTTATAGAGGTCAGGTGATCAATGGAGTTTTGGATCAGGTCCATCTCACAGTCAGTCCCTGAACTCACCTTATGGTTACTTCCACAGTTCCAGAATGTATAAATGGAATGGACATACTTAGGAGCTGGCAAAATGCCCAGATTTGTTCCTTGACCTGTGAAATGAGGGCTATAATGGTGAAAAAGGCCAAATGAAAGCCACTAGGACTGCTTCCACCTAGGAGAATAATTAACCAAAATCAATACCACAGCTTTGGAAAGATTGTAGATTAGCACCAACGTTAAAGACTTGAGAGTTGCAAGTGTGGCAATTTCCTCATCCAAATCTATTTGACCTGTACAGAAGACAGATGCATCTTGGATGATTACAGTGGATTATCATAAGCTTCACCAAGTGGTGACTGCAATTGTAGCTGCTGTACCAAGTTTTTTTTTTTATTGCTAGAGCAAATTAACGTACCTCTGGTATTAATACTTAGTATGCAGCTATTGATCAGTAAAATGTCTTTTTCTTCACCCCTGCACATAAAGTAACCAGAAGAAGTTTAGTTTTGGCTAACAAGGCTGGCCATATACCTTTATTGTTCCATGTCATGGATATATCAACTCTCTAGCCCTATGCCATAATTTAATTTACAAGGATGTTGATTATTTTTTATTTTCACAAGATATCACATTAGTCCATTACCTTGATGACATTTTGTTGATTATACACAATGAACAAGAAATAGCGAATACTCTAGACTTATTGGTAGAACATTTACCTATCGGTGGGTGGAAAATAAGTCTAAAATTTAGGGGCTTTTAACCTCAGTGACATTTCTAGGGGTCCAGTGATGTTGGGCATATCAAGATATCACTTTTAATGTGAAGAATATGATGTTGCATCTGGTTCATTCCTGTAATTAAGAAAGAGACAATGCCTGAGGTTTCTCTTTGGATTTTGCAGGCAACATATTCCTATTTGGGTATGTTACTCTGGCGCATTTACCAAGTCATCCAAAAATTTGCTAGTTTTGAGTGGAGTCCAGGACAAGAGAGAACTGTGCCAACAGGTCCAGGCTGCTTTGCAAGCTTCTTTACCACTTAGGCCATGTGATTCAGAAGATTTAATGGTGCTTAAGGTGTCAGTGGCAGGTAGGGTGCTGTTTAGAGTCTTTGGCAGGCCCTTACCAATTAATCACAGCACTGGCCTTTAGAATCTCAGAGTAAGGCACTGCCAACATCTACAGAAAACTACTCTCCTTTTGAGAAATAGCTCTTGGCCTGCTACTGGGACTTACAGAGAAATAAATGCTTGACCATGGGCCACCAATTTACAATGCAACTTGCTGAAATCTGAATCATCAACCATAAAGCTGGGCATACTCACCATCACCCTATGATCAAATGGATTTGGTATTTATGAGATCAGTCCTAAGCAGTAGCTGAAGCCACAAGTAGGTTACATAAAGAAGTGGCCCAAATGTTCATGGTTCCCACTGTAGCTACACTGCTTTTCACTATAATCCTGTACCTATGCCCTTCAGGGGAGTTCCTCATGGTCATTTGATAGAAGAAAAGACCCAGATCTGGTTGACAACTGATTCTGACAGCCAGTTACTACTTAAATGAAGACAGCTGGAACACCACAGCCCCCATCTGTGACATCTCTGAAGAACTTTTATGAAAGGAAATCCTCCCAGGGAGAAGAACTCTGAAAAGCCTGCCTGGATGTGTACTTTGTTTCAAAGAAGAAATAGACAGTCTTTTATTACATACTTATTCCTGGGCTATAGCTAATAGTTTGGCTAGTTGGTCAGGGACTTTGAAAAAAAAAAATTTGAAAAATTGGTGACAAAATATTATATGGATGTAATATGCATATAGACCTCTCTGAATTAGAAAACCTGAAGATATTTTCTCCTATGTGAAACTTCCTCCAAAGGTGACATCAGCAAAGGACATTTAAACAATCATGTGGATAGAATAACCCCTTCTATGGATACTAGTTAATCTCTTTTCCTAGCCATCCCTCCCATCACTCAATGTGCTCGTTATCAAAATGTCCTTTTTTTGCCCAAGATGGCAGATTAGAGGCTTTTAGCGTACCTCAGCCACTTGGACTTAGGAAGGCAGTGCATAAAGATCAGCTCTGTGACTTTTAATTCAAGAAGGGAACTGGTAATCTACAGAAATCATGAAGGTGTGAACACCAAATATCTGAGACAGGTCTCAGTCAATTTAGAAAGTTTATTTTGCCAAAGTTAAGGCAAAATAATATGCACCCATGACACAGCCTCAGGAGGTCCTGACAACATGTGCTTAAGGTGGTCTGAGCATAGTTTGGTTTTATACATTGATATGGTTTGGCTGTATCTCCACTCAACTCTCAAGTTGAATTGTATCTCCCAGAATTCCCACATGTTGTGGGAAGGACCCAGAGAGAGGTGATTGAATCATGGGAGCCAGTATTTCCCATGCTATTCTCATGATAGTGAATAAGTCTCATGAGATCTGATGAGTTTATCGGGGTTTCCTCTTTACTTCGTCCTCATTTTTCTCTTGCTGCCACCATGTAAGAAGGGTCTTTCACCTCCTGCCATGATTCTGTCTCCCCAGCCATGTGGAACTGTAAGTCCAAATAAACCTCTTTTTATTCCAAGTCTCGGGTATGTCTTTATCAGCAGCATGAAAACAGGCTAATACAGTAAATTCGTACCAGTAGAGTGGGCTGTTGCTGAAAAGGTACTCAATAATGTTGAAGTGACAATGGGGAAAAGGCAGAGGTTGGAACAGTTTGCAGGGCTCAGAAGAAGACAGGAAAGTGTGGGAAAGTTTGTAACTTCCCAGAGACTTGTAGAATGGCTTTGCTCAAAATGCTGATAGCGATACAAAAGACAAGGTCCAGGCTGAGGTGGTCTCAGATGGAGATGAGGATCTTGTTGGGAACTAGAGTAAAGATGACTCTTGTTATATTTTAGCAAACAGATTGGCAGTATTTTGCCCCTACCCTAGAAATTTGTGGAACTTTGAACTTAAGAAGGATGATTTAGGGTATCTGGTGGTAGAAATTTCTAAGCAGCAAAGCATTCAGGAGGTGAGTTAGGAACTGTCAAAGGCATTACATTTTATAAGGGAAGCAGAACTGAAAAGTCTGGAAAATCTGCAGCCTAACTAGGTAATGGAAAAGAAAAAAAAAAGAAAAATTCTGGGGAGAAATTCAAGCCAGTTGCAGAAATTTGCATAAGTAGCAAGAAGCCTAATGTTAATCCCCAAGACCATGGGGAGAATGTCTCCAGGCTGTCGGGAACAGGTCCCCAAATCTGGCCATAAACTGGCCTCCAAACTGGCCATAAAACAAAATCTCTGTAGCACTGTGACATGTTCATGATGGCCATGATGCCCACACTGAAGGTTGTGGATTTACCAGAATAAGGGTGAGGAACACCTGGCCCACTCAGGGTGGAAAACTGCTTAAGGCATTCTTAAACCACAGACAATAGTATGAGCAATCTGCACCTTAAGGACATGTTCCTGCTGCAGATAACTAGCCAGACCCATCCCTTTATTTCAGCCCATCCCTTTGTTTCCCTCAAGGAATACTTTAAATTAATCTGTAATCTATAGAAATAATGCTTATCACTGACTTGCTGTCAATGAATATGTCGTTAATCTCTGTTCTAGGCTGTCAGCTCTGGAGGCTGTGAGACCCCTGATTTCTCACTCCACATGCTGTATTCCTGTGTATGTGTCTTTATTTCCTCTAGCACCACTGGGTTAGAGTCTCCACAACCAAGCTGGTCTCGGTAAGCGGTGCCCAATGTGGGGCTCAAACCCAGGTTGAAGAGTCACTGGAGCGATGGTTGGAGAACTAAGCTGGAGGACACTTGAGTACTCTTAAGCAATCCCTGTGGTGAGAAAGAAGGGAGACTCGGAAGCATCAGGGTAACAATGAGACAAGTGTGGGCTCTGGTTTGTTCCACCTTGGAACCTTTTCACACTGATGATGAGGAGGAATGAGAGTATAATGAAGTAACATAAGAGGTAACAGAGCAGGTTTGTTTGCCAGCTAAAGCTAAAGTGGCAAAGGAGGAAGAGGTTCTTCCCTATCCTTCTGCACACCCTCATTATTTTGAAGAAAAAGAGTGGCCTGACCCTCTAGATCTTTCTTTTCCAGAGGACACTGGGAGGAAAGTAGTTGCCCCAGTGACTGTTCAAGCAGTTCCTTGATCGACCGCTCTCAGTTCTACTCAGGCAGGAATCCAGCAAGCTAGAAGAGAGGGTGATTTAGAGGCTTGGCAGTTCCCTGTCAAGGAACTGCCCAGAATACATCCCACAAAACAACAAGGAAATATTATAGCTACATTTTGAGTCTTTTCCTTTTAAATTACTTAAAGAACTTAAACCAACTATTAATCAATATGGACAAGGTTCTTCTTTTGTAATGGGACTGTTAAAGAACGTTGCTGTTTCCAGTCAGATGATTCCTACTAACTTGGACACTCTTACTTGAGCTTGTCTAACTCTTGCTCAGTTCTTATAATTTAAAAAACGTGGAGGGCAGATGAAGCTTCCATTCAGGCTGCTCGCAACACCCAGGCCCAACCTCAAATTAATATAACTGCAGACCGACTTTTGGGGGTCAGTGGCTGGGCTGGTTTAGATGCAAAAGTGGTCATGCAGGATGATACCATAGAACAGCTTAGAGGAGTGTGCATTAGATCTTTGGGAATAAAATCACTTCAGGTGGAAAACAATACCCTTCCTTCAGTGCTGTAAAGCAGGCACCAAAATAACTGTATGCAGATTTTATAGCTCAGTTATAGGAGTATCTTAAAAAGGTGATTGCAGATTTATCTGCTCAGGATATAGTGTTGTGGTTATTAGATTTTGACAATGCTAATCATGATTGCCAGGTCACTCTGTGACCTATTAGAGGGAAAGCACATTTAGTTGATTATATCAAGGCCTGTGATGGTATCGGAGGCAATCTGCATAAAGCTACTTTTTTGGTGCAAGCTGTGGCAGGACTGAAGGTGGGTAAAGGAAATACTCTGTTTCCTGGAGCTTGTTTTAACTGTGGGAAGCATGGTCATACTAAAAACTAATGTACAAAAAATCAGCGAGTCAGGCCACCAGACAGGGGATAAAAGAAAACTGCTGAGCCTGAAATATGTCCAAAATGCAAAAAAAGGAAAACATTGGGCTAATCAGTGTCACTCTAAGTTTGATAAAGATGAGAACCCAATTTTGGGAAATGCCATGAGGGGCCCGTCCTGGGTCCAGTTCCAAACAGGGGCATTTCTGACTCAGGCCATTCCCTCACTCCAGTAAAATGTCTGTCCCCCACAACAACCAATAGTGCCGCAGTAGATTTATGCTGCACAAAAGCTGTGAGCCTTCTGCCTGGGGAACCCCCGCAAAAAGTTCGAACAGGGGTCTGTGGAGTGCCAGCAGGGATGATAGGATTATTTCTAGGAAGGTCTAGTTTAAATTTAAAAGTGGTACAAATACAAAGAGTAGTCATTGATTCAGATTACAATGGGGAAATTCAAATTGTTATGTCTACTTCTGTTCCCTGGAAAGCAGAGCCAGGAGAGCGTATATACAGCTCCTGATTGTGCCGTATGTGGACATGAGGATAAATGAAATTAAATGAACAGGAGGATTTGGAAGCACAAATAAACAAGGCAAAGCAGTTTATTGGGTGAATCAAATTACTGATAAACATGCTACCTGTGAAATAACTACTCAGGGAATAAAGTTTAAAGGTTTGGTAGATACAGGAGCAGACATTTCAATCATTTCTCTACAGCACTGTCTGTCTGCGTGGCCAATTCAACCCACCCAATTTAACATAGTTGGAGGTGGTAAAGCCCCTGAAGTATATCAAAGTAATTATATTTTGCATTGTAAAGGGCCCGATGGACAACCTTGGACTATTCAACCAATTATAACTTCTGTACCCATAAATATGTGGGAAAGAGATTTATTACAATATGGAGCACAAGTTCTAATTCCAGAACAATTACATATTCCTCAAAGTCAACATATGATTCATGAAATGGGATATGTCCCCAGTATGGGACTAGGAAGAAAATTTGCAAGGTTTGAAGGAACCACCAAGATTTAGGATATCATTTTTGATGGTGGCCATTGTTAAGCCTGCAGAACCTATGCCTTTAAAATGGGTAACAGATAAGCCAATTTGGATAAAACAATGGCTGCTAAGTAAAGAGAAACTGGAATCTTTAGAGGAATTAGTTACTTAACAATTAGAAAATGGACACATAGCTCCAATATTCTCTCCTTGGAATTGTCCAGTTTTTGTAATTAAGAAAAAATCAGGTAAATGGAGAATGTTAACTGACTTAAGAGCCATTAATTCAGTTACACAACCTATGGGGACATTACAGCCAGGATTTCCTTCTCCTGCTATGATACCAAAAAATTGGCCTTTAATCATAATAGATTTAAAAGACTGCTTCTTTACTATCCCCTTAGCTGAGCAGGACTGTGAACAGTTTGCATTTACAATTCCTGCAGTAAACAACCTGCAGCCTGTTAAGCATTTTCTTTGGAAAGTGTTGCCACAAGGCATGTTAAACAGTCCAACAATTTGCCAGACTTATGTAGGGCAAGGAATTGAACCAACTTATAAAAAAATTTCACAGTGTTACATTATTCATTATACGGATGTTATACTTTGTGCTGCCCCAACTCAAGAAATATTACTCCAATGTTATGATCACTTGCAAAATTCAATTTCCCACACTAGTTTAATTATAGCTCCTGACAAAATTCGGACTACTACTCCTTATTCCTACTTGGGAACCTTAGTAAATGGCATTACCATTGTGCCACAGAAAGTAACCATACGTAGAGATCAATTGAAAACATTAAATGACTCTCAAAAATTACTAGGGGACATTAATTGGCTATGACCTGCTCTAGGCATTCCTACCTATGCTATGAGTAATCTATTTTCTATCCTTAGAGGAGATCCTAGTCTCACTAACCCTCGACAATTAACAAAAGAAGCTGAGGCAGAACTGCAGCTAATCGAAAAGCAAGTCCATAAAGTTCAAATTAATAGAATAGATCCAGAGAAGACTCTAGATTTGCTAATTTTTCCAACTCAGTATTCACCTACTGGTGTTATCGTCCAAGAGCAGGACTTGGTAGAATGGCTTTTTCTTCCACATACTAATTCACGGATTCTAACTCCTTATTTGGATCAAATTGCTACTATGATAGGAAATGGGAGAATATGGATTGTTAAATTACATGGATATGATCCTGGAAAAATTATTGTCCCTCTCATGAAGGCATAAATATAGCAAGCTTTTATAAATAGTCTTACTTGGCAAACCCATTTAGCTGACTTTGAGGGTATTCTCAATAATCATTTTCCTAAAACAAAACTGTTTCCATTTTTGAAATCAACTAATTGGATTCTCCCTAAAATAACTAAATATAAACCAATTTGAAAGTGCTGAAAATGTTTCTACAGATGGGTCTAGTAATGGTAAAGCTTCTTATTCTGGCTCAAAAGTTAAGTTTTCAGATGCCTTATAGTTCAGTTCAAAAAGCAGAGCTTGTAGCTGCAATTGAGGTATTCACTGCTTTTAATATGCCTATTAATGTGATTTCTGATTCTTCATATGTGGTTCATTCCACAGAGTTAATTGAAAATGCTCAGTTACCATTTCATACAGATGAACAACTGATGACCTGATTTACCCAATTGCAAACAGCAGTAAGGAGTAGAGCGCACCCTTTTTACATCACTCACATTAGGGCTCATAAACCTCTTCCAAGACCTTTAACTGCAGGGAATCAAATACTGATCACCTAGTTGCTAATGCAATATCTAATGTTAGACACTTTCACAATTCAACCCATGTTAATGCCCCTGGTCTCAAACGCAGATACAGCATTACCTGGAAAGTAGCTAAAGTTATTATACAGCGAGCCCAACTTGCCAAATGGTGCATTCCTCATCTTTTACAGGAGGAGTTAATCCTCGAGGATTGGAACCTAATTCTCTTTGGCAAATGGATGACACACATGTTCCCTCATTTGGGAGACTAGTTTATGTACAGGAGAGTCTTCTGCCTGTCTTAAACATCACCTTTTGCAATGTTTTGGGTTATGGGCATTCTGGCTTCTATCAAAACAGAGAATGCCCCAGGCTATACTAGCCAAGTTCTAGCTATATTTTTCTCTACATGGAATATTACACACGTTACTGGTATCTCATATAATTCTCAAGGACAAGCCATTGTGGAAAGAATGAATCTCTCCCTGGAAGAGCAGTTGCAAAAACAGAAAGGGGGACATGGATTACGGGACAGCCCATATACAATTGAATCTAGCATTATTAACTTCAAATGTTTTTAGCCTGCCTAAAGGCCAGATGTTATCAGCAGCTGAACAACATCTACAGAAACCAGCTGCAAAGACAGAAGCAGAACAACTGGTTTGGTGGAGAGACCTGATAATAAAATTTGGGAAATAAGTAAAATAACTTCAGGTAGAAGTTATGCTTGTGTTTCTCCAGGACCAAATCAACAGCCAATGTGGATACCATCAAGACCTTGTCACGAGCCAGATGCCAAGGAGGAGATTCTGGAATGATCCCAAGGACCCCCCGGTTGCAGCCATGTCAAGACTGATGCTGAGGAGGACCCCAACTGTCATGAGCAGCACCCATCCAACACAGCCACCTACCTGGGGATGATCAAGAGGCTGTCACAGATGGCAGAAGAAAACCCGAGGAAAGCGGGACTACCAGTCACAATGAGTAATTTAGTGATAGCTATGATAGTGGTGATCACCACTGTGGTGAGTATTCCTTCAACAAGGGCTGACACAGAGAACAATTATACTTGTTGGACATATTTATCAATCTTGGCTGATAATAATGCCTGGGTGTAATCACTCTATGACACAGTTACACATGCTTTCTGATCTCAGTATTTACCATAATAAATCTGCTCCCATAATTGAGGAATACTGCCCTCAAAACCTATTTGTAAACAAAATTGAACCTCACCAGAAAAATGAGTGTACTTGTTTAGGAAGATTGCATTACAGAACAGGCAGAGGTGCTGTGCAACAATTCCTATGGAATCATTATTGATTGGTCCCCTAAGGGGATGTTTAGCTTGAATTGCACCTCTTAGTCTCCATGCCATGGTGACGCTATGTTCAGCTGGTCTGAACAAAATGGACAGATGGTAGAAATGATAAATACAGCAAGAGTTCCTATTATCTGTAACCATGGCACTATAGGGGCACCTCAACCTCAAATGATATGACCCATTGTAGGAGCTGAACATTAAGGATTTGTGGAAACTATTAATGGCTCTTAATAAGATCAAAATTTGGGAAAGAATAAAAAAGCATCTAGAAGGACACTCTACAAACTTATCTTTGGATATTGCAAAATTAAAACAACAAATATTTAAAGCATCCCAGGCACACCTGACCTTAATGCCAGGAACTGGAGTGCTTATAGGAGCTGCAGACAGATTAGCAGCTATTAATCCATTAAAATAGATAAAGACACTTGGAGGATCTGTGATTTCAATGATGATTGTGCTTTTAATCTGTGCTGTTTGTCTTTGTATAGTCTGCAGATGTGGATCCCGACTCCTGTGAAGAGTAGCTCACCATGACAAAGCTGCCTTTGCTTTTATCACTTTGCAAAACAAAGAAAGGGGATATGTTGGGAACAGGCCCCCAGATCTGACCATAAACTGACCCCCAAACTGGCCATAAAACAAAATCTCTGCAGCACTGTGACATGTTCCTGATGGCCATGATGCCCACACTGAAGGTTGTGGGTTTACCAGAAAGAGGGTGAGGAATACCTGGCCCACCCAGGGCAGACAACGGCTTAACACATTCTTAAACCACAGACAATAGTATGAGCAATCTGCATCTTACGGACATGTTCCTACTGCCGATAACTAGCCAGACCCATCCCTTTATTTCAGCCCATCCCTTTTTTCCCCTACAAGGAATACTTTAAGTTAATCTGTAATCTATAAAATTATGCTTATCACTGACTTGCTGTCAATAAATATGTAGTTAAATCTCTGTTCAAGGCTGTCAGCTCTAGAGGCTGAAAGACTCCTGATTTCCCACTCCCCATGCTGTGTGTGTGTCTTTATTTCCTCTACTGCCACTGCGTTAGGGTCTCCACGACTGAGCTGGTCTCAGCACCAGGCCACGTCAGAGACTTTCATGGCAGCCCCTCTCATCACAGGCCTGGGGACCCAGGAGGAAAATGTGGTTTCTTAGACAGGGCCCAGGGTCCCTGTGCTGTGTGCTGTGTGCTGCCCCAAGTTTTCAAGTTCTCTACATGGGAGGTGGGGATGACCTAAACTCCTAATCCAGAAGAGTGTGTGCTCCAGATACCTGGAGATCTGCCTGGGCATGGAGCAGTGACGGCCCTGCTTCACATGATCTTCACAGGAAGGGACAGACTGCTAAAGCTGCTGGCCCAGGTGAAGAGATGCTCTGACTGCCTGGAGATATGCCTGTGTGTGGAGCAGAGCAGGGCCAACTGCACCAAGCAAGGTCAAGCAAGGTCTCTGTACAGAAAGAGTGGTGTAGCTCAGGTTGCCAATCTCATTGAGCAGGTGCCTTGAACACCAGGAGAGTTGCCTGGGGATAGAGTAGTGAGGACCCTATTATTGCATGATCTATGTCCAAAAAGGGTGGGGAAGCTCAGAATGCAGAACCAGGTGGGTGGGTGATCTGAATGCCTGGAGATCTGCCTGGGTCTGAAGTGGACAGGGTATTCTTGAAAGAGAAGAAGAAAAAATAAACAAACTGGAAAACATATTTTAGGGAATAATTCAAAAAAAATTGCCTAACCTTGCAAGAGAGGTTGACATCCAGTTATGAGAAATTAAGAGAACACCTGTAAGCTACTATACAAAATAAGCCTCATCAAGGCATACAGTCTCCAGACTTTCCAAGGTAAATGCTAAAGAAAAAAACTTACAGGCAGCTAGAGAAAAGGAGTTAAATAGAGTACAAATAGAACCCCATTAGGCTAACAGTGGAATTCTCAGACGAAATCTTACAAGCCAGGAGAGAGTGGGGGCCTGTATTCAGCATTGCTAAAGAAAAGAAATTCCAACTGAGAATTGCATATCCCAGCAAACTAAGCTTCCTAAGCAAAGTAGAAATTAAATCAGACTAGCATGATCTAAGGGTATTCGATACCACAAGGCCAGCCCTAGAAGAGATCCTTAAGGGAGTTCTAAACATGGAAACAAAAGAATGACACCTGCTAACACAAAAACAAACTTAAGTACATAGCCCACATACCCTATAAAGCAAACATACAACAGAAACTACAAAGAAAACAGCTAGTATCCTTATGATAAGATTAAAACTTTACATATCAATATTAACTTTGTATGAAAATGGTCTAAACACTCCATTTAAAGGGCACAGAGTTGAAAGTTGCATAAAAGAAGACCCATCAATCTGCTACCTTCAAGAGACCCATATAAAACACAATGACACCCACAGTCTCAAAGTAAAGGATGCAGAATAATCTATCACATAAACAGAAATTAGAAAAGAACAGAGGTTGTTATTCTTACATCAGATAAAACAGGCATTAAACCAACTACAGTAACAACAGATAAAAAAGGGCATTATATAATGACAGTGGGTTCAATTTAAGAAGAAGACTTAACTATCCTAAATATCTACCCCATCTTGGAGTACTGAGATTCAGAAAACAACTATTTCTAGACCTGTACAAACATGTAGACAGCCAAACACAACAATAGTGGGGGATGTTAACACACCACTGACATTACACAGTGCTGTGTTACACAGATCATTAAGGCAGAAAAACAACCAAAAATTCTGAACTTAAATTTAACACTTGACCAATTGGACCTAATAGATATCTACTGAATACTCCACCTTCAACTGCAGAATATACATTCTTCAAATCTGCACATGGAACATACTCCAAGACCAACCACATGCTTGGCCATAAAGCAAGTCTTCAAAAATTCAAAAAAAAAATGAAAATTATACTAATCATCCTATGAGATCACGGTAGGATTAAGATAGAAATCAATTCCCAAAAGATTTCCCAAAACCACGTAATTACATGGAAATTAAACAACTTACTCCCAAATGACTTTTGGGTAAATAGCAGAATTAAGGCAGAAATTGAAACTTTATTTGAAATAAGTGAAAACACAGATACAACATACCCAAATCTCTGGTTTGCAGCAAGAGCTGTGTTAAGAGGAATGTTTATAGCACTAAATGCCTATTACAAAAAATTAGAAAGATCTCAAATTAATGATCTAGTATCAGACCTAGGGTAATGAGAAAAATAAGGTCAAACTAACCCCAAGGTTATGAGAAGAAAAAAATAACTAAAATCAGAATAAAGGTGAATATAATTGAGATGCAAAAATTTATACAAAGAATCAATAAAACCAGAGGTGATTTGAAAGTATAAGCAGACCAATAAGCTGCTACTAAGACTAATAACGGAAAAAAGAGAAGATCCAAATAAGCACAACCACAATGACAAAGATGATATTACAACTGGTACCACAGAAATGCAAAACATCCTCAAACACTATGCACACAAACTGGAAAATCTAGAAGAAATGGATGAATTCCTGGAAAAGCGCTTTCTCCCCAAATTGAATCAGGAAGAAATTGAATTCCTGACCAGACAAATACTGAGTTCCAAAATTGGATCAGTAATAAAAAGCCCACCAAACAAACAAACAAACCAAAAAGCCCTTGTCATGGTAAAAGCCTGCTAAATTAATATTAAAGCCTTTATTTCATTGCTTCTAAAATAGTGATTATCATGCATAGTATTCTTGTATACTATTTTACAAGTATATATTATATAACAAATACATATACTAAGTACAGGTACTTAAATGAATAGTACTCAATAAAGTCATTTGTACCGTGTTTTGTTTTTCTGTTATTTAAACACTTCATTGTGTCATCAGTAGTAAAGGTTAACCTTTTCAACATGGAAAATACCACTAGTATTTTTATTATTCAAGCTTTTCTCACAATTTTCAGGTTTTTTTCTTAATTGCTATATAAGAAAATGAGTCAACACTTCAAACACTGAAGAGATAAATTGAAAAAACATAGACAGTGTGATATTTATATGACAGGTTGAAACTGCTGTGTTCACAGTAAGACTATCTTGCATTGACTTGCAAACCGAGAAAAAAGAACTTGGGATTTCAGTATTGAAGGATACATACAGACTATAGATGGCATGTTCTTATATTACCACTGCTCTGACCATAATCATCCTTTAAAATGAAATGTATGAATAAAGAGTATTTGAAGAGAACATAAACTATAAACCTTTAACATATTATAGGCAAACTGACAATACTTACTTTTTTTCTAAGATTTGATAAGTGAATGAACCCTCCATGAAAGTTATGAATTTAAAAATTGATTGGAACTATAGTTCTGAAAAAATAAGTTGGGAATACTTACACAGCACACCAGAAGCCTAAAATAACTTGTATTTACAAATATTGTTTTCCCAAGATTAACTTTTTTCTAGCAGCAATGAATTCTTTTTCTAAGTATTTTCCCACAGAGGGAAAGAGGGATCTATACATGTATTCTTCTATGCTTTCTTTTGTATTTACATTATCTCTCATTCCAGATTACCTTTATGAACATTTTTCCACTTGCAAATGTATATTTATCTTAATTTATTTTCCCTTCCCTTCTCCTCCCCTCCCCTCCTATCCCCTCCCTTCCCTTTCCCTCCCCTCCTCCTCCCTCCCCCTCCCTTCCCCCCTCACATCCCCTGCTTTCCCTTCCCTTCCCTTAACATTTTTCCACTTGCAAATGTATATTTCCCTTTCCTTCCCTTCCCTTCCTCT
>NW_016814450.1:219455-254813 GCF_001698545.2 Rhinopithecus bieti
CTGTGTCGCTCGCGCTGGGAGTTGGAGACTGGAGCTGTTCCTATTCGGCCATCTTGCTCCGCCCCCCCCGATAAAATGTATTCTATGGCAAAAAAAGGACACCAAATATTTTATATATAATAATAAAATCATTCATGTATTGTAAAAATTACTAAAATTAATACAATTGCCATATTTAGTCAACAAACTTATAAAGTAACAGAAATAAAAAGTGAAATAAACAACTCTAAAACCAGAAAATTATAGATCATATAGATTAAATAATTTTTTTGACTTGATTGAGCATTGTAATAAATTTATTGAATCAGAGACAGAAAGTTTACTTATTTTAAAAGTATAGTTTAAAGCGTTTGACAAGTGTTTTCTCTGAAGATACATGTTTTAACTACAACTGCGTGAATGTGTTTTTATTTCTGTATTTAATGAGTAAAATTACAGAATTTTGATGCATTTTTAATATGTCAATAAGTATATTACATATTACACAGAATTAAGATTGATGTAATGTGTATTACAACAATGAAGATACCATTAACTTTATAATGTAACATTCTTTTAGCTATCACCAAGGAAGAAAAACTGTTTCCATTTAATAGTTAAACAACGATTATTTTATTATTTAGATTTGCTTTATTCTTCTTGAAAGATTTGCACGAATTAATTTAGGAATAGTTTTTTTTTGTCCATTTCACATGCACATACATTAAAAGGAAAATATCAGCAACAGCAATAGGACAATTGCTTCTCCATAAGAAAAAAACACAAAGTTGGATTAATGTCATACCTTAAAATACATCAAAAATGGAATAGAGCCCAAAGGTGTATCATTAAAACTTTTAGAAGGAAAATAGATTTTAATAAACTATGGCAGTGTAAAAGTGTTTTCGGTGTGGTTATTTGTTTGCTTTTTGCTAAGGCTATCTTTCTTTGTTTCTTTTTTTAAAAATATGTGACTCTATCTTATAGAACAGCCACAGGTTTACAGCAAAACTTAGTGGAGGGTGCAGTAGTTTTCTGTATAAGCCCTCCTCAAACACATGCAAAGCATCTTCTAGTCTCAACATCCTGCATCAGTGTGGTTACAATCTATGAATCAACATTGACATGCAATTATCACCTAAAGTTCATAGCTTATATAAGGGTTCACTCTTGGTGTTGTCCATTCTATAATGTTTAGACAAAGGTAAAATTATATGTATTTACCAGTATAGTATTATACAGAATCGTTTTGCTGCTCTAAAATTCCCTGTGATTCACCTGTTTATCCTCCCCTCCCACCCCAAACATCTGATCTTTTAATATTAGACATAGCTTTGCCTTTTCCAGAGTGGCATAGTTAGAATAATACAATATGTCTTTTCAGGTGGGCTTATTTTACTTGGTAACATACATTTAAGGTTCTTTCACGTCTTCATAGGGCTTGATAATTCGCTTATTTTAGCACTGAATAATATTTCATTCTATACATATACCACAGTTTATTTGTCTATTCATCTATGGAAAGACATCTTAATTGCTCCCAAGTTTTGCAATTTTGGCAATTATGGGTAAAGCTTCTATAAATATCCATGTGCAAATTTTTTGTTCAAGGAAGTTATCTACTCATTTGAGTAAATATCAAGGAGTGCCTTTGCTGACTCACATGGTAACATGTACAGTTTTGTAAAAAACGAACCAAACTGTTTTCCAAAGTGGCGGTATCACTTTGTGTTGCCACCAGAAATGAATAAAATTTCTATACTAGCATCTGGTTGTCAGTTTTGGATTTTCATCATTCTAATAAATTTGTAGTAGTATCTAACTGTTGTTTTAATTTGCAATTCCCTAATGACAACTGATGTTGAGGATCCTTTCATATGCTTTCTTTGCCACCTGTAGATCTTCCTTGCGAGGGTGACTTGTTAGGTCTTTTCTCATATTTTAATCACATTGGTCATTTTCTAATTATGAATTTCAAGAGTGCTTTGAGATTGAAAGAGTTCCTTGGAAAATTATATTTTGGATAATTTATTGCACAGCTTCAAATCTCTCAACATTCTATTGACCATAATCACTGAAAGGATAGGTTTTCACTTTATGACTCACCTTAAATTACATTGTCAGTCATTTAAAAAAATAGCTTTGCATACAACATCAAAATATTGGTCACTTTCCTGCTTCTTTGTACATAATTAGTAAAGGTTCCAATCTAGGATTCAACTTTTGCCTATGCTATACCTGCACTTACGTAGGTTATCATGTCTGGGGAAAAAATGACACAATTCAACCATACTGACTGGTATCATCTTAAAATCATAACCACAACATTTAGAGGGTCTTTACTATTTGGTGAGAACATTAAAACAGACCATTTTATTGTATAATATGTAATAAATAATGTGAAAGTCTTGGAGTCCATCTAACACAGTTAACATTACCACTTACGGTTAATTTAAATTTGCTCTCCTCCAGTAAGTGGAAATTTTTTATTCCTATTTTATATAACTATTTTGTGGTAATTGAATTTCATTAAATTTTCCTTCATCAAAATGTATCTTAATTTTAAAGTGTGGGTATTAACATGTCTATAGCATCACTTTATTATTTATCCTTTAATTCCTCTAAAATCACATTAAAATAAAATCAAGCAATTTGTATTTTACTTTAATTTAATTGAATTCTTAAATCATTGTGTAGTTCGACCAAAAGAAAATGATATTAAAACAGGAAATAAACTTTACATAATTTTATTATATAATAACATATAAATCAATTATTGTGTAAATTCCAGGTGACTGTAATTTTGTTTATGAAACATCTGCCTCTATGCAGCATGTTAATTCTAATCCATTTCAGAAAATTATACAATGACAAAACTATTTTCCATAAAGTAAAATGGAATGGATTTTATGTACTGTTTAAACTAATCAAGCAACAATAAACAACTTACATGACTTAGTAAGAGAAAATTTTCAAAACATATTTTAAATATTAAAACATAGAAATGATTGCATTATAGACATTAAGAAACCCGGTGTTTCCTTATATTTGTGCTAGATCCCATGACGTGTACTGGATTCTATGAAATTTAACCTAGAGCTTTTCACTTCTACAAGAATGGCTATGTATACATAATTTCAAAATCAATATTTTATTATCACACTTTTACTTTCTATAGCAAAGCCATATGGAATTAGTCATTAACGCTTTTAATTAGAAGACAAATTTTCTAATACACGATATATTCTTACAGTAGAGGCATCTCACTTGTACAGGTGTTTCCAAGGAAAGACAAATAGTCTAAAGTAAAATGATGAAGGGAGCTCACAGAGCTATACATTAGACAAGTCAAAAGTTTCTTGATTTATTGAAGGCTCCTGGCAAAATTACTTAATACAAATTATAAAGTACTCTAGAAAATGTTTTACTCTAATTTACATAGTAACTGTGATGTAGTGATATATTAGTGATTATATATATAGTATTTTCTTAAAATTAGCAGTATATTAGTCTACAAAGAGAGCCAATGGAAGTATTAACATAATTTATATAGGCTGCAAATGTTAAGTGTTTTATTCAGTGTAGAAATAAATATATCTCTTGGTTTAAAGCTATCAATTAAGTCGATGGCTGAAATTCATTAAAATAGATGTATAGCAAGCTATTGAAGACAAGCAAATGGCTCATCTATCACTACTAAGCAAATGATTGTAAGAAAAAAGTGATAAGGAAAAGATACCACTTTAGCTTTCAATTTGCATCAGATTAGAAATACAATATATGGTTAACATTGTAGACACTAATCACAAAACCCTTAGACATGTTCCAAGAGTTCTTAAACAATATGTTTTCTTAACTAACTTTACTATTTTAATTGGTAAATCTATAGAATCTTAATTTGCATAAGCACAATTGAAGCACAAATTTTAAAAGAGACAAATAAAATTAATATTATTTTCAGTCAAAGCACCATCATAGAAACTATGCATTTATTTCTTGTGGAATTACTTTCCTTAAATTTAAATATTTTATAAGTCTGGAGAAAAATTCAACTGATAAAAGTTGTGATAAAAGAAGCATTAAAAAGCTATGCATAATTTATTTGAAATGTGATTTTTATCACAAGCTTATCAATAAAATTCAGTTCAGAGAGTAATCATTAATTCATAATTGGCAACATCTTTTCTGAGTCAAAATTTCAATTCAAATCTCCATCATTCCAAATCATGTGCACCATTCTAAATGTCCCAATGTCTCGTGTAATATCATTTTGAAGTACAACACATTGATAAATTGAAGCAATTAGAAAAAAGTAGATTTCTGTANTTTTCTGTATAAGCCCTCCTCAAACACATGCAAAGCATCTTCTAGTCTCAACATCCTGCATCAGTGTGGTTACAATCTATGAATCAACATTGACATGCAATTATCACCTAAAGTTCATAGCTTATATAAGGGTTCACTCTTGGTGTTGTCCATTCTATAATGTTTAGACAAAGGTAAAATTATATGTATTTACCAGTATAGTATTATACAGAATCGTTTTGCTGCTCTAAAAATTCCCTGTGATTCACCTGTTTATCCTCCCCTCCCACCCCAAACATCTGATCTTTTTAATATTAGACATAGCTTTGCCTTTTCCAGAGTGGCATAGTTAGAATAATACAATATGTCTTTTCAGGTGGGCTTATTTTACTTGGTAACATACATTTAAGGTTCTTTCACGTCTTCATAGGGCTTGATAATTCGCTTATTTTTAGCACTGAATAATATTTCATTCTATACATATACCACAGTTTATTTGTCTATTCATCTATGGAAAGACATCTTAATTGCTCCCAAGTTTTGCAATTTTGGCAATTATGGGTAAAGCTTCTATAAATATCCATGTGCAAATTTTTTGTTCAAGGAAGTTATCTACTCATTTGAGTAAATATCAAGGAGTGCCTTTGCTGACTCACATGGTAACATGTACAGTTTTGTAAAAAACGAACCAAACTGTTTTCCAAAGTGGCGGTATCACTTTGTGTTGCCACCAGAAATGAATAAAAATTTCTATACTAGCATCTGGTTGTCAGTTTTTGGATTTTCATCATTCTAATAAATTTGTAGTAGTATCTAACTGTTGTTTTAATTTGCAATTCCCTAATGACAACTGATGTTGAGGATCCTTTCATATGCTTTCTTTGCCACCTGTAGATCTTCCTTGCGAGGGTGACTTGTTAGGTCTTTTCTCATATTTTAATCACATTGGTCATTTTCTAATTATGAATTTCAAGAGTGCTTTGAGATTGAAAGAGTTCCTTGGAAAATTATATTTTGGATAATTTATTGCACAGCTTCAAATCTCTCAACATTCTATTGACCATAATCACTGAAAGGATAGGTTTTCACTTTATGACTCACCTTAAATTACATTGTCAGTCATTTAAAAAAATAGCTTTGCATACAACATCAAAATATTGGTCACTTTCCTGCTTCTTTGTACATAATTAGTAAAGGTTCCAATCTAGGATTCAACTTTTTGCCTATGCTATACCTGCACTTACGTAGGTTATCATGTCTGGGGAAAAAATGACACAATTCAACCATACTGACTGGTATCATCTTAAAATCATAACCACAACATTTAGAGGGTCTTTACTATTTGGTGAGAACATTAAAAACAGACCATTTTATTGTATAATATGTAATAAATAATGTGAAAGTCTTGGAGTCCATCTAACACAGTTAACATTACCACTTACGGTTAATTTAAATTTGCTCTCCTCCAGTAAGTGGAAATTTTTTATTCCTATTTTATATAACTATTTTTGTGGTAATTGAATTTCATTAAATTTTCCTTCATCAAAATGTATCTTAATTTTAAAGTGTGGGTATTAACATGTCTATAGCATCACTTTATTATTTATCCTTTAATTCCTCTAAAAATCACATTAAAATAAAAATCAAGCAATTTGTATTTTACTTTAATTTAATTGAATTCTTAAATCATTGTGTAGTTCGACCAAAAGAAAATGATATTAAAACAGGAAATAAACTTTACATAATTTTATTATATAATAACATATAAATCAATTATTGTGTAAATTCCAGGTGACTGTAATTTTTGTTTATGAAACATCTGCCTCTATGCAGCATGTTAATTCTAATCCATTTCAGAAAATTATACAATGACAAAACTATTTTTCCATAAAGTAAAATGGAATGGATTTTTATGTACTGTTTAAACTAATCAAGCAACAATAAACAACTTACATGACTTAGTAAGAGAAAAATTTTCAAAACATATTTTTAAATATTAAAACATAGAAATGATTGCATTATAGACATTAAGAAACCCGGTGTTTCCTTATATTTGTGCTAGATCCCATGACGTGTACTGGATTCTATGAAATTTAACCTAGAGCTTTTCACTTCTACAAGAATGGCTATGTATACATAATTTCAAAATCAATATTTTATTATCACACTTTTACTTTCTATAGCAAAGCCATATGGAATTAGTCATTAACGCTTTTTAATTAGAAGACAAATTTTCTAATACACGATATATTCTTACAGTAGAGGCATCTCACTTGTACAGGTGTTTCCAAGGAAAGACAAATAGTCTAAAGTAAAATGATGAAGGGAGCTCACAGAGCTATACATTAGACAAGTCAAAAGTTTCTTGATTTATTGAAGGCTCCTGGCAAAATTACTTAATACAAATTATAAAGTACTCTAGAAAAATGTTTTTACTCTAATTTACATAGTAACTGTGATGTAGTGATATATTAGTGATTATATATATAGTATTTTTCTTAAAATTAGCAGTATATTAGTCTACAAAGAGAGCCAATGGAAGTATTAACATAATTTATATAGGCTGCAAATGTTAAGTGTTTTATTCAGTGTAGAAATAAATATATCTCTTGGTTTAAAGCTATCAATTAAGTCGATGGCTGAAATTCATTAAAATAGATGTATAGCAAGCTATTGAAGACAAGCAAATGGCTCATCTATCACTACTAAGCAAATGATTGTAAGAAAAAAGTGATAAGGAAAAGATACCACTTTAGCTTTCAATTTGCATCAGATTAGAAATACAATATATGGTTAACATTGTAGACACTAATCACAAAACCCTTAGACATGTTCCAAGAGTTCTTAAACAATATGTTTTCTTAACTAACTTTACTATTTTAATTGGTAAATCTATAGAATCTTAATTTGCATAAGCACAATTGAAGCACAAATTTTAAAAGAGACAAATAAAATTAATATTATTTTCAGTCAAAGCACCATCATAGAAACTATGCATTTATTTCTTGTGGAATTACTTTCCTTAAATTTAAATATTTTATAAGTCTGGAGAAAAATTCAACTGATAAAAGTTGTGATAAAAGAAGCATTAAAAAGCTATGCATAATTTATTTGAAATGTGATTTTTATCACAAGCTTATCAATAAAATTCAGTTCAGAGAGTAATCATTAATTCATAATTGGCAACATCTTTTCTGAGTCAAAATTTCAATTCAAATCTCCATCATTCCAAATCATGTGCACCATTCTAAATGTCCCAATGTCTCGTGTAATATCATTTTGAAGTACAACACATTGATAAATTGAAGCAATTAGAAAAAAGTAGATTTCTGTACAAGATAAAAAAATTGTAAGAATAATGGTGTCTTTTCAAAATTGTATGTCATTTTAAATACATTAAAATTACCTTATTTCATTTTAAAAACTTTAATTTACCTAAGTAGTATTTGTTGATTATCTTTTATATTTTTAAACGAAATGTTTTATGTAGTAGATATACACTATGGTATACTATGTAGTAACACAAAAGAATAAAGTCATGTCTTTTGCAGCAACATGGGTACAGCTGGAAACCTTTATCTTAAGCAAACTAACATAGAAACAGAAAACCAAATACCATATGTTTTCACTTATATGTGAAACACGAGTACTCTTGGACATATGATTGACTTAGTAGTGATAGATGTGCCATTTGTTTATCTTCAATAGCATGCTATACATGTATTTTAATGAATTTCAGCCATCAACTTAATTGATAGTTTTAAACAAAGAGATAGATTTATTTCCACAATGAATAAAACACTTAACATTTGCGGCCTATATAAAACATTGAGTTAAATGTTGGGTACTCATGGACATAAAGATGAGAACAATAGGCTGGGCACAGTGGCTCACACCTATAATCCCATCACTTTGGGAGACCGAGGCGGGAGGATCACAAGGTTAGAAGTTCGAGATCAGCCTGGGCAAAACAGTGAAACCTTGTCTTTACTAAAGATACAGAAAAAAATGTAGCTGAGGGTGGTGGCACACGCCTGTAATCGCAGCTCCTCAGGAGGCTGAGGCAGAAGAATTGCTTGAACCTGGGAGGCTGAGGTTGCAGTGAGCCAAGATTGTGCCACTGCACTCCAGCCTGGGCAACAGAGGGAGACTCTGTCTCAAAAAAAAAAAAAAAAAAAACAGGACGAGAACAATAGACACTGGGGAATACAAGAAGGGGGAAGACAAGAAGGCAGCAAGGGTTGAAATATTACCTGTTGGGTACCATGCTCACTACCTGGCAGACAAATTTGTTTATACTGCAAACCTCAGCATCATGCAATATACGTTTGTAACAAACCTGCATATGTATACACTCTGATTCTAAAAGAAAAGTTTTGGCCACAGTACTATACAAACTTTTTTTTTCTCCCACCAAGTATTGATTCTTCTTTTCATCTACATTACTGTGGTTTTTGAGAGACTAAATTTAGCACTAGTAAGAAAAGTTTTGTTTCTGAATCCATTTCTATTTCCTTCTCTTATTTTCTTTCCTCCTCATTTATCTCTTCAACTCCTTCTCTGTCTCATTCTTCTTTCCAAACTTCTTAATAACAAACCAGTATTTTAAATAAAGAATGTATGCTATTACCATATTGAGGGAATTGGAGGATTTTTAAATTCCAGTAGATTTTAATATAACATTGTTTGAAACATGATTGTTAGAGTCATATTTGAATATTTTAAAGGTAAATTATTATCACATATAAAACTTACACTTTCATTGGACAGTTGTTTTATTGTGACCACTCTTGTTTAAGCTTTTGATAGCGAACTAGCATATCACTTTTTGAAAATTCTATCCATTGGCGATGTGTGTAATTCTGTCAGTTGGATTGACACCAAATATGTATTGTTTGAAACATCTGCTGCTCCTCCTGAGGAAGGATTATACTGCCACATCCTATCAATGTCAGGGTTGTCAGCATTATCCACAGTGTCTCTCTTTGCACAAGGATCATACTTCCCTGCCTGCCCAATTATCTCAAATTTACTCACTGGGATTTGTGGTTCTCTATCTAGAAAAAAAGTTATACATTTTGAAATCAAGATAGGTCATGTAAATCATTTTGGTCAATGAAATCAGTGTGGCAGTGATATGTATCATTTCTGAAATTTTAAAAGCCAATTCACAGTTAGTTTTCTCTCTTTGTTCCCTTTGCCAAGCAAATGGCACGCCCCCAAGAGAGTCTGTCTTTTCAGCCTGGACTGGGGGGAATATAACATAAAGCAGAGACACATTGGTCCCACAATGAATATTTAGCATGCAATATAAATAAATTTTGTCTTCATAATCCGTATAAAATAATTATAAATAAATGTTTCATTGAGATTTTGACTTATTAACAAAAATAGCATACTCTAATTGTAGTAACTAAAATTTATTAAAATTAAATTCAGAACAAAATGTAAACTAGTTAAAATATAAATTTTAGTGTGGTTCAAAAAATTTCATGATGTAGCAGTGATGGGATCTGCTTTATTCTGAAGGTCAGATTTTTTTTAATAACAGTATCCATATGATGAGAAATAAATGCTTTTATCAATAAAAATTATCTGAAAATTTGAATCTATGACTTATACATTTGTAACATATATATACACACTCTGATTCTAAAATAAAATTTTGGCCACAGTACTATACAAACATTTTCCCTCCCACCAAGTATTGATGCGATTGATTTTTTTTTTTTTTTTTTTTAATGTTGCAATCCCTTCTGTTGCTACTATAAAATCACAGGTGGTGGCCCTATAAATAAATATTTCAACCAAATTGATTTTAAAGATTATATTAGTCATTGTTCTCCAGAGAAGCAGAACCTATAAGAAATATATATGTGTATATGTATCTGTATATGTATACATACACTCCTATATATACTCACACATATAAGTATATATATGAAATTTATTATGAAATATTTGCTTACACAAGTTAACTGTTCAAAGTCAATGATAAGTTCAAAATCTACCATGTGGGCTGGCAGTTTGGAGATTCAAGAGAGCCAGTGGTGTGGCTCCAGTTCGCAGGCACAGCAAGCTAGAAGACAATGAATGTCAATGGTGGAGGTGAAATCTGAATACAGTCTGCTAGGGAGCTCTCTCTTGCTAAGAGAGACCGATCTTTTAATTTTTCTATTAATATCTTCAACTGATTGCATGAAGAGTTTACAATATATGAAGAGCAATCTGCTTTACTCAGCGTTCACCAAATTAAATGTTAATCTCATCCAGAAGCATCCTCTAAATTGACACACAAAATTAACTATCCTGGTCAGGCGTGGTGGCTCATGCTTGTAATCCCAGCACTTTGGGAGGCCGAGGCAGGCGGATCGCAAGGTCAGGAGTTCGAGACCAGCCTGACCAACATGGTGAAACCCTGTTTCTACTAAAAACACAAAAATTAGCTTGGTGTGGTGGTAGTGGGTGCCTGTAATCCCAGTTACTCAGGAGACTGAGGCGGGAGAATCGCTTGGACCTGGGAGGCAGAGGTTTCAGTGAGCAGAGATTGTGCCACTGCACTCCAGCCAGGGGGAAAGAGCAAGATGCTGTCTCAAAAAATAAAAAGTAACTATTCTAAGAATATGTCTATATCTATCCATTTAGATATATAGGCAGGTAGATATATAAAAAGTGTAAGTTGGTAATTAATCATTTTGTGAATCGTTAAAAGTAAAGATCTGATTTCACTTTTGATTTGGACATTTAAATTTTCTGTCATTTAATCACTCAAATTCATAAGGTTACATACCAAGTTGCTTTTAATTATATTTTATATCACTGATTAATTCTGACTGCACCTATACATGTTAATTTTAATAAAACTAAACATACTTTGCTTTTGCTTTC
Source organism: Rhinopithecus bieti (assembly GCF_001698545.2). Classification (NCBI taxonomy): domain Eukaryota; kingdom Metazoa; phylum Chordata; class Mammalia; order Primates; family Cercopithecidae; genus Rhinopithecus; species Rhinopithecus bieti. Next base: position 230,628 of record NW_016814450.1, read on the forward strand.
AGAACTATCCTCAGAATGTTTGATTAGAAATTTATTGATAAATATTTGAAAATTCTAATACTATTCAGAAAAAAATGCAAAAAGGAAATAAAATACAAACTTCTAGGTAATATACACTCCTCAAAATATTTATTTTCAAGGCAAGCTAAAAAAACACGACAAGTTATTTACACAAAGAATCATTTTAAAGTCATCGTGTTTACATGGTTTCTCCTTAGAAATCATTTCAATTTACTGCAATTTGTGGCATCCTCCAGGTGCCTTGGATAAACATAACTTAAAAGTTTTGTTTTCTTCCCCCCAAACAAAGAAGAAATGCCATTAAAAATAGTGCTGTAGGATCATTTGGAAATGATCTAGTTTCATTTACTCATTTTATAAGAATCAGCAAGTTATTATTTTAATGCACAAACTATAGAGAAAAATGTGCATCTTCTTTATCATCTCATTTACTTTCACAAAAAATACACAAATGTTCAATTGTGTCTCTCAANAAAAGGAAATAAAATACAAACTTCTAGGTAATATACACTCCTCAAAATATTTATTTTCAAGGCAAGCTAAAAAAACACGACAAGTTATTTACACAAAGAATCATTTTAAAGTCATCGTGTTTACATGGTTTCTCCTTAGAAATCATTTCAATTTACTGCAATTTGTGGCATCCTCCAGGTGCCTTGGATAAACATAACTTAAAAGTTTTGTTTTCTTCCCCCCAAACAAAGAAGAAATGCCATTAAAATAGTGCTGTAGGATCATTTGGAAATGATCTAGTTTCATTTACTCATTTTATAAGAATCAGCAAGTTATTATTTTAATGCACAAACTATAGAGAAAATGTGCATCTTCTTTATCATCTCATTTACTTTCACAAAAAATACACAAATGTTCAATTGTGTCTCTCAACTTATTTTCTCAATTCAACAATCCATCAAATATTGAATGTGCATGTACTATAAGATACACACTTTTGTAGGTATGATAGAGTATTTGTGTAGATAAAGACAAGAAACTCATTACCCCTTTTCTCCATACACTACAAAATATGATGTGAGTTTGCTTCTTATTTATTCATTTATTTTATTTTTTTGAAACAGAGTCTCACTCTGTCGCTCAAACTGGAGTGCACTGGCACAATCTCGGCTCACCGCAACCTCCGCCTCCCAGGTTCAAGTCATTCTCCTGCCACAGCCTCCCGAGTAGCTGGGATTACAGGTGCATGGTACCTCACCCTACCAAGTTTTGTACTTTTTAGTAGAGACGGGGTTTCGCCGTGTTGGCCAGGCTGGTCTCAAACTCCTGACCTCCGGTGATCCGCCCGCTTCGGACTTTCAAAGTGCTGGGATTACAGGATTGAGCCACTGTGCCAGGTGGAGCTTTCTTCTTAAACATGCACAGATAATATTCAAGTCATTTGTTCTAAGTATTAGTAACTAACAATATTACTCATTAGAATTGAAAAAATATTTATATACTTTATTGTTTATATAAGATGGAGAGTTGCCATCTTCCAACTTATTTCTGTGAAAAAAAAGACTATGCTTCTGAAGAGGCAGACTATATTTCTGTTAAGTATTTATAAATATGCAAAAAAGTGTATTGTTAGCAAAAATATGTGTTTAGAACCTCTGTATGCCTCAAAACTTTGTGGCAGTTTGAATTACTTTAAAAATCCTCAAAACATCTCTTTAACCTAATGTATAGATTAAACCTGTATGTAGTTAAGGAATAATTTCTTAGAAAAGTGAGAATTATTTAATTCTTTCTTCAGAGTTCTGAGTAAACTTTTCTTAATTATTCTGAATCTGCTCCATTTCTATTTTATAATTGAGTTCAATCCATATTCATATTTGTATTCTAGCAGCTTTCTTGTATTGTTTTAAAAATATTACTTCTTCAGTAGGTTTCTTTAAAATATATTCTACACCCACAATTAATGTCTTAATGACTAGTGTTCCATATCTAGTTTTTTTCTAAAACAAGAATGGGAATATTTAGTTGTAGGAGTAAATACTATATCTTCCTCCCATAGGAAAACTACGGGTTTACTTACAATCAATTTATAATACATTGTCATAATATTCTTTATACAGACTTCTGCAAACAAGATTTATCATGGCTGGATGGAATTAATTTACTGATTTCTGTGGCATGAGGTTGATCCTTTTGAAAGGTAATCAGATATTTATTCAGCTTTCAATGAGATTTAAAAGAAGTTGCTTTAATGGATGCAAGTAGGATAAAATTCAAGCTCTTTCAATATTTCTGTATACCATATAAGAAATACACATTCTGTAGCAATAGTTTGTAAATGGAATAGTCATATCGCTAGTCATACATACTACGGTCCATTTGAGAGTAAAAGGAATCATAAATTTTCTTTTTGAGACGGAATATTGCTCTGTTGCCCAAGCTGGAGTGCAGTGGGGCGCTCTCAGCTCACTGCAATGTCCGCCTCACGAGTCCAGGCGTTTCTCCTGCCTCAGCCTCCTGAGTAGTGGGGATTACAGGCCTGCACCACCATGACCAGCTAAGTTTTGTATTCTTAAATTTGATTTTAAAGGACACATAGATGTGTAGTTTACTGGGAAAACATGGAATAGGTCTATCTTATCTATAAACAATTTGAGGGCTGAGCATAGTGACTCTTGCCTGTAATCCCAGTGCTGAGGCCAAGATGGGAGGGTAGCTTGAACCCAAGAGCTTGAGGTTACAGTGAGTATGATCACATAACTGCACTCCAGACTGTGCAACACAGCAAGACCTTCTCTCAAAAAAAATATTATTAATAATATGAATAATAATTTGAGGAGAGGACTATTTTCTTAACCATATTTTCAACATGTAGCCTGGCACATTATAAGCACCTAATAAATACAGGTTTAAAAAAATGAATGCATTAATTGTTGCAAAAGTAATTATTATGCCCTTTTTATAACTATTTATTTATTACAAACTTTACCTATTCAATTTATAATTCAAATGCCATTAAGTTTAACATTTTAGAGAATAATTGTTTTGTCAATTGTTCTAGGTCAAGTGATAGTCTGTGAAATATTCTTTACTATTTGTTTTAGAATGCACTTATCCTTTAGTGAAAGTAATTTTGTATATCAAAGTACAGTAACATGCAAGTAACTACAGTTTTAATGGAATATGCAGTCTTGCTAACCTGGATTTCAAGTTCTATGTTTGTAAAATTCTAATAAATTGATGTTCACCAGGAAAACTTTGACAATGCTTCTTTGATAAAAAATAAAATGTAATTATAGCACCTATTTCATAATTAGGTAACTTAAGTTTACAAAATTATAATGTCAGCTCACCATTATAAGAAAAGCAAAATTCCATTTTTAAGTTAAAAAAATAAAGATGAGTAGAATTATTTTATGCAGCATGCAAACAGGACACTGATAGTAAGCTTAATTAAAGAAGAAATCTACCATTTGATCTTGTTAAAATGTTAGCTAATGTGGAATCCAAATTTACTTCTAAACACCAAATTAAAGAGGTGATGTAGAACTCAGGTGAGGTCAACAGTGTGACAGAATTAAGGTTAAATTTGTGTCTTTTCCAGATATTTATCTGTTCAATTTTAGCTAATTATTTAATTTCTTATTTCATTGGATTCCCCAATGGAAAAATTAGGAATATAAATAAATAATAATTTCTAAAATTGAATTTATAGCAAGCATTTGTATGTATAATAGTCTTTAAAAATATGTTGTGCTTTAGAATTGAGTCTGGGATCAAATTGGAGACTGATAATTCACATTGTCACTATGAAAAACATTACTGTAATAAAAAAGCATGCTTAATTTGTGTTTAACACAGCATGAGCCAGATTTTAGCACAACTCTTACCTGCTATTTGGTTTTCTAAGAATTGCTATCAAGGAACTCTGGACAAGACAATATTTAAACCGTTTTATTTAAGTATTATGAAGTATGTCATATGCACTATATAAATGATGTAATTTACATGTATTTCCAGTGTCATGAAAATTATAGCTTCGCATAAATAAAATATCCTCATATTTTATAAAACTCATTACATTTTATTTCAAAGCTCCCAATTTTCTGAACTGAGTTGACAGTAAAAGATACGTCAAAATTTAAATATGCCAGTTAACAGTTATTGCTATCTCAGAACTTCCCAATAAATTAAATTTAAAATGACTATTAAAACCTCACTCATTTACCATCTTTTACCACATCTTTATCTAAATGACTTACCAATTAACGAGATTTTAATAGTCATTTTACAGAGATGGAGAATTAACCATTGTTCTCCATTTCTGTCTGTGAAAATCCTCTCTCATTACTTGGGCAGTGCTCCCAGCCCACAGCAATCTGCTTGCTGACTTTTTCTCTACTTCTCATGACCATGTTGGTGGCCAGCTCAGAATGAAAACTGGGATAAAATTGGGTAAAATGTCTGCCAATATGGCTGTTCATGTCTTGGTTGAAACAAAAGTTTTCATACCCAACCCATATTTTTCTCTTTCTGCAGAATTCTGTGGTCAGTCTAGCTTGAAGTCAAGAGGATTTACATGGGCAAGAGATGACAATTGTGACAGACCTTATCTTCTACAATTCTGTATGTATATGAGCACTCCAGGAGTTGTTACCACATCTTTCTGATTTCCAATTGGCCACAAATGTCCACTTTCATCTCATACAAGTGAAACTGTACCCCATTCCTCAATAGCTTTGGGAACCCCTACATACCTGCAAAACTTTGGGGATATAATCAGTGGCCTACTGGAGATAGTGATATGTTCTTTCCTGTCATTCAGGAGTTGTGAGGAGTTTGAGACTGTCTTTATTCTTTCCTGAATAATTCTTGCCCCATCATGCTATCACTTGCTAAGTTCCCTATTTCATATTCTATACAATAATCACAATTCTAACAATGGGTATACAGCCATGAAAATAAATATTTATGACATATTATGCAGGCCATGCCATACCACATAATCAAGATTAATAGAACACAAAGAGAGCAATATAGAGGATATGCAGTATTTTAGAACATATTGGGGACAGAGCAAAATGTTTTGCTTAATAAGGTAATGACAAGCATCCTTGTTTTATTGAGCTTCTTTTTAGTGCACTTTGCAAATATTGCATATTTTATAAAGTGAAAGGTTTATGGCAACCCTGCGTGGATCAGTGCCATTTTTTCTAACAGCATATTACCACTTTGTATCTCTGTGTCACATTTTAGTAATTCTCATAATATTTGCAACTTTTTCATTATTATTGTATCTGTTACGGTGATAAGTCATGATCTTTGATGTTACTGTTGTAACTTTTTTGGGGTATCATAAATTGTGTCCATACGAAAGGGGAATTTAGCTGATAAATGTTGTGTGTGTTCTGATGCTCCATCAAAGAGTCATTCCCATCTTTCTCCCTCTCCTTAAGCCTCCCTGTTCTCTGAAACACAGCGACATTGAAATTAGACCAATAAATAACCCTACAACGGCCTCTAAGTGTTCAAGTAAAAAGAACACTTGCACATCTCTCACTTTAAATCAGAAGCTAGAAATAATTAAGCTTAGGGAGGAAGTCAAGTCAAAAGCTGAGATAGGCTGAAAGCTAGGTCTCTTGTGCCAAACAGCCAAGTTGTGATGGTAAAGAGTAAGTTCTTAAAGGAAATTAAAAGTGCTAATCCAGTGATATAGTTTGGCTATGATCACACCCAAATATCATCTTGAATTCCCACACTGTGGGAGGAACATGATGAAAGGTAATTGAATCATGGAGGCAGGTCTTTACCATGCTGTTCTCTTGATAGTGAGTAAGTCTCGTGGGATCTGATGGCTTTAAAAAGGTGAGTTTCCCTGCAAAAGCCTTCTTCTCTTGTCTGATGCCATGTGAGACGTGCCTCTCACTTTTCACCATGACTGTGAGGCTTCCCCACCCACATGGAACTATAAGTCCAATAAACATTTTCCTTTGTAAATTTCCAATTGTCTTTTGTAAATTGGCATGTCTTTATCAGCAATGTGAAAATGGGCTAATACAGTAAATTGGTACCAGTAGAATGGGTCGTTGCTGAAAGATACCCCAAAATTTTGAAACAACTTGGGAACTGGCTAACAGGCAGAGGTTGAAACAGTTTGGAGTTCTCAGAAGAAGACAGGAAAATGTGGGAAAGTTTGGAACTCCCTAGAGACTTTTGAATGTCTTTGACCAAAATGCTGATAATGATATAAACAATGAAATATAGGCTGAGGGGGTCTCAGATGGAGATGAGGATCTTGTTAGGAACTGGAGCAAAGGTGACACTTGTTATGTTTTAGCAAAGAGACTGAGCATTTGGCCCCTACTCTAGAGATTTGTAGAATTTGAATTTGAGAGAGATGATTTAGGGTATGTGGTGGAAGACATTTCTAGGCAGCAAAGCATTCAAGAAGTGACTTGGGTGCTGTTAAAGGCATTCAGTTTTAAAAGAGAAACAGAGCATAACATTTTGGGAGATTTGCAGCCTGACAATGCAATAGCAAAGAAAATCCCATTTTTTTGAGGAGAAATTGCAGCTGGCTGTAGAAATGTGTGTAAGTAATGAAGAGTCAAATGTCAATCCCCAAGACAATGAAAAAAAAAATGTCTCCAGGGCATGTCAGAGGTCTTCAAGGCAGTCCATCTCATCACAGGCCCAGAGATTTAGGAGGAAAAATTGGTTCTGTGAGCTGGGCCCAGGGACCCTCTGCTATGTGCATTCTTGGGACCTGGTGCTCTGGGTCCTAGCTGCTCCAGCTGTGACAAAAAGGGGCCAAGGTATGACTCAGACTGTTGCTTCAGAGGGTGGAAGCCCCAGGCCTTGGCAGTTTCCTTGTAGTGTTGAGCCTGTGGACACACACAAGTCAAGAATTGAGGTATGGAACCTCCGCCTAGATTTCAAAGAATGTATGGAAACGTCTGGATGCCCAGGCAGAAGTTTGCTACAGGGGCAGTGCCCTCATGGAAAACCTCTGCTAGGGTGGTGTGGAAGAGTAATGTGGGCTGGAAGCCTCCACACAAAGTCCCTACCAGGGCACTGCCTAGTGGAGCTGAGAGAAGAGGGCCACCATCTTCCAGATCACAGAATGTTAGATCCACCAATGCTTGCACCTCATGCCAGGAAAAGCCACAGACAGTCAACACAAGCCTGGGAAAGCAGCCAGCAGTGGTGGGGGGCTATATCCTGCAAAGTCACAGGAGCAGAGATGCTCAAGGACATGGAGACCACCTCTTGCATCAGCGTGACCTGGATGTGAGACCTGGCGTCAAAGGAGATCATTTTGGAGCCTTAAGATTTGACTGGCTTACTGGATTTCAGACTTGCACAGAGTCTGTAGCCCCTTTGTTTTGGCCAGTTTCTCCCATTTGGAACAGCTTTGTTTACCCAATGCCTGTACCACCATTATATCTAGGAAGTAACTAACTTGCTTTTGATTTTACTGCTTCACAGGTGAAAGGGACTTGCCTTGTCTCAGATGACACTTTGAACTGGTCTTTTGAGTTAATGCTGAAATGAGTTAAGACTTTTGGGAACTGTTGGAAGGCTGATTGGTTTTGATATGTGAGGACATGAGCTTTGGGAGGGGCCAGGGGCAGAGTGATATGGTTTGACTGTGTGCCCACCAAAATCTCCTCTTGAATTCCCATGTGTTGTGGGAGGGACACAGTGGGAGGCAATTGAATCATGGGGTCAAGTCTTTCCCATACAGTTCCCATGATAGTGAATAAGTCTCACAATATCTGATGATATTTTTAAAAGGGAGTTTCCCTGTACAGGCCTTCTGTTGTCTGCTGCCATGTGAGATGTGCTTTTCACCTTCCTCCATGATTCTGCAACCTCCCCAGCCACATGGAACTGTACATCTAATAAACATGTTTCTTTTGTAAATTGCCCACTCTTGAGTATGTCTTTCACAGTGTGAAAACGCACTACTACACCCAGTAAACACATGAATGGTATGAAAGCAAAACAGCCTTATTGCCAATATAGAGACAGTTTTAGGGGTCTGGAATAGAAGATCAAACAAGCAACAACATTCTATTTAAGCCAAAGCTCTTCCAGAGCAAGACCCTAACTTACTTTAATTATATAAAGGCTGGGAGAGGTAAGGCAGCTGCAGAAGAAAAGTCGGAAGGTAGCAGAGTTTGAATCATGAAGTTTAAGGCAAGAAGCTGTATGTATAACATAAAAGCACAAGATGAAGCAGCAAGTGCTAAAGTAGAAGCTGCAGCAAGTTACCCAGAAGATCTAAGATAACTAATAAAGATAGCCATACTAAACAACATAATTTCACTGTAGATAAAATAGCTTTCTATTGGAAGAAAATGCTATCTAGTACTTTCACAGGCAGAGAGGAGAAATCAAGGCCTGGCTTCAGAACTTCATTGGACAGGCTGTCTTCTTAGGAGCTAACACAGCTGGTGACTTTTAGTTGAAGCCAGTGCTTACGTACTATTCTTAAAATCCTAGGGCCCTAGTTTAAGATAAGCCTGGCCAACATGATGAAACCCCACCTCTACAAAAAATGCAAAAAAAAAAAAAAAAAAAAAATAGCGGGGCATGGTAGTGCACACCTGTAGTTCCAGCTACTCAGGAGGCTGAGGCACAAGAATCACTTGAACCCAGCGGAGGTTGCAGTGAGGCAAGTTTGTGCCACTGCACTCCAGCCTGGGTGATGGTGAGACTGTCTCAATAAAAAATAAATAAATAAATAAATAAATAAATAAGAAGAAGAAAATAAAAAAATCCTAGGTCCCTTACAAATTATCCTAAATTTACTCTGTGTGTACTCTGCAAATGAATCAGCAAAGCCTGGATCACAGTACATTTGTTTACACCATGGTTTACTGAATATTTCAAGCCAATTGTTGAGACCTACTGCTTAGAAAAAAAAATTTTTCCAAATATTAGTTATTGAAAACGTATCTACTCACCCTATGTCTCTAATAGAGATGTACAAGATATTAATTGTTCTTTTCCTGCCTGCTAATACAATATTCATTCTGCAGCCCATAGGTCAAGAAGTAGTTTTCACTTTCGAGTTTTATTATTTAAGAAATACACTTTGTAAGGTTATAGCTACCATAGATGATGGCTCCTCTGATGGATCTGTGCAAAGTAAATTTACTTCTATACTTTAAAAGTATCCATTCAGTCAATTATACTATGTACTGGATTCTTTTTTAGGAGAGAATGGTCCCAGAATGTGTAAGACAATACTTTATAGCTGTTACGTAATTCCTTTGATTTTACTCCCACTTCTCTGCTTGTACCTTCTCTATTTTGTAGGATCCTTGTTTTCTTTCTCTTGCCTTTTCCTTACCTGTAGATGTTCCACAGGGCTCAATTCCTATTTGACTTTTACCTTCCTTGTCAATGTTCAATTTACTTCAGGCTCATGGGTTTTACCCACATCTTTATAAAAATAATTTCAATCTCTAAAACTCACAAATCACATTTTCATATTTTTAACAATCATCTGAATATTGCCTTCTAGTTGCTCAACAGAAAATTTAAATCAAAATATTTTCAAAGTATTATATTTTTGCATCATATTATATCATAATTTTCTCCAAAATTGCATCATAAGTCTAGGAAGCATGTGAATAGTCTCTTCTTTTCCCCAAGGGGACACTTTAAATGTATGAGTTACTCTTTTGCTAAAATTTCGTCAGGGCTTCTTACTCACAAAAGTATAATATTATTCTGTGTAGAATGACATACAAACCTCTTATAACTTAAGTCACATAATCATATAATTTGTTTCTCAGCTAAACAAACTTTGGACATAAAAAGTAAAATCACTGTACATGTGCTTTGGTTGAGACTTCGGTTTTAATTTCTGCTTCATCCACTTACTTCAACTTTCCTGTCTTTGTAAGAGCTGGAGTCTCACTCCACAAACTTAGTTACAAAGTTAGGTACTCATGCTTTTGCACACAATACTTCAAGATAGTCGTACTTATTATTATTTTTTTTTTCTGCTTCTAAGTACTTTCCAGGCATTTTCAACCACTGTGCAGCTGATGGTTGAGACCATATTTTTCACCCCAGAAAATCTTAGGGCTAACTTTTGCCTGAAATACAATTGGGCTTGCTTACCTTCAAGGTGACTGATTCTGATCATCCCCTTTCTGCTTGGGTGATCAGGTGCCTTATCTGACTTGCTTTACTTCCTTTATTCCACGAAAATTGTCCTGCTTTTATCCTGTTTTCTACTTCTCTGCTTCTACACCATTTGCTGAGTTCCTAATGTAATCTACATTATAGTCAACTTACCATAATTTTGAGTAAATATCATGTTTGAAATTCAGTGTATTTTAAAAAATATAGCAATATGTTTTATCTCCTATAATTATAATTGAGTACATTATAAAATTAAAATTTATTTAATAAGTGTTAGTATTTTACCTATATATAAAAGCATTATATAGTACATATATTTATTTATAATATATACTATATTTTATAAATATTATAATGTAAAGAAAGAATCCACATGAAATATTTAAATAAATTTAATTTGTTTTTCCTACTGCAATATACGTATTCAGAGCTCTGATAGTGGGATACTTTTTTATTTTGAAAAGTACATTTTTACGTGGTTACCTTCGAAGAGAAACAAACAGACACAGAATGGAGAGACTAGAATCGAGAGAGAGAGAGAAAAGTAATCAGTTTTTGGGGAGAAGTACACTTTTTAGGTTAATCATAATGTTTATTTGGGTGAATTGGTGTGCTTTTAATGCATTTGGGTTGATTAGGAATTTTTTTTTATATTATTAAGCTATTCTTTTTTCACATGTTTACATCTTGATAATTCTGCATGCCACTAATTTCTTGGCAAACAGTTTAAGCAGTGCCTTATTGGCCGGCCAGGTTATAATTCAACATATATTGTTAAGTTACTTACACTCTTCTCTCCTTTATTAGTTATTCTCATTCATCTATTGCCATATTCCCCATAAATCATTCAGGTTAGCCAAGCATCAACATATAAACTACTATCTCTTTATTGCCTGCAGCACTAGGCTGAACATTCGCAGTACCTTCATTGCTAGCAAATTTCTGTTTAGGTCTTTTCAGTTATTTGTTTAACTATAATCCTGTCGATATTTAGGCCTGCGTCTGAACTCTATCTGACATGTTTATAATGTTTCCTTAATTGAACAGTCCACATGGGTACAAGAAGATGCATTGCCTGCAAGTAGTGTCTAGCAGAAACAAAAGTATGGAGATATAGTATGAACTCGACAAATACTAAAAAATATAATAAGGGTAAACATTGAAAATATCAACATAAGTAAACTGGAGAATATAACTGAAATATATATATATACTATACATAAATAAGGTTTGAGTAAACCATGTTCAATATACTTGTTATTAATTAAGTATGTTATTATTAATTTATTCATTATTATATTTAAAATTACTATGTTAATCTCTTCCTCCTAGTGAAGAACGTTTCTTGCTGTTATAAAATGCTTTCTGGATACACTGGCATATACTGAAATTCCTCGTTCAACTGAACATTACTATTTTATTTTTTGCATCTGCATTTCTGTTTCTCGCAGTCCTCTTACCCAGTTTTACAGGCTGAACATCCATAAATTTCTTGTAATTTTATACACTGAAATCCATTTATACTTTAAGATATATATCTAAAAACAGTTTAGAGAACAGTGTTGTGAAATATTTTATTGGATGGAGTTTTATTCAACACAGGAGAAAATTTCCCTTTTTACAGAGTCTATTCAACTTCTTTTTATACCTCTAATAAGAGAATTTTTTTCTGTTAGTGTAACAGCAATAAATAAGCTAACTATTGGGTATACATATTTCATATTTTTTAAATTTTAAGGATGTATATTCTTATGGTTGTTCTCTATTTGATTCTCTACTTTATATGATTTTCATAACTTTATTATAAGTTTTTCACATAATTAACAATTAAAAATAATACTGCTATTTAACCACATAATATTATAGTTACTGCTGTAATTTCATTCTTTGGCTATACGATGAAAGCTAGGTGGTTGGAAGTTCAGTATTCTGTGTCAGTGAAGCATGGCAGTTAACTACGCCCACATTACTAGAAATTTAGAACAATGTAAAAATTAATTGCCTTGTAGTAACATGCTCTTATAAAAAAGATTTAGAAACAAGAGGCTCAAATGATAATTATTCAGAACACAAACCTTCATTAATTATATAGACAATAATAAAAATTAAGAGATAATGATAAAATCTGAAAATTAATGACAGAAAAAGAATGAGAAATAGGTTTACTTTTTATATCTTTAGTTTAACTTCAAATTAAAGAAGAAAATGAGAAATACACAAACCTGCAAAATGATTTTTGTTCCTATTGTAATCACATGACATTTAGGATACTGTCACAATAAGAATGTTGATGACTAGCTCCTTGCGTTTTAAAAAACACCATTAAAATGCAGTATAATTTTAATTTATTTTTTCTTTTCATAATGAGAATATCAACTGATGACGCTGCCCAAGAGCTTGAATTCCTATTAAAATGTTATCTGCCAATATTTCTATAGTGTTAATTCCATGAAGCACCCATAAAGTTTGTTGTTTAAGAGTAAATAATATTATTGACTAAAAAATATATAAATAATAAAATACAAAAATTAGGTCAAAATATTGTTTCCACAATTCCATCAACATATTTGATTAGCTACAAAAATTTATATAAGCAATGTTATTAAATGACATAAATATTAAAATATTATTCTTCTGATTACTGAGTATTGAAAATCTTATTAATGAACAGCAAAGGCAAGGGTCTTAGTTCATTGGTGGCTACAATCACAACTGTGCTCTCTCTAAACTGTGTTCTTATGTAAATGCTCACTTAAAAACATTAGAGCATATTTGATGTATTAATCTATTTCTGCATCCAGTGAGTTAGTAAGAAAGAACAAGAAAGAAGCAAAGTATATGACTTTATGAAATGTTATAAACATTAGGGATACAATCTTAGCTTCGCCTTAGCCTTGCCTACAAAGTATGTATCTATTCAGGTTTTTCATCAACTTCATTAGTTACATTGGATACACTGCTGAGGGTGTAATTTTAACTCACATTTGAAGTTCTGATTGCTACTGCTTGCTACATGCCTGGTCGTGCAATTAAAGTTGAAATTGCCCACATGTATATGAACAGTTTATTAATTTTTTCTCAAATCTAAGAAAATTTGATGTAATACATTCATGCATCATGAAGAAGAAATGATCAAAGTGCTTATAACTCCCTACTCTCTGGCATATTGTCCTGAAAATTCCAGCTGCCAAGGCCTTCTGAACTTTAATTTCCTACTGTAAAACTCAGCAAAATTGCCACAATCTACTTCAGTTTTCATTCCCTACACCAATATCTAGAAATTGTCTCTATCCGAAAGACCATAATATGCCTTCATGTGTTTGCCTTTACTCAGGGATCACAGTCTTATGTGTGTGTTGAAAAATATTTGAAAACAGTTGGTTCACATATTTTACAAATGTTAAAATTGGCTTTTTATATGAAGAATAATTCCAGTTCTCACTGTGGAAAGAAATAGAATAATACGAACAAAGCTTTTAGGTTAAATATGTGACATAACTCAGTACGAGATTATATACAGATTTAGATAGATACCTGAAATCTCAGTCTATCAATCTATTGAACTATCTATTTATAAATAAATCAGACATTACTTTTGTACCTAGAGATAATGCAAGAGATTGAATATGTTCATTTAGAACAGAATTCTTCAAAGGTGTATACAGTGTTTTCTTTCTTAACTGGATTTTAAGTGGATGGGTTTCACTATGATTGTTCCCTCTTACCAATGGGTGGTATTTTCCAAGTCCCCTAGTGAATGCCTAAAACCAGTAATAGTACTGAACTCTATATATATTATACTATGCTTTATTCAATATACATGCATACCTAGGATAAAGTTTAACTTATTTTTATTCTTTAAACTTTATAAATTAGGCCCCAGGAAGAGATTAACAATAGTAATTAATAATAAAATGGAACAATTATAACAACATACTATAATAAAAGTTATGAGAACATGGTACTCACCTATTTTTGGACCTAGGTTGACCATGGGCAACTGAAACTGCTGAAAGTAAAATCCAGGATAGGAAAACTATGGATAAGGGGGAACCACTATACATTTCTTTTTGTTTCTTCCTATTTGATTGATTTATTTTAACCCTGTACCTTCATGCATGTTGCCTCTACCTAAAACACACACCACTCCACTCTCCAGATCTGTTCAACTGATGAACAAAAATGAATGTAGGCATTCTCATTTCATTTTTCTCTGCTTTATTTTGTTTCACAGATACTGATAGAGGCAGGAGGCAGAGAAATTCTAGACAGACAGGGGTGGGTCCCCGGTGAAACCTCACCTCCAAGCCAAAAAGCTGGAAACATGTGACCCAATGAGAACTTCTATTCCTGTTTGCTGCTCCTAATTGCTTCTTTCTGAATAATGCCTCTTTTTCCAAAAGAATATTGCCTTTTCCAAAACTATCCATGTCCCACTCTATCCCATGATCTTGTGCTTATAAAGACCCCAGACTCGCCGGGCGCGGTGACTCAAGCCTGTAATCCCAGCACTTTGGGAGGCCGAGACGGGCGGATCACGAGGTCAGGAGTTCGAGACCATCCTGGCTAACACGGTGAAACCCCGTCTCTACTAAAAAATACGAAAAGCTAGCCGGGCGAAGTGGCTGGCGCCTGTAGTCCCAGCTACTTGGGAGGCTGAGGCAGGAGAATGGCGTAAACCCGGGAGGCGGAGCTTGCAGTGAGCTGAGATCCGGCCACTGTACTCCAGCCCGGGCAACAGAGCGAGACTCCGTCTCAAAAAAAAAAAAAAAAAAAAAAAAAAAAAAAAGACCCTAGACTCAGTGGGTAGAAGGGAGAAATGGCTTGACTAGGGGAGAGATGGTTTGACTTTGGGGAAGAGGCAACCTGACTTCAGGGAAGGTAACCTATCCTTCCCATCCCCAATCCAACTCCTCTGTCCACTGAAAGCCATTTTCATAGCTCAATAAAATTATCCACCTTCACCATTCTTCAATTAGTCTGCATGACCTCATTTTTCTTGGACACCAGAAAAGAGTTCAGGACCTACTGAGTGCAGGTACCCAGAAAGTCCATCATACTGGCCCTTTGCCCTAGCTGATGGAGGACAGCCGCCCCACACAATGAGGCAAGGGGTCAATTGAACTGCTAATACACAGCCACCTGCAACTCTCTCTGGGACTTTGGGGTTGCAGACACACCTAGGCACCACCACAGGCTCACCATGGAGCTTGCTCACGTGCTCCCTCTCACAAAGGGTTGAGCACAGCGATCTGAGTAAACAGGGCTCCCTTGTTGCAAGTCCAATGAAGGGGCTGAGAAAAATCCTGCATGAATACTGTATTATTTAGAAACTGAAGGTTTGTGGCAACACTGTGTTGTGCAACTCCAAAAACGCTATTTTTCCAACAGCATGTGCTCACTTCATGTATATGTTTCACATTATGGTAATTCTCAAAATATTTCAAACTTCTTATTATTAAATCTGTTAAGTTGATCTGTGATATTTGATGCTGCTAATGTAATTACTTCTTGCCCAATAACATGCAGAATGTTTTCTGTTACTAAAATGACACCTCAATTTCAATTTGAAAACACCTGTAGGAAGGCTTTGCTGAAGCTCTAGACTAGAACATTACAAACTGGTAATATCTATCCATAGCATGTGTACTTCTCCTTTGTAGTGGTTATTATATTTATTAAACAAAAATATGCAATCATTCATTTTATGTATATTTTACCTGCTAGAATATAAGCTCATCTGTGTTGATTTTACCCAAATGTGTATTTTTACTGGTAAATAAATATTTACACATACTAATAGCTCAATACATTTTTATTGAGTGATAAAATATAATGAAGCTACATACTGTTAACAGGATTGTACTTAAACCTAAAGTCTTTTTGCAAGTTATAGATGGTTTTACCCATGAATGTGCCATAGGACATACAGACCATTAGAGTCTCCTTTCTGCTCCAAAAATAAGAGATATTCTTAGAATGGTAGATGGAATGATTCAGGATTCTAAATTACTTCAAAATAATACAGTAGGTGAGAGATGTAAAAACTTAACAGCAACTAAAGAGAGATAAGTTATAATGCTACTATAAAATATACTTCAAATATTTTAAATACATAGAGAATAAAATTATTTGAAAAAATTTTGAGAAAAGCCAATCTTGTATGAATTTGAACTCCATACAAGTTCAAGATATATATAAAACATATATTAGCATTTACATCTTAGCATATTACATAAGATATATATTAGCATCTTGCATCTCATACAATGTAAGATATATATTAGCTTTTTCTATGTCCATGAAAATTTTTGAGTGAAAAGTATTATTCTTATTTCTGGGAAAAGCTAGAATAGAGCTGAAGGCTAAACTTTTGTTGTTTCCATACATTCTTCATTCCCTAAGAGAATCCTGCTGTGAGAAAAAATAATATATATGTATATATGTGTATATACATATACACACACATCTATATACACACATATACATACATAAATATACACACACAAACAATAAATCAGACATGTCTTATCATTAAACGATCTATAATTTAGTCTAAAGGGAGGAAAGATAAAACGTCAGCACGTATCTCAGTATAAGTCTGTGGGTGAGTAGAAGTGGAAATTTTAGATACTAGAATATTAAAGTCTAATTGACAATTTACTTAAATTATGTCTTTCATAATTCTTGGTGCATTTATTTTCCAGAATGATCACTTTTAATTGTAATAGATTTGTTATTGTTCCTTCATCAAAGATGAAATTTAAATGTCATAATATGAAAGAGAGAAAAAATTCTCTACTACTTTCTTAAATACAATGCATCATGAATCATTTCTGTTTGTGGAACAGTAAAAGTTCAAACACTCAGAGAATATATTGCAAAATCCATAATAAAAAGGTAAAGGTGGCAGTGACATGAGATACTAACATATATAATCTTAACATGACCAAATCTTTAATGAAGGGTTCTCACAAACCACTGTCTATGATATTTATAATATAAAAGAGATCTAACATACACTGCAATTGATCGTGGACAGCTAGAGTTTATTTTAGTTACTACCTCAACAATATAATGTGATTCTCCATTTAGCCATAATTTCCTTCTGAATCCCTGCATACGAACAGCCTCACTTGAAATATTAGGAAAAGACAGAAAACTATGTATTATCTCTAATAAAAACAATAAATAAGAACGGATTTTTTCCTTTTAGTTTAGCAAATTTAGTGTGGTACTAAATCAATTGGGAGAAGAATGTTTAAGGCTTCACAAATGATACCGAATGGAGAGCTTTTATTTATTTGATTTATTTATTAGTTTATTGTATTTGATTTAGTTTATGTTATTTTTAGTTTATTTTTGTGGAGATCGAGCCTCGGTTCTTTTTGCCCCCAGGCTGGGAGTCAGTGGGCCGGCGATCGCGGCTCACTGCATCTACCCGCTTCCTGCGGTTCAATGCAATTCCTTCTGCCTCAGAACTCCCTAGGCAGCGTGGGTCTCCAGCAGCATAGCCCGCTATCTCGGGCTAATTTGAAACTTTTAATGTAGTTTAATTAAGTTAAATCTCATATCTAGAATCTGTGCCATAAGCAGCACTTTAAATACTTTGTGTTTCCACCTAGGGAGACCCCAAGATTTTGATCCATTTACCACATTACTCTAAAGTATCTCCCCTCGTTTTAATATATCCCCTATATTGTAACTTTGCAAATTATATGCATTTTTTAATAAATTATAAGGATATTTCTGAGATTAGAGAACTTACGTGGTCCATAGGTTCAAAGCACTGGATTGCCACAGCATTTGATGTGGTTCACAAGAGTAACTTTTCCGAATATTCCTAATCCCAATTTTGTTTTGTAATTAAAATATAAATATTGTAAGTTTATTACCTTCCTAATTCTTTGAAAAAAAATTCCTTTGTGAAATATTTGCCCAGTTGATTCAAGTGGGAAATGATAATATCTGAATTGTCAACAGGTATTACTGACTCCAGAGACTCCTTTCACTTATGGAGGTATAAACTTGGCTGGCCTACTGCACGACCCTAATGGATAACTACCTACCTTCTCAGGAGTATCGTGTCTCTGATTTGCTTCCCTCTCTTTTTTTTCTTATCATCCCTCTCTCCATTTTCATCCGTATTACTAATCCCTGTTCTGTCTCAATTTTCCTCTACTGCATCTAGTCCAACTTATTCTTAGTACTGGGGATTCATTCCTTCCATATTTAATATGTTCAATACTATAACCTGAAAAGACTTGTTAAAAGGAAATTCAAACACTGATTCCTTTTGTTAATCACTTTTCCCTCTCCCTCATTGGCTGAAATTTTTGAAAAATTTGTCTTTTATTTTAATCTGCTCGAGTTGTTTTAGTTTTCTCTCATTATTCATTCAGTTCTCGGTTAATGCCCAAATGTTTCATTAAACTAGTTCTGCATTTATTGTTTAAAACAAGCTTACCAAAACCACAGTAACAGGTATTACTTCAATGGCCTTATCTCATTGACCTTATTTATATCTATATATAATTAATAATTATATTATTAATTGTCATTTTACTTTTAGGTTTCAGGTTACAGTAGTGGGGCAGGTTTGTTATACAGATTAAATTGGTATGTCATCAAGGGTTGGTGTTCAGAATTATTTTCCTTCAGCCCCAGAATAGTAATAAGGCAGGGTCCCCATTGTCGTGATAGTTTGTGTGATCCCATTCGTTACACTTCTCCATTCCCTCAGAGTGAGGGGCATACGGTCTGTTGTTACCTTTTCGTTGTGATTGATATGTTCCTCAATGTTTTAGCTTCCCACGTTGAGTATATTGATGATAATAAGGAATTGGCTAGGGGCGAGATGTTGAATTCTAATCTCTAATTCTTGAAAAATTTGGCCACACTGCTGTTCCACCAATGGCTAGAACAATTGTAAATATCCCACCAGAGGTTTTACAGCATTTCTCCTTTCTCATGGCATAACTTCCTCTGAGGCAACTGCTATTTTCTATTAAATAATTCGGCCATTTCTGGACTGGTGTGAGATACGAAATCTCCATTGTGGTATTAATTGGCATTTCTCATAATGATTATGATGTTGAACATTCTTCACATGTTTGTTGGCTGTATGTATGTTTATTTTGAAAAGATAGTTTTAAATTATTTAACATGTCTCAGGCCATGGCGCGGTGGCTCAGCCTGTAATCCCAGCACTTTGGGGAGGCCGCGAGGACGGGCGGGATTCACGAGGTCAGGAGATCGAGACTCATCCGGCTAACACGGCGAAACCCCGTCTCTACTAAAAATACAAAAAACTAGCCGGGCGTGGAAGTGCGGGGCGCCTTGTTCCCAGCTACTCGGAGGCTGAGGCAGGGGAGAATGGCGTGAAACCCCGGGATGCGAGCTTGAGTGAGCTGATATCCGGCACGCACTCCAGCCTCGGGGCCACAGAGGCAAGACTCTCTCTCAAAAGAAAAAAAAATAAAAAAAAAAAAAAAAATTATTTAAACATGTTTCATAAGAATTCTAAAACTCCTAGAGCTCAACCTTCATGACTTGGTAAATGTTTTCATCACACTAATCTTTAACACCACCCTTTTTGTAAAATGTGTATACCCAACTCTCAATTAAATTCTATTGATTTAATCTCATACTTATCATCTGCAAAACCGCATAACTACATGGAAACTGAACAACCTGCTCCTGAATGACTACTGGGAACACAACAAAATGAAGGTAGAAATAAAGATGTTTTTTGAAACCAATGAGAACAATGACACAATGTACCAGAATCTCGGGGACACAATGTACCAGAATCTCAGGGACACATTTAAAGCAGTGTGTAGAGTGTGGATAACACTAAATGCCCACAAGAGAAAGCAGGAAAGATCTAAAATCGACATCCTAACATCACATTTAAAAGAACTAGAGAAGCAAGATCAAACAAATTCAAAAGCTAGCAGAAATCAAGAAATAACTAAGATCAGAGCAGAACTGAAGGAGTTAGAGACACAAAAAAACCTTTCAAAAATTCAATGAATCCAGGAGCTGGTTTTTTGAAAAGATCAACAAAATAGATAGACCGCTTAGCCAGACTAATAAAGAAGAAAAGAGAGAAGAATCAAATAGATGCAATAAAAAATGATAAAGGGGATATCATCACCGATCCCACAGAAACACAAACTGCAATTAGAGAATGCTATAAACACCTCTATGGAAATAAACTAGAAAATCTAGAAAAAATGGATAAGTTCCTGGACACATACACCCTCCCAAGACTAAACCAGGAAGTCGAATCCCTGAAAAGAACAATAACAAATTCTGAAATTGCGGCAGCAATTAATAGCCTACCAACCAAAAAAAGTCCAGAACCAAACGGATTCACAGCGAATTCTATCAGACGTATAAAGAGGAGTTGCTACCATTCCTTCTGAAACTATTCCAAACAATACAAAAAGAGGGAATCCTCTCTAACTCATTTTATGAGGCCAGCATCATCCTAATACCAAAACCTGGCAGAGACAAAACAGAAAAAGAAAGTGTAATCTGCAGTAGCTCCAGTGTTGGTTAGCTCAGATTTGAAATTGTTCAATTAAAACACATTTTCTCTGCAAATCAAATTATTTTCCTCTAGGTAAAATGTAAATTTTATTCTCAAGCAAAATCAAAACCTATTCCACTGTTTTAAATGTGATAATAAAAAATAGTAAAGTTACTTTATATTGATTTATAATATTACTTTATTGATGTCTGTATCGATAGCACAAAACTCACTAAAGGCAGAGCTCAAATAATTTTTGACTCTTTTTTTGTCAGAAACTCTCAGAAACAAATTAAACATTGGTTGAAATAATAAATCATATTTTTCCCAATAAATTGAATTAAAATTGTTTCTTTTCCTATCTAAATCTTTCTTTACCCAAGTATAACTGTTATACTTGGCTAAGAGAGTGATACAGATCCTTATATATATTATCTACATGTTTCATCTTGCCAAATGAAACAACAGTAGGTATTATATATATATATCATTTCTAAATCATGTAATCAGTAGTAACTCATTAAGGGTAAGTGATCGATTTGAACTATCTGCCATTCATTCATTTTGTAAACATAAATAGACAAAATAAGTGTAAATTACATTTATGATTCTGATAGAGTGGAGAATATTTTGTGTTCCTCTATATGGGAAATACTATTGAAATGCCAAAATAGCATAATGTTTCTATTTATTTTATACTTAAAACATTAGCAAAAAAGTTTTAATTAATATTAAATTATTGACAGCTTTAATAAAATTTCATTGAAATAATCTTACAGTTATTTGAAAATGGCTATAAATCATATGGAAAATATTAGAACTTATACCTGCAATGTTAGCTCATCAAATATTTTCCAAAACCCTATGAGGATTATTCAAAGTATTTTCTCAATTTTACTGAAAAAGCCTTTGATAATCTCTAGGTTTTCTTGGTTTTGTTTTTCAAATTGTCTTGAGACATTTACCTAATTATCTCATTATTTGACATGATCCAATGTGTCTACAAATATTGACATTAAGAAAAAACTCTCTAATTATTCTAAAGACATATGTATATGTGGTATGCACAATATAATGCACAATATAAAAGTATTTGCTGGTGTATTTACAGCTGCTAGAGCAAAAATACATATAGGAAAATATATTTGAATGTCTTAAACTTTCCCCCATATTCCAAATGGGCTAATTTCATTGATAATCTTATACTGAATGAATAAAAATTGTATTAAATTTCAAAGACTGTGATAAGGGTTTAAATTTAATCCACAGAACACTATTTTAGATAGCTATTGCAATAATATGAATAATAGAAAAGATGAAATTTGAATACATTACATATTTTTTAGAAACTATAAAATATTAAATGATAACAAAGATATTTAAACATAGTAAACATAGCTTATTAAACCTTACCACATATGTATTTGAACAATCCTATTTCTTGCCTTATCATAATAGATGTATACTGTACTAGTAATTTGCAAACTCATTAATTCATTTATCACCTTGCTGGACTTAAATGGAAAGAATTATTATTGTGATCATGATGACAGTTTATATTGTCCAGAATTCTATAGATTGCTGATTTTATAGGAAATAAATTCAATTACATTTTTATTAATATATCTTGCCCTAGCTACTCAGAGATACCCAAGCATATTAAATTTTGGAAACTGTAAAGGGAATAGTAGAAGGGTACTTTGGGATTATCTGGGTATTTAAACACAGTTAAATAAACACTTCACATAAATCTTTACCTCTGAGCACAAAATACTCAAAATCATAATCCTTGATAAAAACAAAAACAAGTTCATGGAGGGTTGGTCTGACAATAGATGGACTTGGGAAAAATATATTCATTTGCAAAGAATATCTTCAGATAGGCCAAAATACACAGAATTCAGGGAGAGCAAATAAACATTTGTAATATACTGTGCAAAGTCACTAAAAGCAATTGCTTTGGAAGCCTTACTTCTGCAGAAAATGTTAATCTGAATGCAATCTAAGTCTTTCAAAAATATTGATGAAAAAAATGTGTCTTTATACTTAAGATACCTTCTCCAAAATTCATTTTTTTCCTAAGAAAGGTAAATTTTCCCTCAAATCAGTCTGTTTAGGCATGAAAATTTAATTAAAACACAGATGATGCCAATAAAATTACTGTTTCACTGATGCACTGAAATAACTATTGACAAATAGCAAGTGTATTGAAGATGATATCATGTTTCTGTGAATTGCTGTTATACATATTTTCAATAAATGATTAGTTTCAATAAACCTAGTTCCTTTCAGCACAGATTTGATCAAAGCCATTGTCGATATCCAAACTAAAGTTGGCTTCTAAAACAGGACGTGAACTGATGTTAAATTTCTCAGTCTATTCTACTTTGTTACTTCACTGAGTTACTTTAGTTTAATCACCCAAGTCATAACTAAAATTAGGTATCCTTAAAATTATATCTATAAAATAAACCAGAAATATAATTTGTCTTTCCTAAACAATTCATGTCAAAATCATGTGCACACATACGTATACATAAAACACATATTGGAGACGGGCACATGACAAAGCTGAACTGGCTTCTGTTTTTCTTTATCAGTGTATTTTGCTTGATTATAAAATATTTCTCAAACTTGAAATAAACAATCTAAAGCTATTCAGAGTTTATCCCTTGCTTTGGAATATGAAGAGTTCTTAAGTTATAATTACCTTAAACAACTCCAATTTGCAGGCAGTCCTTGCCCATACTGTCTCAAAATTCAAAAAATTATTAAGATTAACTACAATTCATAAAATTTACCAGACCATGTTTGTATCTAGTAAATTCACATGGATTTTTTGGTAACAGCATCACAATAAATGAATAGAAGATAGACATTTCACTATATTAAATAGCAATGTTTTATTGCTTAATATTTCTAGAAGCATTTTTGAGGATTGATTTAACAGTATGGTTGCCTTAATCTTCCCCTAAGGAAATCTATTCTTGTAGGTGACTCTACCAAAGACATGAAGGAGGAATGTATTTTGCAGAACACATTTCAACTTTTTTTCAGACAACAAGCACTCCAATGACCAATATTAGGTATGAAAATTTAGAATCTCTCTCAGCTAAATTTATAAACCTAACTGGAGGGGAAAGGTGTTAAAGGGAATATACCTTCTCTTTTCTTCTACTAAATATGTTTAATACAGTACATAATAGCATAACTCACAAAAGCAGCACCCTGTGAACAAAAGCTTACAATTTTTTCTATGAGAGAATTATTTATTCTAGCTAGATTAAGGTAAGAAAAAAATATCTACAGGGCATTTTACACTGGGCAATACTGGGGAAACTTACGTGAGAAGACATAACCAAGGAGATTTCTTCCAGTAAATAATTCAAAACTTAAAAAACACTTTGGGAGGTCAAGGCAGGTGGATCACGAGGTCAGCAGATAGAGACCATCCTGGCTAATACGGTGAAACTCCATCTCTACTAAAAATACAAAAAAAAAAAAAAAAAAAA
>NW_016814450.1:255027-276887 GCF_001698545.2 Rhinopithecus bieti
AAAAAAAAAAAAAAAAGTTCAAAGGACACATGATATTAAAAATTACTGCATTTTCATCAGTCTATTACAGTGCTAGATATATTTGTATTCCAAGACGTTAAAGATTTTTAAACAAGATGAGGAGGGAAATAACACAAAGATAAGCACTTATAGTGAGGAGAGATTTTTCAAGAAAAATAAGCAGATAAAAAGTCTCTCCTGTAATCCAGCACTTGGCGCAGCCGAGGCGGGTGGATCACCTGAGGTCAGGAGTTGAAGACAAGCCTGACCAACATGGTGAAACTCCGTCTCTACATAACAAAAATACAAAAATACGCCGGGCCTGGTGGCGGCTACCTGTAGTCCCAGCTACTCCGTAGGCTGAGGCAGGAGAATAGCTTGAACCTGGGAGGCGGAAGTTGCAGTTAGCAGAGATCGCGCCACTGCACTCCAGCCAGGGCGACGGAGGGAGACTTCCTCTCAAAAAAAAAAAAAAAAAAAAAAAAAACTTCTCAGAGCAAACAGTAGGTTTCCTTTTTGAAGTGAATTGACATTTATGGAGATAAGATCATTTAATTACATTTAATAAAGAAAATTTATAGTGTGTATTCCTGAATTCCAGCATCAATATATAAAGAATCCTAAAAGTGATCTTTAAAAAAATGTGTTATGTGTTCAGTACAGTAATGTGCAAGCTGTTTTATATCCCCAGGAAAGCTCTTAGTGTTAGTCTTTGTTCTTGATAATTCTTAGAAATGTCAAGGTAAAGTGATTCTTGATCAAGTTGCAGTGAAAGATAAATCTTCTATTTCATTGTAACCTTTATTTGAAAACTATAATTTTTAGAACATTTATTTTAGACCTAGAAAGGAGAATAAAGAATTTGTTAATTCCACTTTTAAATTACTATGACTTTATATAAAGATTTTGTTAATGCTTGGGACATAAAATAGATCATTATAAACATCAATTTTTAAGCCTTTCTATTTAATGTCATTCAAAGTATAACCATATAATGAACACCATATGCAGTTTCATTTGGGGCAACATGTTTACCTGTTTTGTTTCAAAATAATGACAACTATATTTTAAGCAACAATTCTATCTTGCTGTGTAAGCAAACAAACATTTTATGTACTATTATACTATCCTCTCTCTCTCCCTTTTGGAGGTTATATGATTCTTTGTATTAAGATTTACTTAAAATTATTCAAAAATAAATCAATGGCAAATTAGAATGTTATGAGTGCAAATGTAGGGCTTGGTCAAAATTCATTCTACATAATTTAAATAAAATTTCAGCAAGTCCCTGCCTATGCAATACTAATACAATCCCTGAGTAGTGAAATATTCACAGATTCAATTACATATATTCTATATGTATATAACCCAGTAAATACATAGATATTCTTTCCTCATGAAAATGTTTAGGAAATTTTTTTGACAATATGTGGTTTATTTAAAATCTAAGATGTTAGTGAAACATGTAACTGGTTTCTAAAATAACTGATTAACAGCTGATCACGTATAGTAAGTCATTGTACTTTTTCAAAATCACTAATATTTTTTCTGTTGTAAAGGTTTTTGATTAGTTGTTGCTGCCATCTGAACATTTGCCTTGCCATTTCAATAGTGCCCTTTCAAACGTTATAAAAATAAAAACATGTAGTGATATTAGAGTTAATACTAACAAATACTATGCAAATGTTGCATTGCAAATCAATTTTAGAAGCATTGCAGGACATGGGACTCCATTCTATTCTAAAATTATTTAAAAGATCATGGTTAAGAATGTGAAAGTAAACATGTTGTCAACATGCACAAGTATGAAATGACAGTATTAAATTATTTATGTTGGCATTTCTTATTTTTTAATAAAGCAATTCCTTATCTCATCTTCCATATTTTCCTCTGAAAATCCCTGCTTTCTCTCTCTCTCTCTCTCTCTCTCTCTCATTAATTCTGTTATTGCTAGCAAAATACTAGCCACTCTGGCAACACTCCTATTTATACCTAATATAACTATAAATTTCTGCAGTTTCATCTTCTGTCTAGCAGATTATGTTACCATTAAAAGAAACAGTAAGAATAGAAACCAAAAGCATTGCTAACATGAAAGTCCAAATGAGAAAATAATCATTCAACTGGCAACTAGAGCAATCTGGAAGACTGCTTCCAGAGTTTTACTAGAAATTCATTGTTGTGTTACACGTACAGACTATAATGCCAAGATTTGATTACACTTAGAAAAATGGTTAGTATCATGTACCTATCTATAAATTATTCTAAGCTTCTGCCTAAAATAATTAACCTTAAAAATAATATATTAAACATTAACAGATAAGATACATCTGTGTACCTTATAATAGGCTACTGATTAAATTATTTTTCAACAATTAATGATTATATAATTAAATAATTAGATTGTTACTTAAAGAACTTTACATTTAATATTTAATAAACAGAAGAAGACTATCTTCATCTTTATTCTCTCTTTCTCCTATATAAAATGTGAGGTGACAAACTGACCCGATTTTTTTTTTTTTTTTTTGAGACAGAGTCTTGCTCTGTCACCCAGGCTGGAGTGCAGTGGCTGGATCTCAGCTCACTGCAAACTCCGCCTCCCGGGTTTATGCCATTCTTCTGCCTCAGCCTCCCTAGTAGCTGGGCCTACAGGCGCCCGCCACCTCGCCCAACTAGTTTTTTTGTGTTTTTTAGTAGAGACGGGGTTTCACCATGTTAACCCGGATGGTCTAGATCTCCTGACCTCGTAATCTGCCCGTCTCGGCCTCCCAAAGTGCTGGGATTACAGGCTCGAGCCACCGTGCCCGGTCAATTGACCCGAATTTTAATCCAGTTTCAGAGAAAATATAATGTTAAATTTACAGGAAAATTTTCAAAAATTAGTAAAAAGAAAATGAATATTTCTATATTATGTATACTGAAGCTCAATTATTCTTTTTTATTTTATTATTATACTTTAAGTTCTAGGGTACATGTGCATAACGTGCAGGTTTGTTACATATGTATACTTGTGCCATGTTGGTGTGCTGCACCCATCAACTCGTCAGCACCCATCAATTCGTCATTTATATCAGGTATAACTCCCAATGCAATCCCTCCCCCCTCCCCCCTCCCCATGATAGGCCCCGGTGTGTGATGATTCTTATAATGTGTAAGTCTCCTCTTACTACATTTACATTTGACTGGCTTATAATTGAATTTTGTTTATGCCAGAGAGTGGTTAATTTTTATGTCTGATCTGTATTTTGAAACTACACATTTCTGATCACAGTATAAAGATCCATTTTAACAATTTACTGCAGGGCTACGAAAATAAAAGAGCATTTGTAGAAAATTACACAAGAATTGGGTCAATTTTTGCAGCATAAGTGTCAGAACTAAAAAATATTATAATTAATGTAGTATTCTCCATTGATATGACCTTTAGAAAGCAATTTTAAAAGTGTTTAAAATAAATAATGGGACATTCTCCTTTTCACCTATTTTATTGTGGTGTTTTGCTGAATAACAAATCAATTTGTATATTGTAAGGACCACTTAAGACTGTACAGAGTATTCATTTTGTTCATTTCTATTTGAGCTGCCCATCAATTATACTAAGTATTCTCTTAGCTGAGATTTAGCTGCTTTATTAAAGTTAGAATGAATAAATATAGTAGAAAAATAGAAATAAAGTGTGTGTAATTAGTGTCTGTCAGTAAAATACGGAATGATGAAAGAACAGCTTTTGGTGCCTAAACAGCTAATAATTTGTATCAAAGTAGTAATATCTAGGAAGCTGTTACACTTAAAAATTAATCACTAAGTTACATATAAAAAAACAAAAACACTTTTCCATTTTATAAATAGAAAAGGCATATTTCTTGTAACTTAAATAATGGAGAAGGGAAAGTTTTTTACAATGAGAATGAAATTTGACATGAATAACAAATTTTTCCAACCAAAGATATGTTGAATTTACAACCCTCACAACTGATAAACATAATCTTATTGGAAAATACATTATCTGCAAATCCAATCAAGTTAAGACAAGGACATTAGGGTGTGCCTGAATCCAGTAGGACCTGGGTTCTTATAAGAAAAATTCTATCTGAAGACAATGAAACACAAATTGACCTTTTTCCGAAAACAGAAGCAGAGACTGGAGTAAGGGTTCCAAAAGCCAAAAACCCCAGATTGCCACCCATTACCAGAAGATAGGAGAAAGGCATTAAGGCATTTGTGTTAGTCTGTTCTCACACTGCTGTAAAGAACTGCCCAAGACTGGGTAATTTATAAAGAAAAGAAGTGTAATTGGCTCACAGTTCCACATGGCTGAAGAAGCCTTAGGAAATTTACAATCATGGTGGAAGGGGAAGAGGAACATCTCATATGGCGGCAGGCAAGGGAGAGCAACAGCAGGGAAAATTACCTTACAAAACTGTCAGATCTTGTGAGAACTCACTCACTATCATGAGAACAGCATGGGGAAAACTGGCCCCATGACCCAGTCATCTCCCACTGAGTCCCTCCCTTGACACATGGAGATTATAGGGGATACAATTCGAGATGAGATTTGGGTGGGGACATATCCCAATCATATCAGCATTGAACAGACACTTCTGAAAAAGTAAACACTACTGATACCCTGATTAAGGACTTCTAGCCTCCAGAACTGTGAGGGAATACATTTCTGTTGTTTTAAGCCACACATTTTGAAATTGCTTTTTATGACTGCCCTAGGAAACTGGTATATTACCTGTAGGTTCTAGATATTCAAGGCTCTGTCCATTTTATCCTGCCTGCTGCATTGAATCAGTCCTTATATAAACTACATTTTCCTGAATAACCCATGAAAAGTGAGATTAACATTTCATGTGTAATTTAGACAGAGATTTTACTAGACCCTAGACCATAATAAATGTGATCATTCCAGTGTAGACTGGACTCTACCCTTTCCTTGTCCTGCTTTATACCATCATTTCTAATTGTTCTTTCTAGCACAATTTTGACCTGCAGGCAAGGTCATCATGAGAAAACTCCATGCAAGCCTTCTGTTTGTATTCTCTGTATACACATATTAAAAGGCTTCTACTTCCCCTTCTACATCCTCACATACATTCCTTGAGCAGAGGCTGCAGAAGACAAGTTCCGTGAAGTGATTGCCTTAACTGCCCACCTTTAATGCCTTTACAGAAAAAAACCTAAAAGGCTTGTCCAAGTCTTTAGATTTTTATAAATCTAGTTCTTGCCTTGCAATTTTTAGGTATCCCAATCAAAAGTAATCTTCCAAACCCCACATAAATTGTTTTCATTAGCATCAGAATTCATCTCTTCTTTAAATCCTGAATTCCTAGAAGTCAATGACTCTCAGTTATTGGTTTTACAAACCTCAAGGTGGTTTTCACCTGGTAAATATTCAGTGTTCTTTGGATTGAATGACAGGCTCCTCTATCATTACTTCCTGTTTCTGACTTCAAATTATTGATTAAGGCCGGGCGCGGTGGCTCAAGCCTGTAATCCCAGCACTTTGGGAGGCCGAGACGGGCGGATCACGAGGTCAGGAGATCGAGACCATCCTGGCTAACACGGCGAAACCCCGTCTCTACTAAAAATACAAACCTAGCCGGGCGAGGTGGCGTTTCCTACCAGACTGGGCAACATAATGAGACCGTGTGTCTCCAAAAAATAAAAATAAAAATAAAAAAAGTAGCTAGGCATGGTGGCATGACCTGTAGTCCCAGCTACTTGCAGGGCTGAGGTAGAGGACCTTGAGCCCAGAAGTTCAAGGCTACAGTGAACTGTGGGTAACATAATGAGATTTTGTCTCTAAATGAATATATAAAAGTTTTGGAAAAAAATTAAAAAGAATAATACTGCCTTGGGAGATTGCTTGTTGGTCCTTACTTTGTCTCAGTTCAGTTTTTCCTACTGGATGAAATCATACTCTCCATGTTATGTCTGCCATTCTCCAGCTTCCTGTAGTTTTCTAAGTATGTACCTGTATCCCTGAACAAATACTTATCTGTGTCTGTATGTTTTTAAACTTTATATTAATATTCCATGGCAACCCTAGTGAAATAGCTGGAAAACTTGTTTTCTGAAACTTTCCTTAGTCTCTTTATCTATAAGTACTATTGCTTGAAGAACTCCAGATGGCCCAGTGATCCTTTGCCAAACATAGAAGGAAGATGAGACCTGTGTCAGATGGGTGCACACCAGAACCGGGTACCCCTAGTTACTTTTAGATTGTTCACATATCATTGTAGTGTTAGAATCCCCTCCCCTAAAATAAAATAAATTGCTGCCATTTATTGTACATGCGATCTATGAAGTACCTTTGGGGACTGCACCTGTGTGTTTGTAACTCCATTGTGTGCATGCTTAGAGACCTCCCTCAACTCACACATAGTTCTTCAAAATCTCCTTGCTTCCCATCACTCAGGGAGAAGGTATCTTTAGAGCAAGACCTCCCTTTTCCTGTTCCCTGGACAGTGAATAAAACCTCATTGCTTTAATTGTGTGTTCTTTCTTTGAGACTAATATAATGTAGAGAGAGAACTCAGTTTACCAGTGACATTAATACTACAGACTACAAGAATACACGGTGTGTATTCTTCTGCAACTTGCTTATTCGACTTAACATTGTGCTCCTGAAATTCATCTGTTTTTTGTAAATAACTGTAATGTATTCTTTTTTCATTTTTAAATATTTTACATTGACAGATAACATGATATGTATGTATTATGTAAACAGGATGTTTTAATATATATAGAAACACATTGTGGAATGCTTACATCTAATTAACTAACAAATACATTACCACACATAGTTATTATTGCAGTGAGAACACTTAACATCTACTCTCTTTACATTGTCGAGAATACAATATGTTCTTAATTATTACATAAGATTTGTATAGAATTTGACAAACACTAGAATTATTTTCAACTTTAAAAGGTAATATAACAAGTAGAATCTTGAATCTTTTTATAGATGCTTCCTGGAGCACAGGTGCAAGAGATTCTCAGGGATATACACCTAGAAATAGAATTGTTACATTATATGGTATGAGTAGTTTCATTCCTGTTAGGACAAGCCAAATTGCTTTCTAAAGCAGTTGTATCAATGTGCACTCCCATCAAAGTATACAAATGTTCCAGTTACTTCACATCATCACTAACACTATATTTCATGCTTAATATTTTGCCAATCTGGTCAGTATAAGTTAATATATCACTGTGGGTTCAATTTTAATTCCACTGATTATTTAAAAGTTTAACATCTTCATATAGTTGATGGTTATTAAAGTTTTATTTACTAGGAATTCTGTCTTTTGCCAATGTTATTGGGTAATTTTTTAAAGCGTTGTAGATGGCTCTTATATATTTTAAATTTATAATTAGATTAGTTTAAACATCTTCTTTCAGTTCATGGTTTGCCTTCCTACTTGTTATAATTTATTTTAATGAATAGGTATTCTTATTTTGATACAGTCACATTTATCAGTCTTTACCTATGGTAATTATGCCTCCAATTTGAGAAATCCTTTACTAGCTTTACGTTTTAAAATATTTGCTTATAAGTTCTGTAAATTTTATAGGTTTTCCCCTCATATTTAAATTTTCAGTTCATCAGATCTTTGTTCATGCTGTGAGGTAGATACCCAGTTTCATTTTTTGGCACAAGTGTAGTTAATTATCTCAGCATATATTATTGTAAAATTATTTCTTTCTGCAATGACTGACAATACCATTTGTGCTATAAGTCAAGTTTTCTTACAGCAATATTTGTTTCTTGCCCTTCTGCTTAATTGTTCAATTTATCTACTCTCTGGTAATAATTACATGTTTTAAAATCTTAGATGAATAATTAATTATTGTTGTAGTATAATACAGGTACCCTGTTATGGACGGCATGTTTGTGTTTCCCCAACATTTATATGCTGAAATTCTAATCCCCGACAAGAAGGTATTTGGGAATGGGGCCTACGGGAGGCAATTAGGTTAGGAGAGTGGAAGCTTCCTGATGAGACTAGTGACCTTATAACAAAAGACACAAAAAAGGTTGCTTCCTCTCACTCTCCACCAAGCGAAAATACAGCAAGATGTCCATCTGCAAATCAGGAAGAGGACTCTCAACAGGAACTGAATCAGCCAGCACCTTGATCTTGAACTTCCTGCATTTAGGACTGTGAAGATTACATTTCTGTTGTGTTTTTGGGATTTGTTAGAGCAGACTGCACTGACTAAAACACCATCCCTTCCTGTTATTTTTGCATTACGTTTGTCTTGCTATTTCTTGATTATTAATTTTTATATAAAGTTTAGACTTACCTGGGGACATCCCTTGAAAGACTGCTGTGGAACTTTGAAATCATATTTAACACATATATCTATTTGGAGAGAGTTATAATCTTTGCTGTATTTAATCTTTCCACATAAGAATATGGTATATATCTAAATTTATTATTTAAGACTTCTTACAGTCTTTCAAAAATTTAACAGTTTTCTCCCTATACTACTTGGACACATTCTTCTAGATTTATCATTTATTTTTTGTATTATTTTAAATATTAAAATAACTATTTACATTATATTAATTGGTGTATTGTAATATAATTTCTAATTTGTTGGTGGTATGTAGAAATGTACCAGATTTTTGTATATTAATTTTGCATTGAACAAACATTCAAAATTCTATAGTTCTTTGTGATTGTAGCCATATATTCATTTGATTTTAGTAGAGAATAGTATTATCTGCATTGCTTGAGAATTTTTTCCTTCTTTCCAGAACTTTTCATTATAATTATTTGATTTTTAAAATCTATGTGAACTTCACTATTTACCACAATAATAGATAAAAGTGATGAGCATGAGGGGCCGGGCACGGTGGCTCAAGCCTGTAATCCCAGCACTTTGGGAGGCTGAAGCGGGTGGATCACGAGGTCAGGAGATTGAGACCATCCTGGCTAACACGATGAAACCCTGTCTCTGCTAAAAATACAAAAAAAAAAAATTAGCCGGTCCTGGTGGCGGGTTCCTGTAGTTCCAGCTACTCCAGAGGCTGAGGCAGGAGAGTGCGGTGAACCCGGGAGGAGGAGCTAGCAGTGAGTCGAGATTGCGTCACTGCACTCCAGCTTGGACACAACAGAGCAAGACTGTTTCAAAAAAAAAAAAACTGATGAGCATGAGGAACATTAAAATTGGGTATAATGTACACTCTTAAAAATAATGCTTTCAATGTAATATAGTTTGGATATGTGTCCCTTCTAAAACTCATGTTGAGATGTAATCCTCAACGATGGAGATGGGGTCCAGTGGGAGGTGTTTGGGTCATGGGAGCAGATCCTTTTCGGGTAGCTTAGCACCATCCCAATGGTAGAGTGTTTTTCTCAGTGGGAGTCCACACAAGAAGGCCCAGTTCAAAGGGTGTGGTACCTTCTCCACTCCTTCCTGCTGATCTTGCCACATAAGACACCTGCTCCTCCTTTGCCTTCTGCCATGATTATAAGCTCCTGAGGCCCTCACTGGAATCTGATGCCAGTGCTATGCTTCTTGTACAGCCTGCAGAACCATGAACGACTTAAGCCTCTTTTCTTATAAATTACCCAGCCTCAGTATTTCTTTATAGCTATGCAAGAATGGCCTAACACACAATGTTTCATCATTAATTATAAAATTTTGACAGAGATTTTTGTAGATAACTATTCATTTATCAAGTTAAGAATGTTCACTTTTATTTCTGATTATTTTGGTTTTAAATTTTAATAGCCACAAAATGTTGAATTTTATTGTGTTTTCTTCATCTACTGAGATGATGTTATCTTACTTCAATTCTCAATATGATTATCTCATTTTTTATGTTAAATCAACATTTTGTGAATAAATATAATTTATTCCTAATATACTTTTACCTAAGAGTCACTAGATTTTGCATGTTGAATTGTTTTTAAAATTTTGTGTTTACTTTAATAAGCGAAGTTACCTGTAATCATTTTATCTACTGTCCTTGTATGTTTTGGTATATAGGATATGTTAAGCCCCCCAAAAATAGTGGTGATTGTTCCCTATTTTCTGTAATATGAATTTAAATACAGAAAATGGCATTACTTATTTCTTGAGTACATATACTTGTTGGTAAAAATAATTTCTGGGCTAAGTGTTTCCATCTTGGAAGACTTAACCAATATTTTTTAAGTTATAAATTATATCCGATTTTTAATTTATTTTGTAGTCAGCTTTTCAAGTTAATACTTATTTTGAAATTCATTTGTTTGCCATATCTTTTCAAAATAATTATCATTTTAAAAAATTAATCATCATGTGTGAAAACACAGGTACCTACATTATGTCCTCTTTTTCCATGCCTATCATTGTATGTATTTGCTTTGTCTCTTTTTTCCTGAAGAATAACACTTTGCTAGTTTTATGTCTTTCCAAATCATCATCTTTTAAGTCATATTGTCTATTTCTATTAGTTGTTTATTTTTTAAAAAAGATGGGATCTCACTGTGTAGCCCAGGCAAGAGTGCAGTGGCTATTCACAGGTGTGATCATAGTGCATTCCATCCCAAACTCCTGGCCTCAAACAATCCTCCTGCGTTAACCTCCCAAGTAGCTGGGACTCCAGGTGCATACCATGATGCCCAAATCATTAGTTTTTATTTCCTTAATATATTCACTTGTATTTGTATTTCACTTGTACTTTTGTCTGTATTTATTATTTTCTTCTTAAGTTTGGTATTTAGCTCATATTCTCTGGGCTCTTTCATTTTATTATAAATATGAACATAAGATCTCATGTATATTCTGCATTAGTTGCACATATTAATTTTGTTATTTATAATTTTCATTGTTTTCTACTTATTTTATAATTTTATTTAAAATTTGTCTTTCTCAAATGGTGTTAGCAAAGTAATTATTAATACAGGGTTTTATTATCTTGCTTTATTATTTATTTAATTGTATCTGTGATACTACAAAGTTGTGATTTATAGTATCAATTTTTTGAAATTTCTTAATACTTAATATTTTGTCTTTTTTGTACCCTAATCAATTTATATTCCTGTTAGTTTTCATATAATAAACTTGTTCATTAAATGAACCTTGTTAAAATCATATGCAACCTAATTATTTTTGTCTTCTTTAATTACTGATATGTCTATTTTTTCTTTTAATATGTCAGTGTTTGCAGTCTAGATATGTGGATGAGAGGCATATATGGATGAATTGATACATAGATAAGTAGATATATAGATGATAGATTATATGTGTATAATCACATTTTATATCACATACTTTCCTGGTGAATTTAATATTTTATTTCATGCAATGACCTTCATTGCCATATTCTGTTTGCCTTAACTAATATAGCTATGCCAACTTTGTTTTGGTAGGCATTAGTCAATCCTATCTTTGCTCATTTTACTTTCACCTTTCTGTTGGCTGTTTTAGATGTTTCTTTTGAACAGCATATATGTAGATAGTTATGGAAGAGTCCTTTTCTGATGAACTTTTGTTTCTTAACTCAATTATGTCTACTTATATTTATTGTAATTATTAATCTATATACAATTATTTTTAATTGTATATGTTGTCCTTAAAATTTTCTCAAATACGAGAGAATTTTCACAACTTGGGAATAACCTTGTAAACAGCGAATAGTTATTTTGCTCCAAAAAAGAGCAAAAATTTGGGTTTATATGAGAAATATTGGGAAATATCCTGTACCGTTCTCACCTGTTTGATTACACTTGTAAAAGCTTAGAGGTTAAAACTAGTTAAAAGCAAGTCATTGAGTCTTTGATTCAACAACAATAAAACATTCTCAACTTTTCTACATTTTTGACTTTTTCTGCCTTTGTGATTATTTGTTCTCATTCAGTTTTCTCCTCAATTTAGTCAAAATTAACTGTTATATTTCTTTTTAGTTTTTTCTTAAAAGTTTTAATTTTCATTTATTTAAAGTCTGTTGATATTATTACCTGTATCACAAATAGTATTTAGAATACCTTATATTTGATATTTTCTCAAATTTTCCAAAGCATCACCCATTATTGCAATTTAATATTTTAATTCCTACAAGGAATATTAATATTGGCTTATTCAAGCAATGTTTATTTTAATTACTGAAGTGCACATTATATTTTTTGCTTTTTGTTCCTCATTGCATCATCATGAATATCCTTCTAAATTCTTTCATTCTGATATAATTATAACCTATGGAATTTCAGAAGATGTGAGTCCATTTCTGGCAGTCTTATACATTATTTTCTGAACATCATTTTTTTCACTTTATAAATTTTCCTTTTAGTGGAATTTACAGTTTTTTTCTCTTAGTAGTTTGTGATATTATTTCAAAATTTTCAGGTTTCAATTGTTACTAGTAGAAATCAACTATCAGTCTAATTGCAAATGTGTTGAGGGTCATGTTTCTTATTCTCTGTCATTTTTAAGAGATTTCATTTGGCTTTCATGTCCTACAGCTTTACTGAAGTGTGCTAGGAGCAAATGTGTTTTATTTATTTCATTTGGGAGTCCTTGAGCTTCTGTGAACTGTTTTCTTTTACCAGTTTTGAAATTTTGTAGTAATTATCTATTAATATATGTCTGTGTTCATTCTGTCTTCTTATTCTCAAAATTCTGTTTAAACATATTTTACTTTTTTGCATAAACTTATATCTTAATCATATTTTGGTATATTTTACTGCATTTCTTCTTAAATCACATTCTCAATAATTATGTTTTATATTCAGGAGTAACTTTTCAGTTGTGTCTTATCTCCACTAACACATCCACTGAATTTTAAATTTATGCTATTTAGTGCTAATATGTTCAATTAGGTTATTTTCCTTTTTGAATTTGTTGTTTTAACACCAGATTTTTTTATAATTTAATTTTTTATTGATACATAAAAGATGTGCTTATTTTCAAGGTATATGTGATAATTTAATGCATTCACACAATGTGTAAAGATCAAATCAGTGTAATAGGAATATCCATCACCCTAAATATGTCTCTTTTATGCTCTATAATCATCCAAATAATTCTTTTCTTGCTATTTTGAAACATACAAAAGATTATTGTTCATTATAATCAAATTAGTGATCTATTAAATGGTAAATCTTTCTTTTAACAAACTATACATTTGTACACATTAAACAACTTCTCTTCATTCCTCCTTCCTCACTACTCTTTCCAGTCTTTAGTAATCACCAATCTATCCTCATCTCCATGAGATCCACTTTTTTAGTTCTCATAAGTGAAAACAGGCAGTATTTGTCTTTCTGTTCTTGGCTTATTTCAGTTAACATAGTGACCTTCGGTCCCATTCATGTTACTGCAAATGACAGAATTTTATGTTTTTCTGGCTGAATAATATTCCATTATGTCTATATACACCACATTTTTTTTTCTGTTCATCCATTGACAGGCACTTAGATAGTTCCATATTTTGGCTATTGTTAATAGTGCTGAAATAAACATGTGAGTACAGATCTCTTTTACATATTGATTTCCTTTCTTTTGGATATGCACCCAGTAGTGGAATTGCTGGATGGCATCTTAGTTCTATTTTTACTTATTTGAGAAAACTCCATACAGTTTTCCAGCTGTACTAATTTACTTTCCCACCAACACAGTAAGAGTTTTCCTTTCTCTATATCCTCACAAGCATCTGTTTTCCCTGTCTTTTTTATAAAAGCCATTTTAACCGAGATGAGATGATATCTCATAGTGGTTTTTATTTGCATTTCTCTGATGATTAGTGATGTTTAACAAGTGATGTACTTGTTAGTCATTTGTATGTCATTGTTTAATAAATGTCTTTTCATATCTTTTGCCCATGTTAAATTGGATTATTTTGATTTTTGCTATTGAGTTGTCTGAACTCTTTGTGTGTTCTGATTACTAATCCCAAGTCAAATGGATAGTCAACTTAGCCACCTTTACTGGATTCTTGCTTGTACCTCACTGATCTTTCATTTCTCATTATCATTAAATGTACTTAATTTTAAAAACTGATATCTTCAGAACTTTACTATTGCTTCTTTTTGTTTATGCTAGCTCACATTAATGGTGTCAGGAGTTAATTGTTTCACTACGGACTCATTTTTCAAAAATACTTTGTGAATTCTTGAGGTGGGGTTTCATGGTAATAAAAACTAAAGTTTAATATACTCAGCAGATGTCCAACAGTGAAAGCTGGCTTTATTGTCCCTGTTTCTTTCAACTAGGAGTTGATTTCAAGCTTTCACTTCCAATCAGTATTTGAGTTTCTCAAAAGTTCAGATCACACACATTTTTAAAAAATATATGTGCTAATATATCAGAAATAGCTGGCTGTAGTTGGTGGAATGTTTGGTCAGATTGCCAGGATGTCATCCTATCAGATGAAAATTTTCACATTCCATTTTTTTAAACACAGTTACAACCATTTTAAAATTAATTATATAATAGAAGAAAAGGTTACATTTTTGTTCCTTTCCAGTGATCTTAACTTTAATCTTTCTTTTTTATACTTTTAGTTATATTTTACATAATTATTTTATATTATATATATATTTCTAGCTATATGAATATGTGTTTTACAGCATATTTTGCCGTAATAGTGCTTTAGTTTTATTTGAAAATCTTCACTGTAATATATACACATATTTTATATATATATAAATATATACACATATATGCATACAGACATATATGTTAAATGTTCAAACTGGAAGCTCATTTGAATTACAGTGTATCACCTATTTCTATCAATATTACATCTAATCCAGATGATAGAGTTACTGGACATGCCCAGTGTCCAGCTAAGTATGAACCATTTGAAATTCATTCAGTAGAAGATGGAAGAGATGGCTGCTGAGCAGAAGAAAAAGTTTTGGTAATTTATGAAGAATTTTATTTAGACAGCTATGAAAAACACAAGTTATGCTGTACTGTGATTAACCTGACACTTTTGGCATTAGATTAAAATGAATTTTCCACTCAAAAGATCAATGATATGCTTCTCTTTTTTCCTTTAATAAGAAAAAAAAAAATCCCCAAGTTTTTTGGCTTAGAGTTTGTAGATTAATTACATGCATGATGTTTTGGCTTCATTTCTGTGAATTTTAATGGACCTATTACATATTTTCTACAAAATATAGATACAGTAGATAAGAAAACATTAGGTACAAGGGAACATTGCTTTCATGGTTCAGATCCATTTTTTTGTATAGGCATAAATCACACTTTGAGAAAATGAAAGTACTATACTATTCTTGTATTTTGTTTAAAATACACAATTTTAAACGTATTTTCATAATTACGCTGACCTATTACTGTAACAATTTTCTCAAAGTTTTCTCAATTATTAAGAAGACAAACATAGCTTGGGGATATTCACAGCATTATTCAATGTCATATTTGTATATATGCAGGAAATGACTTGAAGACCTAAAAAAAGCCCTTTATATTTTTTACATTTTGAAGCATGTGTTTGGAGAGTAGGTCTCCACATATAAAAATAATTAGAAATATCAACTAAAACAGAATCTAGACATATTAATATTTTGTTTAAAAGTTTGTATTTCTGTATTTACGTAAATTTAATTTCAGTAAACTTCAGCTTGTTTGTGTTTTGGGATTATTTAATGTGAGAAACTCTTCCAAGTATAAATTTTAAAGAATCATAACATCAAAACAAAGCAAAGCCAAAAAAATCAAAGAAGAATATTTAATCCAAGAAAATACTTTAAAACTCTAGTGCAATATACTAATTTAACATAATGGAAAAGAAGGTGATGTTGATAGGTCAAATGGGGCATCTAACCAAGCAGGTCAGTGGGAGAGGTGGCACTGGATTCCTTTTGAATTACTGATGGAAGGGCACAGCTTTAAATATTAGCTTTACCCTCAGTAGATGCTAGAAGATTCAGTACATTTGTAAAGTTGTTAAAAGTTTTCCTTCAAGACAAATAAATCAGGAAATGGTCACATCTAGGCAAACTAGAATTAGGTTCTTTGTCAGTCAAGGTCTATGTAAAAAAATCAACATAATCCAAATTAGAGT
The DNA here is from genome assembly GCF_001698545.2 of Rhinopithecus bieti. NCBI lineage: Eukaryota > Metazoa > Chordata > Mammalia > Primates > Cercopithecidae > Rhinopithecus > Rhinopithecus bieti. The sequence goes on from NW_016814450.1 coordinate 271,067, forward strand.
AATTAAAGAAAATCATAATACAAAAGTTACACATCACAAGGATCTTTGGCATAACCTGGCTTTGACTTCTTAAAACATTAATTGTTACTGTATATATTTAAGGTTTACTTTATCTTCTATTAAAAGGAAAGGTGAGGAAGCAGCGGTGGAAAACTGTATGATAGAGTACTGCAGTGCTTGACAAGTCGAAAACAGCCAGTCCGAAGTAGGGGAAGACTGGGAAATAAATGCCCCCAAAACATTTTTCTTCCTGCTTTTAATCCCCTCTTTTTTGCTTCTTGTTGACCAAACACAATTAGCTGCCAAAAGCAAAATCCTCAGTCAGAAAACAGGGTAGGAAAAGATGGACAGTAAATCTGGAGGAGCAGAGATTTCTAGTACAGGTTCTCTTCCTCCAGGCTGTTAGTGCTGAACCAAGTTAGAGGATTTGGCAAGCAATGCATGTATGACTTTCATCCTGCCTTCTACTTCCTTGGCGGGCATTCTTATACATGGTACACTCATCTGTTTCATCACTTACTAACATTGTAAAAGTGAGCAAATTACTCCTACATCCAAAATAAACATAAAGTTATTTTTCCTTATGGATGTGTTGTGAAGTCAATGCAATTTTCTATTTGAAAGGAAATTACAAATCTAAATAAATATGAAAATACATTACAATTTTATTATTGAAAAGTGAGACATTTTCAGATAGTTGTTATATAAAAGCTCAGAGATTGATTAATCACTCACTAATATGAATTTTCCATAAGAGTTTTATTGCTAATTTTTAGTCAGATATTCTCATATCCCATCTCCCCTATCATGTTAACACTCAGCTGTCTTAAATTACTCCGGTTGTTTCTCTTTCCTGAAATCTTTTAACCATTCTTTCACCTATGTTCCTAGCACTTGCAAAAAACTATGTCTATCTCTTCTATTTCTTGTCTAGTCTCTTCATGTCTTTATTACTATACTTTGAGTTTGCATCACATGATTAATATATTAGTATTGGCCATGTAATATTCTATATTAATAGATTCCTGCATATTTGAAATTTTTTCTAATTGACATTAGTAATGACAAAAGATGAACTGACACAAACAGAGAATCAATTCAGGGCTCTATGAATTGAATAATTGTATATCTTTACATAACAAAATTTAGACACAAGTAACCTCCACAACCTTAGCATGGAATATTCTACCAAAGTTTGTTCATATGTACCTGAATATTTATTTCAAAAGCAAATTTATAGAAAATTATTACTAAGCCACCAAGGAACTTTTAACTACCAGCTCTTATTTTTTCAGTATAATTTAAAGAATGGATTTAAACCAAGAGTAAACGCTCATGGCTGACACTTGCAAATGAGTTAAAATGTCTCATCATGTTATCAGTAACTGTTATGGAGCAATTTCAAACCACTTGATTGATAGTTATACTTACTTTCATTGTCAATTCCATCAACCAAGTTTTCTTCTGGTAGAGTAAACTAGCATCTCAATTTAAATGGCCATTTTTTTTTTAATTAAGTAATTTGGTTACTTTTATAATTTACCCTAAGTCTTAGTCCATTGGGCTGCTGTAACAAAAATACCATAAACAGAATAATTTAAACAATAAAAAACATTTATTTCTCACAATTTTGGACACTAAGAAATTTAAGACCAAGCCATTGTCAGACCTGGTGTCAGGTGAGTGCCTATAGTTACTCTATATTCTCACATGATGGGAGGAGCCAAAGGGCCCCTTTTGGCCTCTTTCATAAAGGCACTAACCCATTCATGAGGACTCCACCTTCATTATCTGTTAGCTCTTATCTTTCTAGTAAAATTTAATGGATTGATATAATCTCAGAGTAAATGCCCATGATCTAATAATCTCCCAAAGGCTCCAACTCCATAGTTTCACACTGAGGAGTAGGTTTCAAGATACAAATGTTGGTACACACAAACATTCAGACTATAGCAGCCAGTATATGTGTATAACAGCATAAAGATAATTTGACTTCTAAATTTTCCATTTTAATATCCTGATATTTTTAAAAAAGGTACTAAGAATAAAGTAACATCCATAAACTGATACTGACTCATTTGTTCATAGTTTTAGAGAGCCTATCTGTACTATAATGATGTTTTCTTAATCATTCAGGTAATATTTCTTGAGTTAAGAAAACTTTTAAATACAACAAACAACTTTATTTTTCTATGAATAAAGCTTTATAATAAACTCTAACATCTACACAAGATATGTTGACACACATCAGCACATATAAAAATATATAAACCTGTTTGAGTATTATTTTATAGAAAAGACACTAAAAACTGTGATTTGTCCATTCATACACTGAATAAGTGGCAGATTCAAGTTCACTAGGTTTCTACCATTAAAACTAGTGACTAACCATTGTTTAAAAATTTTCTCAAATTATAAATACAATCCATTACCATTAGCTGTTTTAATCGTTTGCTTTCAGAAACTAATTATTTTGCAAAAAACACAACAAAATTAACACTTAATTCTACTGTGAAAATGAGATAAAATTAAAAATTTCATTCTGTCTCTCTACAAAATCAAAATCTGCACACAATTTTATATGTAGATTTTAATTCTAATGTTTCACTCATTTATATGTGCAATGCAAGATTTCTGTGACATAACAGGAACAGAAGGCAAGCAACAATGGTAAATTTTACTTTCCCCATGAAGCCTTCTGTTATATCTTTAGACCTCCTCTAGTGCCATGTTGAGATAGCCAGGTGGAAGATTCATGCAGCCGGTGGAAAGTTCTCTTGCAGGGACTCTGGCCTAGGGAGAGTCCCTGTTTCCCCCTTTTTTTCCTTTTTCACCCAATAAAACCTGGTCTTATTCACCATTCAAATTGTCTATGAGCCTGAATTTTCATGGCCATGGGACAAAGAATCCCACCTTTAGCTGAACTAAGGAAAATTCTGCAACATTTTAGTGCCCAACGTGGGGCTCAAGAAGTGGTGAGTAAAATGGGGACTCAAAACCTTTCACTGTTGCTGCTAAGCCTTTTCATCCTTGAACTTCTGAGGGTGAGGAAAGCCACGTCCCCACCCCCCGTGGCTCCCGGACCTTTTCATGGCTCCCGGACCTTTTCCTGGCCTTTTCTTTCCTTTTTGGTGTTAGCAAGGGGGAGCTTTCCCGCCCCTCCCCATTTCCTGTTGGGGCTGGGACGCAAGGCCTAAGAGTTCTGCACAGCCGGCTGGCTGGTTCCCAGTCATGGGTCACTGCAGCCATTACCTTCCGGGCCAAGGGATTCAGCTCCATATGATGGTAATTAAGCTTTTCAGGGTGGAGGAACCACTTGCTTAGGAATAAGAGATTATTCCCTGACATTTTTAAACTGTTTCTTTACCTCCCCTTCTTCTACCTTGTCAGCAAGTTAACTTTTAAAGTTTTCTTTTTTTTTTTTTTTTCTTTTCGAAGGTGTGCTACCGGGCCAGTTCCCGCAACTATCACTGTTGGTATTCTCTGCAAAGTTTTGGCTGTGAAATTGAGCCTCCATTTTGTTTTACATCCTGAGGGCATAGCTTGTAACTCCAGTGGAAATGCTTTGTTTAGCAATCCTGCCTTAGAGGATGAGCCCTCTCTGATTTGACATTTGCATGTTTTCCTATCCCTGTCTCTTAAAGGACACCACCCAGTGAACGGGTTTTCTTCTGCCTGCCTGTGTGTGTACTGTATGTGATGTCTGCGAAAAGAGCTCTAATTAAATTGGCCTAAGAAAGACATGCACTTGAATCTAATATTTTTTAAAGGGAAGATGAAAGCTGTGATACTTTCAGTTCTTGCTATACTTTGTGCAAATAATCAGGCGAAGTATAAAGTCAGTTCATGTGACTTTAATCTTTGAGAAATAAAAACATCTCTAAAGACTACTGATAAAATGCAGGTCAGACGCAAGATTTGCTAATTGTTTTAAGGTTGCAAACTGTTTTTTGAGTTTTGAGAACTGTTTCTCCTGCTTCACAATTGGTAAGGCCTGTGGATATATGGAACTAACCACACCCTTAATTATGCTGGAGTCAAACCTTGGTTGCACTTAGCACATAATTGAAGTAACCTACCAGCTTTTACCTTAGTTAAAAATTACTAGGAGTTACCATTATAATATGTGACTGAGACTACTAAAAACAGATTTACATGCAAGGTGTATAAAACAGTAAAATGTGTTGTTTAGCAAAAGGTTATAAGAAGGCATGGAAATATAAATTTTTGTCTAGGGTTAAAGGATCGTTTTGAGTTAGGAAAAGCTGAAGGTTCAAGCAAGTGGTGGAAGAATTGTGGAAATTAATCTTGTAGAAGAGGTTCTCTGTGTGAACATATTGACTAAATTCAAAAGGATTATAAAACATTTTTGCATCTTTAAAGGTTCTGAGTCATCATTTTGAGAAAATAAATAGTTTATGGTAATCTGGAATTCTATTTCATAACATCAAGTGTTTGAAACCTTGAAAATTTAACAGCCTTTCCCAAATCAAACTTCAGTTTCAAAATTGTCTTTCCTGACACTTGGCTTTTCAGATGTTTCAGAGGGACCCTGAGACATCCAGAAAAGAGAGGTAAACAGGATTATTTGACATGTTTAGGTACATGGGATTGCCAAAATGATATTCAGTCTTCTTTAGGTTATATCTTGGTAAATAATGGTAATATATGTTCCAAAATTGTATGGGATTTCTATGATTCTAATGTCTAAATATATGCTATCAATCATAATTAAGGTTGTTAGGTTAAGCTATTGTAAACCACGGAGATAACCAAACATCTTTACCAGTCATGTGTCTAACTGTAACTACCTGGGACGTTTTGCTATTCATAGATAATTGTTGTCTTATTTTAAACCTTCCAAAAGATGGTTTATAGTAAGCTATAGAACTGACAGGTGCTCCCAAACACAGGCTTTTGATAATTTTGGAGATTGTAACATTGCAATAAAGGAAAATGTATAGAACTCATAAACAGCTGAAATACTCATGAATATCAAGCAAAGCAAGAATGAACTGAATGGACTGAACTCAGAAACTGAAGCAAATCTTTTGATTTTCCATGGAACATTGTTAATTTTGTTTTATTTTCAGAGTTAAGGAAACTTATTTTGAACTATTTATAGTCTTTAATAATTGAGTAAGGCATACTCTTGTGATCAATATTTGTGGCATCCTTGTTTCTCCCTGTCTGGTTCCTCTAAAATTTGAAAACGATCTGTGAGTAAGTATTCTTATGGAAATAAGTCGTTTGTATCAGTGCAATAAGAATCAATTTTTCTTTTGCAACAGCACACAATTGGAGAAAGTGGTTATTTTACCAAGGCTTTGGCTGGAAGGGTATGCTTCCCTTTAAGGAGCCAATCTAAAATTGCAGAGCTGATGAAAGCCGGGTGGGGCGACTGGCCTCATACCCTTGCCTATGCAGTCCCTGTACAGGGTCCCTAACCTGTGGTCAGTAAACAATTGCACTTTCTAACAGGTCCAGCAGCTCCAAGTTTACCTTGAGACTTTTAGGAGAGAATCACCCAACTCACAGATATTTGAGGATGCAAACCTGTGGCTGGGCTCAGCTTTAAAAGGTCTTACCTGAGATTCTTTGTGGCACAAACTTTCATCAAAGCCAATCTAAAAGGCCTTTGTAAAATAATTATTATTGCTCTTCTTTATGGCCACATAAAAGGCTAAAGTCTATTTGGCAAACAACTCCATCCTTTTTTTTTTTTTTTTCCTGGAAAAACAAGGACTAAGAGAGAGACAGTATATTCCAAAATGTATCATACATTTTTCATTAAATTCCTTTTTTTTTTTTTTTTTTTTTT
>NW_016814450.1:277187-282463 GCF_001698545.2 Rhinopithecus bieti
TTCCTTTTTTTTTTTTTTTTTTTTTTGAAATGAAGTCTTGGTCTGTGCCCAGTCCAGAGTGCAGTGGCACAATCTCAGCTCACTGTAACCTCCGCCTCCCAGGTTCAAGCTATTCTCCTGCCTCAGCCTCCCACAATTGGTAGTCTTTGTTATCTGCCTATCAGCAGTAGATTTTGTGAGCCTCAGTTTCTCTCCTCTACAAAATAGGGTCAATGATATCTACAATTACCATTTTAAAATATTGAGATATTCAGGAAAAAAAAATCATTAAAACATATTGTGAAAATTGAATTATGTTATGCTTATCTTAGACTGACTTTAAGCAGAACAGGCCACCAAAATGGAAAGTTTGTGTATTAGATAATTTTTTTCCTGATCTTTTGTTCTGTGGAAATGCAGCATGTTAAAAAGAGCAACCTCCTCCAAGATTATGCTTGTCTTATTGACCGTATATAGATAACTCTACTACTTATCTCTACTCCATTCCCTCCTACCACTCCGATCCTTTCTTCTAATCATGAAGGAGGAATGTTTCTATTATTATAAATTGTCTTATACAGCAAAAAATTGTGACAGAAGAATAGACTTATAACCTAGCACAATAAGCAAGTGAATAAAAACGTTCTACAGCTGACCCAAAGAAGAAATTGATTGAAGTCTGTGAGCATTTGAGAATCTTCTAAGAAGAGTATGTCTTCACTGTGTGCTTAAATGAATATATAATGTAGTAGTATAAAATACAAGAAAAATATCTATATACTTTAACAATTTAAAAAATAAAAGTGAAATAAGCTTACCCTGTGAAAAGTTACACTTTTCATAATTTTCAGTTGAAGTTTAGCATTACTTATAAGAGTTTTAGTAGTGGTGACTGAAGTAAATTTGAAATGTTCAAAGTCATGGAGCTTTTAAATAAGCAAACCTCATTTTCTGGTGTTCAGTAGGCATTCAATTCCATTATGAAGCTTGAAAGAAATAATGTAGAAATCGATGTGGAATCTGAAAGAAGGGAGAAAACAATGTATAATAATTGTTTTATCTCCTTGAGGAATGCTGCACTATAAAAAATCCTATAGTCGCTATTTCTTTTCCATTAGTTTCCAATATTATAGTCAGGGTTTGCTTTTTTTCTGAAAGTATTACTAGATTAATTTCATTTTCTCTTTCTGCTTTGCAATGTGGACGTTGCCATTTTGTGGCTTTTCTGGTGTCTGTGCCTTTTATTTCTCATTAAAAACCTTGGTTCAAAAGCTCGTTACTTCATGATCTTCTTATGATAAGCTCACAGGTCTTCTGACCTATAGAACCTCATCTGGTGATCTGCTATATACAAGGCTAAATTATAACTTTTTACTTTATGTATCACGATAAAAATATTTTGCTCTTGGTCAAAAAAATTACCCATGTCTGCAGAACATGTTGTGTACATTCCAGATTTCTGATTAACATTCAAGACCCACACAACCTGACAGAAATTGAAATTTTCAGATGATTTTTCACTATTACATCCCTAAATTGCATGACACTTTCTTATTGCAACACATCTATACATGCGCTCTGTACATATGTACATAACTTTTGACTTCCACATCTGATTTCATGACATTTGATGTTTCTGAAGAAGACTGTATTACGCTTTTTAAACTCCTACCTCATCCATCCAAAGATAGGCTAAAAAGGTCTGAGGAAAATTACCATATTTTAACCCAAAATCTAAATGTCTTTTCCCTTTGATCAGCCATGACATTTTCATAATACAAATCATACTCTTGGCCTATATTTTTAATGACTCATATTCCTGCTAGATGATTATAAAGGGGAATTAATTGTACTTTATGTCTCCAGTGCAGTGATTCACAAACATAACTTTCAGCCTGGTACAAGGTCAAAGACTGAATAAGAATCAGCTAGAAAATTTGATAATATATAGATTTACAGGCCGTACCACAGAGTTTCTGAGTAGACTGAAGATCCTATACACTATCCACCAGGTTTAGAAAACTATAACCTAAATCAAATGTGGAATTCTAAGTAATAAATAGATAATTTTTTAATAACAGAAAAAGTGCAACGTATGCATATTTATGGGTAAATAAATTAAGAAAGAAATAAAATGCTTTGTTAAAGAGAAGTAGTCTCTATTAAAGAAGAATTGAATTTAGCTCTGCTCTTTAATGCCTCTTGAAATAAGAATTTAAGCTTGTTAAGCTCCAATTTCTGTCTAAAGAAATATCATTAAGACATATTTTTTAAAACTCAAATATATTATTGATATATAGTCACTTAAGTATTTCTAAGACTCAGAAAAAATAAGTTCTTCTCTTTTATATCTCATTTTGTCTATTTCAACTCAAAGTCTCTCCTATGTTTTAGGATGCATAAGACAAAAATATAATATTGAAGACAATACGTATGTCTCCTACAGCTGATCCCAGATTATCTTATTGTAGGAAACAGAAAACACAGGGGTCATACACTAAAAATTAGAAGCAGGAAGTAACAAATGAAATAGACATTTTCTTTTGCTTCCTTTGAAATATAAGCTTCTCCAAAAGTGTTTCCTAATAAAAAATGTATATCATGTGACTCAGAGGACAAACAGATATACTGAAATCCAATACACCTTGGAAATCTACCACTTCCTTTGAAAAGACTGTGCTCTAGTTTTCTCTCTTCTGTCCTTTCTGTGATTTTTTTCAATTTTTTGTACCCTTATTCACTCATTAACGTGTATCTTTTGAAAACATAATCCAGACCCTGTGCTAGGTTTTAGGATATGGAGTCAGATAGAAAAAGATCCTTGAGAGATGAGCAGAAATGATCCAGATGAAATAATCTAGATGAAAATCTGCAAAAATATTCCTGGCAGAGGAAGCAACTGCATTCTGGTAAGAAGAGTATGAGTCTGGGATTAAATAAGAAGAGTGGGAATCTGCGATTTAAACAATGACCTATTACCCTTCACCCTCCAGCTAATCATCATGGCCCATCTATTCTGCCTCCTAAAAAGCTTTAGTATCTCCTCTACCTCTCCATCTCTTTTTTCAACTCTTTCCTAATTAACTTTGCCATTTCTTTATTGCGCATTTTAGTAGCATTTTTGCTTCTCTCTTTACCTCTAGCCACACCAACATCTAATAATTTTAACGCAGTCAGCATGGTTCCTCTTAACAGTTGTTATCTCAAATGTTTTTCTCAAGATTTGCATCTATTTATCCCCTATGATAAATTTTAAAAATTAAATATAATGTAAGTTATATGAAATTTCTCTTTTCTTTCTTTTAACGTATACATTATAACAACTCTCTTCTCACCCTGTCTTCAATTATCAGGTAAAGAAGGGACTTCATTTCAGTCTTGAAAAACCACATATATGGAGATGTAAAGGTCAAGGGAAATACAGATACCTTCAGAATCAAGTCCTGAATTACTAATGCAGCAGAAAATGATAAAAGCCCTATCTCTCTCTCCATTGCCTAACTTAATGGAAATGCCCCAGGCACTATGAATTTGCAAAATTTTCTAAATGTCCCATAGGCTTTAAGTACACACACATAAAAATAACAATTTGCCTGTCCTACTAGATTTGTTCAGTGGAAATCTTGTGAGAACATATTTTATATTGCCTCCCAATAAAAGGCACATGAGTCTTTATCATATTTTAATCTTTTACAATATTACTCATTCAACATTATCACTTATGTACCAAAAGAAAACTTGGACTTGCTGCAATATAGTGAAAATCTTTGTGGGAATCACAAGGCAGGAGATCTAAATCGATTTGTGATACTACAAAGCAGTATAGACACGGAAAGTTCACTCAGACATCCCAGGTGTCTTGTGGAGTTTATTGGATGATGAGTCTAGTTTTTAATGGATTATGAGCCCATAACTTTTATATTCTCATTCATAATTCTGAAACAGAGCAGTGAAGATTTTACTTATCATATTTTAATTCTCCTTTCCACTACAGGAAAAAAAATAAAAGCCCAAAAAATCATTGTTAATAAGATTAATTCCTGAAAACATTGGAGAAGGAGCTGAGGTGAGAAAAGATTGACTTCTGTTGCATTTTCAAAATTATATGGATAAAGTACCAAACTGAAAAAGTCTTTTTTTTCATAAACAGCCCTAAACGTTAGCTTTTTTTGCTTGTAAATAGAGTAAAACGCTTGATTCTAAACTTCAGTAATTCTAAATTATTGATGATTTACAAAAAGATCTTTTGAACTAGACTTCAATATGTTTGCTTAGCAAATTTTCTTTTTAGTGGACATTTTTCTATAATAATATTAATGTAAACAAGCCAGAAGAGGGAAGGTTTTTATTTCATTTAGGTATTTTTGGACAGTTACCAAGTACTGAGCCTGACAAAAATCATGCTTAACACCAAGCGCTGCTTAGAGAAAAGCTAATGGGTGTTGAGAAACACAGACAGAAAACCTAAAGAGCTATGGGACTACTCTAATTTTTTAACTATAAAATCATTATAACTCATAAATGCTGAAGAAAAGAAGTAACTATACATAGCCTGGGAATATGCAGAAACTTTCAGAGAGACTGTTAGACTTCTACTGTAACATTAGTCTAAATTAACCTTCAATAATGGGAGTAATATTAATTAAAATAACATGGTATTTCTACTGCATGTTAAAATTTCAGAAAACATGTTTATTGCAGAAATTTGACTTATTTTACGTTGGTAATTCTGTAAAAACAAATGGAAAATGCTGTTATATTCCCTTAATAGATGACAAATCAAGAATTGGGACAGAGATAATATATTTAGATTAGGAAGCCTCCAAGCAGGTTCAGGATCTAGTTTTTCTGTAGCTAAACTTCTTTACTGACAATCAGATGATGAGCACTGAATGGTGGTTGTGAATAAAGGAAACATTAATGTATCTTAAGGACTTGCTTCATAAATGTCTTTTGAAAAGTCTGTTGTGAAACAACAGTGTAGACCTTCAAAAAAATCACATAATAGAATAAAAACTCAAAAATTTAAATAATTTGTTAAAGCAAATTTCAAAGATGATAGTTAACACTTTTTTTTTTTAAGTTTTTATTCCAAGGGCCAAGCATGAATATTCCATAATGTGCTAGAATTTAGATAACTTTAAGAGAATAAGAATGAATGAATGAATGGACAAATTAATAAAATAATTATGTAGAAATGAAACTGTTATACTTGGAAAACACAGATTATATGAAGCAAAGTGTTGATACCAATAGAATGTAGTTGAAAATAAAGATGAGAAGTACACCTTAAGACC
>NW_016814450.1:284411-323072 GCF_001698545.2 Rhinopithecus bieti
TTTTATTTCATTTAGGTATTTTGGACAGTTACCAAGTACTGAGCCTGACAAAATCATGCTTAACACCAAGCGCTGCTTAGAGAAAAGCTAATGGGTGTTGAGAAACACAGACAGAAAACCTAAAGAGCTATGGGACTACTCTAATTTTTTAACTATAAAATCATTATAACTCATAAATGCTGAAGAAAAGAAGTAACTATACATAGCCTGGGAATATGCAGAAACTTTCAGAGAGACTGTTAGACTTCTACTGTAACATTAGTCTAAATTAACCTTCAATAATGGGAGTAATATTAATTAAAATAACATGGTATTTCTACTGCATGTTAAAATTTCAGAAAACATGTTTATTGCAGAAATTTGACTTATTTTATGTTGGTAATTCTGTAAAACAAATGCAAAATGCTGTTATATTCCCTTAATAGATGACAAATCAAGAATTGGGACAGAGATAATATATTTAGATTAGGAAGCCTCCAAGCAGGTTCAGGATCTAGTTTTCTGTAGCTAAACTTCTTTACTGACAATCAGATGATGAGCACTGAATGGTGGTTGTGAATAAAGGAAACATTAATGTATCTTAAGGACTTGCTTCATAAATGTCTTTTGAAAAGTCTGTTGTGAAACAACAGTGTAGACCTTCAAAAAAATCACATAATAGAATAAAACTCAAAATTTAAATAATTTGTTAAAGCAAATTTCAAAGATGATAGTTAACACTTTTTTTTTTTAAGTTTTATTCCAAGGGCCAAGCATGAATATTCCATAATGTGCTAGAATTTAGATAACTTTAAGAGAATAAGAATGAATGAATGAATGGACAAATTAATAAAATAATTATGTAGAAATGAAACTGTTATACTTGGAAAACACAGATTATATGAAGCAAAGTGTTGATACCAATAGAATGTAGTTGAAAATAAAGATGAGAAGTACACCTTAAGACCTTGAATTTTAGCTGATGCATTTGTACTGTATATTTTAATTTAGGAGAGGCAACAGAATATTTTGTGACAGGGCGTTCCAAGAACTATTGCATTTATTCAGCACAATTCAAAAACCAGATGTTGAGGACAAGTATGTTTAATAAATAGAAATAAAGTACCTCATGGACCCTAACTAGCCATGAATCTGAGCATGAATTTACATTTGCATTTGTTGGCCAGGTGCAGTGGTGCATGCTTATAATCCCAGTATTCTAGGAGGCAAAGGCAGGTGGATCACTTGAGGTCAGGAGTTCGAAACCAGGCTGGCCAACATGGTGATACCCCATCTCTACTAAAAATAATTTTAAAAAAAATTATCTGGACATGGTGGTGAGTGCCTGTAATCCCAAATACTTGGGAGGCTGAGGCAAGAGAATCACATGAACTCAGGAGGTGGAGGTTGCAGTGAGTTGAGATAATGCCACTGCACCCTGGCCTGTGTGATGCAGTGAGATTCTGTCTAAAAAAAAAAAAAAAAAAAAAAAGAAAGAAAAAGAAAGAAAAGAAAAGGAATAAATACATGAATAAATAAGAAATTTGCATTTGTCAAGACACTGAAATTTTAAAAATTTGTGTTACTATAGCATAATGTTGAATGGCAATTTACTAATTTATGTTATTATAGCCAATATTGAGTAGTAAAGAAATTGGCACCAAAAGTGGGGTGACTCTTAAAGAAAAATCTAAAATATTTCCATACAGTGAGAAAATTTATATCAAAGCCTGGAAACCATGATACACAGTGGCAGAAGGTTTAGGAAAATTGACAAGTGAAATTCAATTGGAAAAAGTAACTTGCTTAGTGAACTTAGATCCTTAGGAGAAAAGATTTAAACACAGAATGATTTTAGCACATCTTGGTGTCTATTGGCTATATTTGCTAGGTATTAAAAGAAAGAGAAAATCTCAGAAAAGCATGCCTGTTTGCATATAAAATAGAAAGTGAATATAGAATTTCTAGAAAAATTTTGCCTTTCAGTATTTATAATAATAATAATAATAATATAAAATCTCAACCACTTCTTAACCCAAAAAGTAAAAAATACTAACTGAGGAAGTATGTAAAATGTTAAGAACGTTTCAATAATTAAGTTGTATTAAAAAAAATGTGTGATTCCCATGTTAATCATGGAATGTGTCCAGGTTCTTGGCGTCTTCAACAAGGAATTGGACAAAACACACAAACAAAGCAAGGAAGAAATGAAGGGATTCATTGAAAATGAAAGTACGGTCCACAGTGCAGGAGCAGGGCTGAGCATAGGAGCTACAAAATCCCATTGTAGAAACGTTAGGAGTTTAAACACCCCCTAGAGGATTTCACTAGTTACTTGGAGTATGCCCTATGTAAATGAAGAGGATGAAGTAAAGTTCCAAAGTCGTTTGCTTGGCCTGCGCCCTGTGGAGAGGATGAAGTAAAGTTACAAAATCATTTACTGAACCTGAGCCCTATAGAGGGGATATTTCCTGTCATAGCTGAAGTATGAATCAGCCTTATGTTCCCTGCCTCCAGACCCTATTTTCCTGCCTAATCTACTATCTGAGAGATGTGATTCCCATAAATGTTTATGGGAAGCAGAGAGACTGATGGCCTTTTTCTGGTAGCTGCTTCATGCTGGCTTGGGGCATAGTCCCTACCTACTGGGGACCACAGAATTTTGACCCTTTTCTGTCTAGTGGAGGCAGGATAGTTTCTTGATGGCCAGGGGTTGTGTCTTTACCTGGAACTGGATGGAGCCTTTGTTTCATGATCATCTGAAGCTTGATGGTCTCTAGGTGAGAGGAAATGAATTTGGTTAAAAGATTTAATGAGAACTTCAATAAGTGGATACCTATGCTGTCAGAAATATTTGCTATAGAGATTTGCAGGAGAAAACACAAAACCTGGTCTGTTCTAGAATCTATGTGTTTCCTTAAAGTCTTAGCCTGAGCGACTCTGTTTGGTCTGGTATGGTTTGTTGGGGCCTAGTGCATGAGCCTGGTCCAAAACAATGACCTCACACAATTTTGTTTTAGTAAATTACCCCTTTTGGGCCAGGCTTTTACATAGGTAAGAGTGTAACCAAAACTTAGGGGGGCTTGGCGTCACTCTTGGTTACCATCATCTTGGATTTCCCATCTCAGCACTTCATTTATAGGTTATGATGTTCTCATGGTTGCACAGTTTTTCACCTCCTGTTTTTCCAGTTGAAGAGAGACCATACGACATTCTAGAGATAGCTGCATATAAGTATTTAAAATCTTTGAGAGAATATAGTGCACCAGGGAGACTACTATTATGACTATCGGGAGGATAATACCAAGAGTTAAGAGTTGCTCCTTACCCAAGGTCCTCACAAACCAAACCTCCTAAAATCAAACAGATCAAAGAACGAGCTAGATAAAGAGTTTATTCACTTAATTAAGCAGTCTCTTTGTTAATCCCCTGCCAATGAATTTCTATAATCTTCATCTGATGTTCTTCCCCATAGGCCACAAGTGCCAGCCGCTGCACAGACAATTCTCTATTTAGCTAATTTTATCATAACTTTCACAAGAGAATTTAGAGTCTATTGTGTAACTGTAGCCTTTACAGTAGAATTTGCTATAGAACCTATCACGAGGGATACATTTCTAATCATTGATTCTTTTACTTTAAACCGTGGAAAAAGGATCTAACAAATGTTGCACTTTTAAAAGAGTGAAGGAATTCTGTAAATGTTCTTTTTTACCCATCGTATGGGTTAAGAGGACTGGACCAATGTTTTTTGTTTTGACTGATTATGAGGCAACATATATACCATAAAAATTTCTGACCTACATTGGGCCTTTATCTTTCATCTATAAAACTATAAGGTTATTCATGTATAAGGCTGGTTGCAAATTCCTTCACAAATAGAAGTACACCCCATTAGTACACATAACAGACGCCTTTTACATTTCTGTTCTCATAGAGGCATAAACAAGAAAAAAAATGTTCACAGATAAAAGTTTCATGACAATAGAAGTCTTAATCTGAACTTGGGAAAAGCTGTTCACATCAAGAATGCCATCTTCTTGGGCAAAATTTCCCTGGTTAGCTTTACATCAAGGGTTCCAAAAGCATGGAGGGATCCTTCTCAGTTGTGAGACCATGAACCCAAAGCCCTAAGTCCCAAAGTTTTGCTAGTGTGGTTGGAAACAACTGCCTTTCTCTGATGTTCCTGGAAGATTCAAATGCTAAAAAGCTTTCTTTACCTGGCAAAAATACATTGTAGCATAATAATCTACTGCATGAGAACCCTCTTGCATGGGAAAGCTTGTATACAACCAGAAAATATGCAGTGAAAATAACAATAGAATGAAATTCCTTTATAAGAATGTTTAAATGGTCCAACAGGTGATCAAATGTACCTGAAGCTTTGTTTTCCCAGTAATATGGGATCAAGCATTGGTTACAAACTATTTTAAACAATTTCAGTAGTAGCTGGTTTAACAGGAAAGTATTTTCTTTAGATTTAATTAATTTATTGTTTTACTTGGGTTAGTAGCTTTATACAAGGAAATTGGGTTATATATGTGGTTTATAATAACAACATGAAAACTATAATTTTGATTGGTAGTGCACAATTAAACATTAGAATTTTAGAAACCCCATAACATTTTTGAATATATATAGTATCATTCACAAAAATATAATCTAAAGAAGACTGACTGTCATTTTGGCAATCCCATCTACTTAAACACATCAGCTAATCTTGTTTATCTCTTTTCTGGATGTTTTCAAGGGCCCTCTGATCCATCCAGAAAGCCAGGCATTAGGAAAGACAATTTTGAAACTGAAGTTTGATTTTGGAATTCCAGATTACCAGAAATTATTTTTTTACCAAAATGATGACTCAGAAATTTCAAAGAAGCAAAAAACTTCTTATAAACTTAAAAAACAAAAATCAAGCAAACAAACAAACCACGTTCTACTGTTCCTACACACTTTGCATGTAAAACTGTTTCTAATAGTCTTAATTGCATGTTACAATGATGACTCAGCAATTTTAACTTTAACATAAAACCTGGTAAGTTATGTTCTGATAAGGTTTGACTGTTTCCAGCATAGCTAGGGCATGGCCAACTCCACATGTCCCCAGGTCTTACCTAGTTGGAGAGCAGGCAAGTTAAACAATTTTCAAAATCCAAAGAAGCAATTTATGACCTTAATGTATTTAGCACCCCTAATAATAGAACATAGTTCAGACCACAAGTTTACATGTTGAAGACATTTGTATTTTACCAATAATCTTGAAAACCATCTTTATTTCCTGAAGATAGCTAAAGTCATGTGAACTAAAAGACATTACACTTTCTACTTTTCTGACAAAATATTTGCTTTAAGCTATTATTATTTAACTAATTAATTAAAACTTTCAGAGAAAATATACAGTGGCTTCTACTTTATATTTAACCAGTTTACATGGTGAGGAAGAGGCCAGACACTGATTGGTAAGAAATTCTTACCCTTTTGTTGGCATGCCAGGTTTCTGGGTTCTTTCTTCCTGAGCAGCCCTGATAACCCAGCTTGAATGTATGCAAAGAGACACATTGCCATGAATTAAGAATAGTCATATATAGTTTACAAATTTTGGAGAAACTAGGAAAAGAGAGAAATATGACTCAACTTCTACTTGTGAGAATATACTCAACACACCTAGAATATCAGGAAGCCTCAAATCAAAAAATTAGTTTAAGGGTGAAAAGCTGGTGTGCTCTACTAATTCCTGCAGTCCTGACAAAGGTAGGTTAGGATTTACAGATCAATGGAACTGTCAGGCCTCTGAGCCCAAGCCTGCACACATATATCCAGATGGCCAGAAGCAAGTGAAGAATCACAAAACAAGTGAAAATGGCCGGTTCTTGCCTTAACTGATGATATTACCTTGTAAAATTCCTTCTCCTGGCTTAGAAGCTCCCCCACTGAGCATCCTGTGACCCCGGCCCCTGCCCGCCAAAGAACAACCTCCTTTGGCTGTAATTTTCCAATACCTACCCAAACCCTATAAAACAGCCCCAAACCTATCTCTCTTCGCTGACTCTCTTTTTGGACTCAGCCCACCATCACCCAGGTGAAATAAACAGCCTTGTTGTTCACACAAAGCCTGTTTGTTGGTCTCTTCACAGGGAGGCGAGTTAAAGGAATGAATGATGACTCACTAGAAGTGCATAGCAACACCAAAGTGAATAAAAGCCTTCCACTAGGAACTAAAATAATCATGGTTTTATATATACATGCATACAAAAATAAAAGCCAGAGGAGAATAAATAGAAATGAAAGAAGAGTCGAAGCAAAAACAAATAAGCAGGAAACCAACCCTAAATTATCCTACTCAATTTACCCTGGAGGTTACAGTGTTCCCTAGGACCTCAAAAAACCCACAAAATGGATATTTTATTCCTGATACATAATTTAATATCCTTAAGTTTACCAATATCATTATACATTCTGTGCAATCAAGAAATTCATTTTAGGCACATGACTAATAAATACTCTAGCACTATCCACACAAAACTGTAAAGATAGTGTGAAGCAATGCAAACATGTATGCGAAATTTGAATTGACACTAAATCCAGCTTCATGCTTAACTATCGTAGAAAAGGAATTGCCAAACTGCTGATGCATTTTCACGATAGTTCTTATTTAACTTTAATCAAGACTAAGTGCTTTAACTATGAAAAAGTTAATTAGCCAAATGTCTCCAAGCAGCTATCAGGTTTTAAAGAACATTTTATTATTTAAACTTTTCCACATCTTTCTCCCCTACTTAATGATTCCTCACTACATTGTTTCACAAATAACCTTTTCAGATCTGTAATTTGAGCTAACTTTTAGATAACTTCTTAGTTAGACAAAATTATTCTTTTTTTTTTCATTAATAACAAGCCTTTCTGGAACATTTTCTATACAGAATTACATGTTAACTAAAATTTGTATCCTTAGTAACCCAAAACTTTAGTGAAACCCTAAAAAGGAAGAAATCTTGAACTATGAAGATACGGGCATTTATAGATAGATAAGAACAATTCCACAGTTTTAGAAACATATTTATCTATATTACAACTCTTTTTTGATTGGAAATGATCCAGATATAAAACAAGCACTAAAAATAACAAAGATTTTAATTTATACAAAAGGTTTACCTAAAACAATTATCCTATTCACTGTACTTAGTTTTCTACTTTTAACAAAGGAGACGTGAAACATCCATCAACATATGTAAAACAAATATTGGTTTGGTCCTGGAAAGGCAGGACAATTCAAGGTGAGGAGGGAACTTGGGGGTTCTCAGATTATAGGTGGGAGAAAAACAGTTGCATTCTTTTGAGTTTCTGATTACCCTTTCCAAAGGAAGCAATAGGATATGCATTTATCTCAGTTGGACTTTGAATAGAATGGGAGGCAGCCTAGCACCAAGCAGCTCCCAGCTTGAATTAACACTGGCATTTAAAATATCTAGCAAAACAAACATAAAATTCAGAGAAAATGTATGCTGACAATTCTGAAGGCCTTTCTATTTTTATTCTGCCAATAATTTTAAAGCTAGCCTGCTTAGTAAAGTTATACTTAGGT
This sequence comes from Rhinopithecus bieti, assembly GCF_001698545.2. Taxonomy (NCBI): domain Eukaryota; kingdom Metazoa; phylum Chordata; class Mammalia; order Primates; family Cercopithecidae; genus Rhinopithecus; species Rhinopithecus bieti. The sequence continues at coordinate 291,973 of NW_016814450.1, forward strand.
CAAGTGAACTTGAAAATTGCTTAGACTTATTTACTTAATTTATGAGTTCTCTTTTACTTATAAGCCGATTTGGTACACACAACATGGAACAATAAGTGTACATACATATAAACAATCTAGACATCTACTCACACACATAGATGATGATTCAATAGCTGGGAACCTTAGCCCTAAGATAGCAATGCAAGCTTGCCGGTTTTACTTTGACCCAATAGATGATCTGAGGAAGGCTGTGAACCAAAATTTTGGGTAAAGCAGTCTCCACGGCAGTTTGATTTTTAAAGTCTAACCCTCCCCAGACTCCAAGGAGCACTGGGGCCAAACAGTACCAAAGGAGGACATCACACATTAACCAGGCAGCCTGCTTACAACAGCAACACAAAAGCCTGGATACATGCAATGCCATCCCACTTTCCCATTAGACAGTTAACCTCAGATTCTAAACAATTTTGGGGCCGAGCAGCATTGCAACTGCAAGAGAAAATTCTAAGGAGAATTTAACACTAGACCTCAGAACCCCGCCAGGGTGTCCCCTTTGGGCAGGTTGAGGTCTGCAGGACCAATAGAGCATCCTCCTGTGGGGTCTAATCTTTGGGCTTACTGTTTACTCCTGGCTGGCTCATCTTCATTTGTGTGTGTGAATACATGTCTAGATTGTTTATTTGTATCCAGCAGGATTTTATAACTGCTTTGGAACAGACTGTGGAGGAGCAGTTGATGATATATTAGATATGTTTCCCATTTTTCAGTGTAATGAATGGGAATAATTATTGCAGACTTTTACTGTTCCACTATTATATCATGGGTATACATTGAAGTCAGACACTTAAAATTTTTGTTGACTTTTGGAAAAATCATATTCTGACCATACCACTCAATGCAGTGATTAGATGGAATCATAACTATACTTTGACCCAAAACAATTCTACAGGTAGGTAATGTACTGAAAAAGATGTACAAATAATAGGAAGAACATATTCTCTTAAGCCTACTTTATATTTGGCCAAGTAGGATAGGGCAAATGAAAGAGTCTCTCAGAAAGTTAAATAGCTTATGAACATATCAAATATTTTTGATGAGTTAGAAAAAGGAAGAGAAAGGGAATTTGGCAATTAAAAGAACTGATTGAAGCAGACATTAATACCTACTAAAGATTTTATTTGCCATTGCTTTTCTACATTATCCAGAAACCTTCCTTTAATGTGAGGTCATGTGTTGCTCTGGCCAAAGGGCTGTGAAGAAATATGACGTATTCTTCACAGCCTAGTCAATGAAAATCTCATTAATAATTTTCTAATATTTTCCCCTTGCTTCACTGACTGATTGAGAAAGTCTTATATTTTAGTCAGGGAAGCAAGACAATAATGGAGATTTTGTTAGCTTGGGTTCTTGAAAGCCTGTATGGAGCACAGCTCTTTAATGACCCCTGCTAACTGACGATGCAGCACGAACAAAACATAAAAAGACATTTTTTGTTTTGTTATGTTTCTAAACCACAGTAAAATGGGGTCGTTTTTTACTTCAGTCACTTCTGATTCTACAGGGAATAATTTGAGCATCCCGGCAACTATAAAATGGGTTCCTTTTGTTCTTTCTAGGACACCAATTAAGTTTTAAATTGTTCCACCATTCCTGAAAGAGATCCCAACCAAATGGTGTGCAATCTCTGGTAAATTTCAATCTAAATCACACAACTTATTTTTGTACCCCCCCCCACACACAAAAAAGACATTTTATATAAATTGTATGTTGGTTTATCACACATTGAACTATCAAAAATTGTAAAAGACTATTAGATGCTAACTGAGAGAATGAAAGACAAATGTCACCTTAAGCTAAAAAATTGCTTATGAAAGTTTCTCTTTTGGTGATAGGCTAATAGTTTGCCTGATTTCACAGTATGAATGGTGTCATGAGGTCAATTAAATATCTTGGTTTTTTTTCTTAATTTTAAATATTTTATTTTATTTTTTTCAGGAGGATTGCCTCGAAGTAGCTTTCTCTGTCCATAGCCTTCAAGAACTCGATTTATTGCGTGAAATGGATTCTGCCAGCCAAAATCATAAATAATTTTTGGATGATAAATCTAGTAGACTTTTAATATTAGAACAAAAGGAGGCAGTAAGAATTAAAGACAGGTGTCAGAGACATGTGTTAGAAGTGTTATGATATAATATTGCAACATTTATACTAAATTATTGGAATTTTTATCATTTCAGCAAGTATATTTGTTTCTTAATTTGCTCAGTGAATAAGAAAGAGAGACACAAATCAATCTTTGTAGCAAAGAAAGGAAAATTATCTGGATAAAAAATGTGTTCAATAGCAGGGCTGAATTCACTCTCAATCCGTTTAAAATATCTATTAGAGAAACAAATGAGGGTATAATAATCACAAATTTGTGTTTCTTAATTAATTAGACATTATCTTATTCTGAGTGAGTGTATGTAATTAAATTGAGCCTTACATAAATAAACTACATTTATTTTAAAATGCTGATTTTTAACGTGATTTTTAACATGTGAAGGTGTGTTACATGTGTCACGGGTTTTGTTGTACAGATTATTTCATCAATTGTGTACTAAGACTAGTACACAGTAGTTATGATTTCTGGTCCTCTACCTCCTCCCACCCTCCCTGATCAAGTGGACCCCAGTGTCTGTTGTTTCCTTCTTCGTGTTCATGAGTTCTTATCATTTAGGTCCCACTTATAAGTGAGAACATGCAGTATTTGGATTTCTGTTCCTGTGTTAGTTTCCTAAGGAAAAGAGCCTCCAGCTCCAACCCCATTCCCACAGAAGACATGATTTCATTCTTTTGTTTTGTGGTTGCATAGTATTCCATGGTGTAGATGTACCACATTTTCTTTATTTAATCCGTCATTGATGGGCACTTAGGTTGAGCCCATGTTTCTGCTATTGTGAATAGAGCTGCAATAAACATTCATGTGCATGTGTCTTTATGATAGAATGCTTTATATTCCTTAGGGCATATTCTCAGTAATGGGATTGCTGGGTTAAATGGTATTTCTGCTCTTAGATCTTTGAGGAATTGACATACTGCTTTCCACAATGGATGAACTAATTTACACTCCAACCAAGAGTGTATAAGTGCTCCTTTTTTGCCACAACCTAACCAGCATCAGTTATTATTTAATTTTTAAATAATAACCATTCTGACTGGTGTGAGACGATATCTCATTGTTTTGATTTGCATTTCTCTAATAATCAATGTTACTGAGTTTTGTTTTATTTTTTTCATATGCTTTTTGGCTGCATATATGTAGTCTTTTGAGAGTGTATGTTATGTACTTTGCCCACTTTTTAATGGGGCTGTTTGTTTTTCTCTTGTAAATTTGTAACTTTGTTACAGATGCTGGATATTAGACCTTTGTCAGATGTATAGTTTGCAAATATCTTCTCCCATTCTGTAGGATGTTTGTTTACTCTATTGGTAGTTTCTTTAGCTGTACAGAAGACCTTAAGTTTAATTTTTGTTTTTGTTGCAATTGCTTTTGGTGTCTTTGTCATGAAATCTTTGCCCATTCAGAGGTCTCAGATAGGACTGCTTAGATTGTCTTCCAGTGTTTTTATGGTTTGGGGTTTTAAATTTCAGTCTTTAATTCATCTTGAGTTGATTTTTGGGTATGGCATATGAAAGAAAAATAAATATTGAGGGCCCCAAATCACTAAGCTAAACAGAAAAGTCAAGCTGGGAACTGCTTAGGGCTAACCAGCCTCCCATTCTATTCGAAGTCACCCCTCTGCTCACTGAAATAAATGTATATCTGATTGCCTCATTTAGAGAGACTAATCAGAAACTCAGAAGAATGCAACCATTTGTCTCTTACCACATGTGACCTAGAGCCTGCTTCCCTCTTCAAATTCTCTTGGCTTCTTCCCGAATTGTCCCACTTTTCCAGACTGAACCAATGCACATCTTATACATATTGATTAATGTCTCATGTGTCCCTAAAATGTACAAAACCAAACTGTGCCTCAAACACCTTGGGCACATGTTGCCAGGACCTCCTGAGGCTGTGTCACAGGCATGCATCCTCAATCTTGACAAAATAAACTTTCTAAATTAACTAAGTCCTGTTTCAGATTTGCGGGGTTCACATTTTGGTAACCATGGAGGAATTCTGAGTGGAGATGACCTTGACTTTTGATTAATCTCCCATTGGTTCTTGGTACCAGCATGAGCTAACTTTATGACTCTAACCAATAGGACAATTTGCTGAGGTCTAGAAGCACCCTCTGCAGAGAATCCCTGATCTCCCAAAACTTGGTTACAATCTAAAGTTTATTTTTCTGTACAACTCTCTTTTATTTGAGTTTTACTTGCTTCCAACAAGAATGCAAGATTTCCTCCTTCCATGATGATGGAAAGCAGGTACCTCCTTTATAGAATTTGAGCTTGCTCCCAAGCAGGAAAGACAAATTTGAGGGCTTTGTTGTTGTTGTTGTTTTTGCTGCTGTTTTTTCCTGCTTCTAGTGTGGTAGAAAACAGTCTTTAGCCTGAGACCCATCCCTAGGTAAATAGCTGAAATGGGGTTTTGTTTTGGCTAACGTTTAACAACCAGCTGCTCTTATTTTCTCCATACTGTTTGAATGTTCTGTGATCATACTGTTGGGGTTTTTTGTTGTTATTTGTTCCAGTCTTTCTCCCATCAGATTTGACCAACTCTACCTGATTTGGTCAAATCTGAGTAAGAATTGCAAATTATGGGTAATAAAGCCCCTCTAATTTAGCTAGAATTCCTCACAGCTGCAGAAGAGAAAAAAGCACACAAAAACTCATGCTCTTGGTTTCTGTGTTTGCTTCCTGTTCTAAACAAAGTTCTTTCATTTACTTTTCTTTCATCTGATACCTCCTTCTCCCTTTGCCATCTGCAGTACCAAAAAATCTGGAAAAGGCTTCTAATAACTTGAACCCCTTTTGAAGAACAAAGGTGCCACTCACCCCTTTTGGGGTGTTCTGTTTTCTTTGTGGAGTTTCAAGTGTCATGGGCAGATTCTTCTTAGGTCTAAAGCTCTCTTTTTCTGTATTGCATGACCTGATCCCTTTGACTTTGGGGGTGGCAGAGATGACCTTGTACTGTGAGAGGATTTGACCTTTGTGTGTGTAATGGCAGATGAGAACTGTAAAGTAGGGGTGACTGAGCACAATTTACAGGAAGTAGTCTTGACTGTTGTTTTTGTTCTCTCCTAGGAAGTTGTTCTTTAAGGATCTTCTAGTTCATACATACATTCTAAGGGATCTTCTCTATTGCTTTTTCTCCCAAAGTTAATCCTGACTTGGCTTGTCTATACACATTTTTGTGAAGAACTGAAGTGTTGTTTTCGCAGGTAAATGAGAGACTGAGTTTTCTCAGCTCTGAAGAGAAAGGGCATTTGCTCCTCCTAGCCAAAATATGCCCCTGGGTGACCAGGGACTTCAAGGGAGTATTGGGGTATTGAAGCTCTATGACGTGCAGTGGCCCTGGAGGGAAATCCCCAACAAAAAATAATTTGAAAAAACAGCTCATCCAAGAAATAAATATAAGGGCTGATCATTCAACGTTTTGAATCCTCTTAGAAGTCATAGACCTCTGGAAAGAGACACCGAGACACATAAGAGGGTGGAAACAGATCAGTGGCAACACACTGTGGAGTCAGCACATCAATCCACTACATACAACCCTGGGCAACATCTCAGTTCCTCCTTTTAAGAAACAGTGTGGGAAACACATAATCTAAGAATGAAGAATAACACAAGGAGAATGCCCCCTTTGAAGTACTCCTTAGGTTTTATGGCACCTCTTCTTGCCAGAGTTTATGTAAAATGGAAGTAATATGGTCTTTGTGTACATGTACATTAATGAAAAAGAACCCTAAGGTTGACCTGCAAACTAAACAGTCCTAAATTCTCTATTTTTATTTTCTGACTGCTTTAACTCAGCTGTTATTTTCTATTAAGATAAAAGCACTGTTTCAATCACACAGGTTCTTATTGCAAGTCAGTGAATTTGCATTTATCTCATGGCTAAAGTTCTGAAATAAAAGCCAAAGTATCATTGTGGGTGTGTGTATATATGTGTGTATACATTTAAAAGGACTTTATACTTTCTATAATTTTATGTTTAATTTACAACTAAATCCACTTTAATTGGCATAAGAAAATAAAACATTTCACTCAAATACTTTATCAGGAAAAGAAAAGACTAGTCAAATGCTTTCTCAAGTTTACGTAACTTAAGTAAAATATTTAATAAATAAGCTAGCTTCAAAATTATTGGTAAAGTAACATTAAAAATATTTTAAGAATTGCCAGCATACGTTTCTGTTTGAATTTATTAATTAAGCAATCTCATGTTTATCCCTGTCAAATACTATAAGGTGTCAAAATTTGGCATAGGGATTACAAAACTATAAACTCATCCCCAAACAGAATGATCTTTGCTTGTATAATCTTTAATAAATAAGACATTGATATTTGTTTAATAAAAATAGCTAAATCTTGAATTAAGTAAGATTACTATAACTTCTAATCTCGTGACTTTAGGCGGTCTAGTCCACAGGCAGTAAAGTTTGGTTTGGAAAGGGGCTGTTATCATCTTTGTTTCAAAGTGCAACTATAAACTAAGTTCCTCTCAAAGTTAGTTTGGCCTATGCCCAGGAATGAACAAGGACTGCTTGGAGGTAGAAGCAAGGTGAAGCTGGTTGGTCAGATCTTTTTTACTCTCTCAGTTATAATTTTGCAGTGGTGTTCCATAACTGTTTTTTGTTTGTTTGTTTGTTTTTGAGATGGAGTCCTGATCTTTCACCCAGTCTTGAGTGCGGTGGCACGATCTCAGCTCACTTCAACCTCCACCTCCTGGGTTCCAGCAGTTCTCCTGCCTCAGTCTCCTGCGTAGCTGGGATTACAGGCCCACCACACCTGGCTAATTTTTGAATTTTTAGTAAAGACAGGGTTTCACCATGTTGGCCAGGCTGGTCTCAAACTCCTGACCTCAAGTGATCCAATGGTCTCAGTCTTGCAAAGTGCTGGGATTACAGGCATGAGCCACTACACCCAGCCGATTCCATGACTTTAAATGATGACTATCATAGTTTTCATAAGTAACCTAGGTAAATGATTAAAATAAAATAATTAGGTAAATGTAATGTGATAAATATATGTAGACAAACTTATCATAATTTAGAATCTGAAGTTATATCAAATTATAGATATTTCATTATTTGGGTATTTTCCAATATAAATATATTTATAGGAAAACATTTTTTCTAAAAAAAGTGTGTCTTTTTTAAAAAAGGTGAATAATTTTTGTCTAATTCAAAGCTTATTTAAAGGTTATGTATAAAGCAAGGTAAAAGGAGCAAAGAAGTAAGAGAGATATAAGGAATGTTATAGAAATACAGAGCAGTTTTTTGTTAAGAAAGCTTAAAGAGAAGTAATTTTGTATGAGAAAGAATCTTGTATGGTAGATTCAGTCCTAGAATAAAATGTCTGGTTGCTTAAGAAAGAAGGATGTTCAGGACAAACCAGAAAGTCCAACCATCTCATGAATGGTCTGTGTGAGCCACAGTAAGTGAATTTATAAAAAAGAAAAAAAAAAACCTTTTATATGATCACATTGTCTATTAATTAAAGGCCAATTATAATGGTCTCTCTGGAGATTGGACTTGATGTAAAAGAAAAAATCACATATATACTAAATAGTTGGTTAGAACAATGAAATTTTTCTTAAGGGATTTATTTACACTTAATAAATTATAATAGATTTTAATTTTTTTAAATCCAAAATTTAACTTTTATTACAGCCTATCACTTCAGTTGTCTCTCTCATTTTAAAAGGTGTGAAATAGTAATGCTTTCTTTCAACTCATTTTCAGCTCATATAAGTTATTTCAGTTGAGTTCTGTTTGTTGTGGTCTGAGGCTAACAATGTTTTCTTAAAGATCTAAAGGGAATGTTTTCTTCCAACATAATATTCTGTATAGTATAGAAGGTCTTTTCTTTTGCCTTTTGGTAACTGGCCTAACAGATTTTATGTTTTATACAAACAATTTCTATGCCACTATTATTAAGTTTTTATTTGCTTAGGGGAAAAAAAAAACTGAGAACAAAATTGTTCTTAATTACAAAATGTGCATGCACAGCCTCGCCAGGTGTCTACTGTTAAAGTGAGGGCATTGGTTGAAAAATAATGGGAACCTGAAACTTGGAATGGGAGGTGTGGGAAGACCCTGATGAAGCTGCAGGTGCTGAGCTTGCAAACTCTGATAAGCCTTTTTTTGCCAGAGGAAACAGCTTCTGTATCCCCAGTAGAGGCAACATCCCTTCCCCAACCATGCTGCCACCAGCCTTTCCAACTTTGTCTGAGGAGACAAAACCTGCACTGCCTGAGGCAACTGTGATGGCCTCCCCTGAGTCAGTTGCTAGGTAACGTAATATTGATTCTCCTCAGGATCCACCCCACCACCCCGTTTGCTTCTAGTCCCATGACTAGACTAAAGTCCTCCCAGGCCCCTAGAGGTGAGGTTGAGAGTGTGACCCATGGGAGGTGCACTACACTTGGAAGAATTGCTTGAGTTTTCTAATTTATATAAGCAGAAATCTGGATAACAGGCATGGGAATGGGTATTAAGGGTGTGGGATAATGGTGGAAGAAACATAGAGTTTGATAAGGCTAAATTAATTGATTTCAACCCACTAAGCAGGGATTTTGCATTTAATGTTGCAGTTTGGGGAGTTTTAAAAAAGGTTCTAATAGTTTATTTGCTTGGTTAGCTGAAATACGGATTAAAAGATGTTCCACTGTGAGCGAACCGAAAATGCCTGATCTCTCTTGGTTTAATGTGGAGGAAGGTATCCTAAGGCTTAGGGAGATTGGGGTGCTGGAGTGGATTCGTCATTTTAGACCTACTCCTCCCAACTAGGTGGGTCCAGAAGATAGATGTTTGACCAGTGCTTTGCAAAATAGATTTGTGAGGGCAGCACCTGCATTCTTGACAAGCTCTACGATTGCTCTTCTCTGTATGCCAGATTTTACAGTGGGAACCAAAGTCACTCAACTACAAATTTAAATTACAATGAGAATAATTGGATCCTGAGGTGGCAGGGATCAAGTGGTAGCACTGAACCATCAAAGGCAAGGTGGGTGTAGCTATGGTAATGGACAGCAGAGGCAAAGCAGCAAGCAGAAAGTCTTACTAGTGTAGATCTCTGGCACTGGCTAATCATGGTATTCCTAGAAGTAATATTGATACAAGACCTACTGCATTGTTACTTAATTTACATAAGCAGAAAAATTCCAGGTTGAATGCACAAAATACTAACTTGAATTATAAAAACATGTCCCCTCAATCAATTTCCAGACTTGAAACAGTTTACAGACCTAGAACCCTTGAATTAAGGTGAAGTCATGTCCCCTTGAGGAAGGACCTCACTCCACTACCTACAATTTATGCTGTTAATCTTTCTCCTATCCTTCCCTAACAAGACCTCCAACTTTTTACCAGGGGAACTGTGCATTAGGAAAAAGGAAATGATGAGATATTTTGGGGCCTATCAGACACTGGCTCAGTGCTGACATTGATTCCAGGGGATCCAAAACGTCATTGTGGTCCTCCAGTTAAAGTAGTGGCTTATGGAGATCAGGTAATTAATGGAGTTTTAGCTCAGGTCCAACTTAATAGTTCCAACTTAGAACTCACTAGTTCCAACTCAGGTCCAACTTACTAGGTCCAATGGGTCCCCAGACTCATTCTGTGGTCATTTTTCCAGCGCCAGAATGCATAATTGACATAGACATACTTAACAGCTGGCAGAACCACCATATTGGCTCCCTGACTGGCAGGGTGAGGGGTATTATGGTGGGAATGGCTGCCTCTACCTAGAAAAAATAGTAAATCAAACAATATTGCATCCCTGGAGGGAATGTGGAGATTAATGCCACCATCAAGGACTTGAAAGACGCAAGGGTGGTGATTCCCATCACATCCTCATTCAGCTCTCTTCTCTGGCCTGTGCAGAAGACAGCTGGATCTTGGAGAATAACAGTGGACTATTGTAAACTTAACCAAGTGGTGACTCCAACTGTAGCTGCAGTACCAGATGTGGTTTCATTGTTTGAGTAAATTAACACATCTCTTGGCACCTTGTATGCAGCCATTGATTTAGCAAATGCCTTTTTCTCCATTCCTGCCCAAAAGGCTCACCAGAAGCAATTGGCAAGGACAGCAATATAGCTTTACTGTCCTACCTCAGGAGCATATCAACTCTTTAGCTTTCTATAGGATGATTTGTTCTATGGATACCACTCAGCATCTTTCCCCAGTCACCCCTGTCATCACTCAATGGACCCATGGACAAAGTGGCCACGGAGGCACAGAAGGAGGTTATGCACAGGCTCAGCAACATGGACTTCCACTCACCAAGGATGACCTGGTGGCTATGGCCACCACTGAGTGATCAATTTGCCAGCAGCAGAGACCAAAACCGAGCCCTCAATAAGGCACGATTCCTCAGGGTGATCAACCAGCTACTTGCCAGAAAGTTGATTATCTTGGACTTCTTCCATCATGAAAATGGCAGCAGGTTATCCTCACTGAAACAGACACTTACTCTGGATATGAGTTTGCTTATCCTACCCACAATTCTTCTGCCAAGATTACCATCCAGTAACTCATGAAATGCCTTATCCACTGTCATAGTATTTCACACAGCATTGACTGAAAAAGACATTCACTTCATGGCTAAAGAAGTATGGCAATGGGCTCGTGCTAATGGTATTCACTGTTCTTACCATGCTCCCCATCATCCTGAAGCACCTGGATTGATACAACTGTAGAATGACCATTTGAAGTCACAATTACAGTGCCAACTAGATGACAATACTTAGCAGGGTTGGGGTAAAGTTTTCCAGAAGGCTGTGTGTGCTCTGAATCAGTGTCCAATATAGGGTACTGTTTCTCCCTTAGCCAGGATCCAAGGGTCCAGGAATCAAGGGGTATAAGTGGCACCATTCACCATCACCTCTTGACCCACTAGCAAAATGTTTGCTTCCTGTTCCTGTGACATTATGCTCTGCTGGTCTAGATGTCTTAGTTCCAGAGGGAGCAAGCTGCCACCAGGAGACACAACAACAATTTCATCAAACTGTATGTTAAAATTTCCACCTGACCACTTTGGGCTCCTCATACATCTAAGTCAACAGGTTAAGCAGGGAGTTACACTGTTGGATGGAGTGATTGATCCAAACTATCAAGATGAAATCAGTCTACTACTCCACAATTAAGGTAAGGGAGAGTATGCATGGAATACAAGAGGTCTCTTAGGGCATCTCTTAGTATTACCATGCCCTGTGATTAAAGTCAATGAGAAACGACAAGAACCCAGTCCAAGCAGGACTATATGGCCCAGGGCCTTAAGGAATGAAGGTGTGTGTCACTCCACCAGGTAGAAAGCCACAACCTGCTGAGGTACTTGCTGAAGGCATAGGTAATACAGAATAGGTAGTAGAAAAGGGTAATTATCAATACCAGTTATGACCATGCGACCAGTTGCAGAAATGAGACTGTAATTGTCATGAGTATTTCCTTCTTATTTTGTTCATAACATGTTTGTGCATGTATACACTTGTAATAACAAACTATTTTTATTTTATTTCCTTTCTTTTTGCTTTATCATGTGATATAATATTTATTGAGTTCATACCAGCATTTAAATATGGTTAACTTTATGTAACAGCATTTGGGTTGGGGATTGATACCATTCCTGTTGTTTGAAGGATAGCTGTATTATGTTAGGCATAAAATTATGACCTTATTATTGTCTTTATTAGAAGATTATATATGATTTCAGGAGATGTGTATGGGTTCAGGTTGATAAGAGGTAGACTTGTGGTGGCTAATATTGAGTGTCAACTTGATTGGATTGAAGGATATAAAGTATTGTTCCTGGATGTGTCTGTGAGGGTGTTGCCCAAGGAGATTAACATTTGAGTCAGTTCACTGGGAAAGGCAGACCTACCCTCAATCTGGTTGGGCACAATCTAATCAGTTACCAGGATGGCCAGAATAATAGCAGGCAGAAGAATGTGTAAGGACTAGACTGACTTAATCTTTTGGCCTACATCTTTCTATAGTGCTGATTTCTTCCTGCCCTCAACATCAGACTCCAAGTTCGTTCTTCAGCTTTGGCACTCTTGGACCTTCAACCACAGACAGAAGCCTGCACTGTTGGCTTCCCTACTATTGAGGTTTTGGGACTTGTACTGGTTTCCTTGCTCCTCAGCTTGCAGACGGCCTACTGTGGGACCTCACCTTGTGATCATGTAAATCAATGCTCCTTAATAAACTCCCCTTTAAAATTCCATCTATCCTATTAGTTCTGTCCCTCTAAAGAAAGCTGAATAATACAATTCCTAAGACACAGGGTCAGAAATTAAAGCTATTCAACTCCTCAAGGCCCAGAAACTATCACACAAGAGGTGCATGTGAAATTGTAAGGGTTGATTTTGAGAGGTAAGATAAGTTCAGTTTCTCTATATATCAATCATTAATGTCAAAGGAACACAGACACAAGACCAGGATATGGGCTCCTATGTCAGATTAACAAGGTTTTCTTGACACATTAACCAACTTTCTAATAAAAGTTATAAAAGGCTTATGCAAGTTATATCTTGTGGTCAAAACTAAAATTTTATACATTTTTTATAAAATTTTGAAAAAATTAATTGGCTTCATGCTGTTTTTATTGGGATTCATTGCTGGAAAATTAAGTCTCATCTCTCAAAGTATGAAGATTTTCACCTTTTTTGAAATCCTTGAGTTGTAACTTTGGTCAAATGAATGACTTATTTAAAAATGACCTGTGATACAAAGTGTTTTAAAACTTTGTTATTTGACATACTTTCCAAAATCAATCATAAATTATGTCTTTTTCTGATGTAATTATCTCTTTAAGATACTAGGTTCCCTGAAGTCCCAAAATGACATTATTTGACTTACTTGGTATAAAAATTACAGAAAACATTGTCAAATATGAAATGGTGTTTGGATTTGTTTGGGCTATATTTGCATACATATGTTATTGTTATATGTTACAAAATTTTGGAAAATTCCTATAATTCTGATATGACTTAGTGTACATTATCAATAACAACATAATTGTTATATTAAATTATTGTGTACCACAGAGGTACCAAATTTCCTTGTCAATTGTGCCCTTGACTACAGCTGTGCTAAAACTTTTGGTCATCCTCAGATGGTTGTCTTGTTTTTTTGTTTTTTCTTTTGAAGGTGGTTTTATAGTCATTTATAAAACTCTAATAAGTGCTCTTGAATACAATTTTCTCATAACTTTGGAGATTGTGACATCAGAATAGAAGAAAAACTTTTAGGACTCATGGAGAACCGAAATGTTCGTGAATATCAAGCAGAACAGGAATTAACTAAATTGGTTAAACTAATAGAAGACTGAAGTTTTCTTTTTTAACTTTTTGCATAAAACATTGCTGATCTTTCATTTTTTTTCAGTCAAGTAAAATTTTTGAGCTACTGACAGCTTTTAACAATTTAGTATGTGCCTGTGAATAAAATTTAGAACATATTTGTTTTTCTCTACCTAATTTCGTCAGAATTTGGAAACTATTTGTGTGTATTCTTAACTTACGGCAATACAGTTATTATTTTCATAAGTGCAATAAGAATCTGTTTTCATTCATAACAGGACAAAATTGGGGAAACTGGTTATTTTACCAAGGCTTGGCTGGAATTGTATGCTTTCATTTAAGAAATCAAACTTGACTTATGGAGGAGCCAAATAAAAGTCCCTTTGGAAAACTGACCTCAATACCTTGTCGACACAGTCCCTGTACAGAGATTTCTGACCTGTGATAAATAAATATTGGTCACCCTTTCTGACAGGCCCAGGAGGCCCACCAAGTTTTACCTTGGAAACCATCAAGGAGGAGAGAAATTCACCCAACTCATAGGTATTTAGATGGTACAAATCCATAGCTGGGCTCAGCTTTAAAAAAAAAAAAGTCTTATCTGAAATCCCTTCTATGGAACAATGTTCCATGAAATCCAACTTAAAACCCTAGGTAAAAAAAAAAAAAAAAAAAAAAAAAAAAAAAAAATTATATATATATATATATATATATATATATATAAATATATATATATATTCTTGCTGCACGATGTACAAATAATCAGGCTAAGTAAATAAGAAAGCAAGTCATGTCCTACCATTATGTGCCTTTAGTAAAAATGGAAAACTGGGGAGAGAAATATTATGTTTTAAAAGTATAGTACACTTGTTGTTAGATTATAGTCTGGCGTAATATTTTCAAATTTTGTTATTTTCTACAGTTTGGGCCAAATTCTAATTTTCTTGGCTACAAATCTTCAAAATAACGTTTCCATTTTTTTTCTTTTCCCCATTTTTTCTAATTAGAAGTCACTGAAAAAAGGCTGTGCTTTTGTAAAGCCCTGAGAACTGAAGCTACACAAGTTAAAATTCAGAAGAAAATAATAGCAACCTATTTAAATATATAAGCCACTTTCATACCTGCCTGCTGAGGTAGAGTAATGTAGCCTATATAGATTTTCCAGGATGTTCTTTTGTTTGTTGTCGTTTTTCTCTCTTCCTCCCCTTATTTTCTCTTCACAGGACATGAAACTTTACAACCTGCTAAAAATGAACTTTCCTAATAACTTGGGACCTACGCATCTAGGAATACACCATCCTAGCCATGATAGATCAGATGAAACCTGAGACCAGAGACCTATTTTCCCCTAAAAATGTTTTCTCCAAAAAATTTTAAAGTGGGGGGAAATGTGAAAGAAAACTAAATATTGGGGCCTCCAATTCACTAAGCTAAAGGCAAAAGTCAAGCTAAGAGCTGCTTAGGGCAAATCTGTCTCTCATTCTATTCAGTCTCCCCTCTGCTTACTGAAACAAATGCATATCTAATTGTCTTATTTGGAAAGGCTAATCAGAAACTCAAATGCAACCATGTGCCTCTTATCTACCTATGACCTGGAAGCCTCCTCCCTGCTTCAAGTCGTCCTACCTTCACCTCAAGTTGTCCCACCTTTCTGGACTGAACAAATGTACATCTTATGCATATTGATTGATGTCCCATGTCTCTCTAAAAATGTATAAAACCAAGCTTTGCCCCTACTACCTTGGGCACATGTCATCAGAACCTCCTGAGGCTGTGTCACAGGGGTGCATCCTTAACCTTGGCAAAATAAACTCTCTAAATTAACTAAGTCCTGGCTCAGATTTTTGGGGTTCACAGGTGTAACAAATGGGTCCAGCTTCAATATTCTGCATGTGACTAGCTAGTTTTCCCAGCACCATTTATTCAATAGGGAGTATTTTCCCCATTGCTTGTTTTTGTCAGCTTTCTTGAAGATCATTTAGAAGCAGATTTCCCAGAAATAAGGCCACACATTGGTCTGTGTGTCTGTTCCATTGGTCTGTGTGCCTTTTTGTGTACCAGTGCCATGCTGTTTTGGTTACTATAGATTTGTAGTATAGTTTGAAGTTGGGCAATGTGATGCCTCCATTTTTTTTTTTTCTTAGGATTGCCTTAGCTATTTGGGCTCTTTTTTGGTTCCATAAATTTTTTTCTTTTTCTTCTTTTTTTTTTTTTTGAGATGGACTCCCCCCCATCACCCAGGCTGGAGTGCAGTGGTGTGATCTTGGCTCACTGCAGCCTCCGCCTCCCGGGTTCAAGTGATTCTTCTGCCTCAGTCTCCTGAGTAGCTGGGACTACAGGTGCGCACCACCACGACTGGCTAATTTTTGTACTTTTAGTAGAGATGGGGTTCCACCATATTGGCCAGGCTGGTCTGGAACTCCTGACCTCGTGATACACCTGCCTTGGCCTCCCAAAGTGCTGTGACTACAGGCATGAGCCTCCGAGCCTGGCCCCATATACCTTTTAAAATGTTTTTTCTGTTTTTTTGTTTGCTAATTCTGTGAAGAATGCCATTAGTAATTTGATGGGAATAGCATTGAGTCTGTAAATTGTTTTATTTCTGTTTACACCCAACGTACATGCAAGGGCTGCTGTATAAAAGTACTAGAGTAATATAAATTGCCTGATTTTACTTGAAATTCATAACAAGTATTAAAAATGCCCTTAATATGCCATAGCACAGATTACTTGTTGTTGCTTAATATCTATTCTCTCCTTTTTAAAATAGCAGCAGATTGTAAGTTATTTCTTGAGGCATGGCTACGTGGAGTAAAGACTACATTTCAGTCTTCCTTGCAGCTAAGCATGGCCATGTGTCTAAGTTCCAGCCAAATTGTGTATAACATAAAGTGGTGCAAGAAACTAACTGGAATTGTACTTGAATAGAAAAAAAAAAAAAAAAAAAAAAAAAAAACACCTTCCTTTTCCATTCCTTTTTTTTTTTTTTTTTTTCCTTTTCCCAGAAGGCATATAAATGTTGGATTCAGGAACCCAGTCAGGCAACCTGCTTCATGAGAAAGAATTGTTGTTAATATTGTTGCAACAAAAATGCAGGAACTTGGTCTCCTGAGGATCATGATATCTTCATACTCACTCTGGTCTGTAAATATACATGCATAAGAGAATATAAAAGTCTGATGTTATGTAAGCCACTGTTTTTTTTTGTTATCATAGTTTAACATAAACAAATACAACCATCTTCAATCATTTTATTTGAAAAGAGTTTCTTTTCTCACTATCCAAAATTATTTTTTACCCTTTGACTTCTCTTCAAACATTGCATATCTTTTCATCTCCTCTCACTTTCAACTGTGGTGTTGTCCACATTTTATTAAAAAGGAAACAAACAGCAATACACCTTCTCACCATGCACTCTGAAATCTAAATACCTATCTTCACATCTTCTTTTCTCCTGTTAAAATGTTTTCCTCGTGAAAACCATTTTCTTCTTACTAAAAACCAATTTATACTCTTGTGATGTGAATTCCTTCCACTCTTGACTTTCTGATATCTGTGTCTTTACTTAATCCATCTTTCTGGTATCCTCATTCTTTCCATTTCAACTGAATAAATTTCATGTGTATGCAGATATACTCTAATTAATAATTCCTTTCCCTATAACATAATATGGAGACCAAATTCACTGCTCCCTTTTAAAGCTAAATATCTCTAAAGAGCCATACATACACAATGTATCTATATTTCACTTTCTGTGTACTTCAACTGATTGCAAAAACAGCTCTCACCTGCAAAATTTCAAAAAACAGAATACTGTTTGCATTCCAGTCACCAGTGGCCTTAGTATTGAGAAATCTAACAGAAACTTTCTATCTTCACATTTAAACAATAATTAGGCAGCATTTAGAGAGGTGAGATCAGCATTATTGTACACATGATGGTATTTAAGTCACCATTATTATTCATTTTACCCCCTTCTTTACTCACATTTTCTTTTTGACATCCTTTATTCACTCTCCTGTTTCTGGTTGCTAAAATGATCGACTTCACATGCATCATTTTAGTCCTTCATCTGTCTTAGAATTCACCAGTTAATTATACCACTGGTTTCCAGGATTTGAAAGATCAGCTTAATGTCATGTTTCAAATTTATGGCTCTTTTCTAGAGCTCTATAATTTCGTATATGCAGTGCCAACTCTGCACGTGGCATTTTCTTTTGGGGTATCTCTCGCAGACATCTCAGACTTCTCATTTTCAAAACCGAAATCTTAATCTCTCCCCTCCACAGATGCTACCCATCGCCAAATTCATCAGTCTCAGGAAATCACACTCATGTTCCTTCCTAAACCTTAATCCTAATAGACATGTCATATACCTCCCTTTATTTCATAACTTTATGAATGGTATCTGTTTTGCCAACACATCCTGTTAATATTACGTCCCATATTTCTCAAATCTATCTACTCTTCTCCATTTCCAGGAGCAACATTCTAATCCACTTACTGACTTTACCCAGGTGGAAGATCACCACAATATCCTGAATTTTGTCTACACTTACATCCTTCCAATATATTCCCAACAAGGCAGCATGGCGAGGAAATGAATTACGACACATAATTGCTTAAAATCATTTCATCATTTTTTTGTTACAATTGGAAAGTAATCCAAATTCCTTAATATACACACATACAAGGGCACACATGATCATATTCATCCTCACAGTATGCAATCCAGCCATCACTGGTTTCCATTCAGTCTCTAGAGTTCAAAGCCATTTCTTGCGGTCTTTTTGCACATTAAAACACTTTTTTACCTCCTCTTCACACTTTTAGCTCTATCTTATTTTCACAATTTAAATGTCACAACTCTAGAAAAGTCCACTTTGGTTATTATATTATATAATCCCTTAAAAAGACACACAGTTCCAGAACCCTGATATTTTTCATATTAGTCTTCTGTTTCCTTTAAACTATTAATTAAAACTTAATATTTTCCTTTTCTTATATTGAAGTTACTGAGATTTGAATTTTGGTATTTTTAATATATATTTTATAATTGGTGATGGCTATCTCCTTATTAGACTGCAAGCTTTATCATGATCTTTTTACTATTCTAACTTCAGCACCTACAAAAATGTCACGTAGAGAATACTTAATGCATATTTGTTCACTAAATAAATGAACAGATGAAATATTTAATTTGTGTAGGCTTCTCTATGGGAGGAACACTGGACTCAAGTAAAGAAGCCTGAGTTACCATCTGGACACTGATACTAACTCTCCTTAAGGTTACATGAAAATATTTTAATTATGAAGGTATTTCCAGATTTCTTAGGCCTGTGTCATTT
Organism: Rhinopithecus bieti; assembly: GCF_001698545.2. NCBI lineage: Eukaryota > Metazoa > Chordata > Mammalia > Primates > Cercopithecidae > Rhinopithecus > Rhinopithecus bieti. The sequence goes on from NW_016814450.1 coordinate 310,762, forward strand.
GTAGCATTTTTCTGTGCCTTTATAAACTGTCTCCAAATGTAAAGGTAAAATTCATAAACGGTGGTAATAAAGTTTTTATTAAATGATAATATTTTAAAATGTTCACACTAATTTTAACTTCAGAAAATATTTGTTAATTACAAAGAAAATAAGAAGTTAAGAATAGTTACCTGTGCATTAAAGTTAGATTTTTCTTGGTATGGCACTGTGGGCTAGAACAGAATCCTTCACAAACAAATATGAGGTTAAGTGAAAAATAATTCTTCAATGCATATGATTTACTGACTAAATTTACTTATACTCTAAAAAGATTTCTGATTATTATCTAGTAATCATGTGAATAATAAAGCTTATCTTAGTGCTATCCAAAGGCATGATAAATATATTTCTAAGCATGCTTTTCTCAAAATAAGTGAATAGAATGTTGCATAAATTTTGCCAAGTATACATGGCATATTATTCAAAATTATACCTTCTAACAGCTGTCATTTCCATAACATTTGAGACAGAATTAGTGTTCCAGGAATATTTTTGTATTTAACAAATTAATGAAAAGGTGTTTATATGATATATCTTATCTATTTAAAAGTATTGCACTATAAAATTTTTGTGGTCTTTGCTTATATAAGAAATAATTTAAAATTGCTTCTATTTTAATTATTTTATATTTGCAATTTAATCACTTATCAAAATTTAGTTTCTTAGAAACCAAAATTTTGTCAGAGAAATACTTCAGGCAATAGGAAAAAAGAGAATAATAACCTGTTTCCTCCTAAGTTTACTTTCATCGAGCAACTATATGTCACTAAAGGGACTGATATGTCCTCCTTATTGCAAATTAAATCTGAACTGTACAGCAGCACTTGTAAACCCCTGCACACAATTCTTTGATTCTTGCGGGGGGAAAAAAGGGAATACAGAAAGAAAAGTGAGTAAAACATTGGTAATTTGTTTAGCTGGTGGTGCAGGCTGTTCTCCGATCAAATTTTGTTTCCCAAAGGAAAGCATCATCAGTTTTAAATTACACAGCAAGCAGGCAAGAGAAAGGAGGCAAACAATCAAAACCTTCCCAGGAGGGGAAAGAATAAGGCTAGAGCTCCAGAGATCCCATTTAATAAATAAGCACCTTCGTTTCTGTAAGTTAATTTCACCACAGGAAATAAGTTTAGTTTTAATTATATTACCTTATGTCATGTTTTATAAAAGGTACATGAGGTCCATTGACTTTCACTTATTAAAGCTATGGTTGTTTCCAAAAATGTTGCATGTAGATTAAGTCTCTGAGGAAGTGTCACATGATGAACGATGATATGAAATGCAATATTTTCATCTTATCCCGTGTTATTGGCAATTAGGTAGGTGAAAACAGCCTATTACATTTAATTTTCATTGAAAAATGTTTTGACTTTCTGGTGTTCTGTAGAAAAGGCTCTAAGTAATACAGGTTGGTTGTATTATTTGTAAAAATATTAATAGTGAGCTACCCTTGGTCAGGTTTGAGAAAATATATAGGTAATAATTTCAGAGTTGATTTTTTTGATGTAGATTTCTAGCCCTCATAATTTTGAACAGTTTTAATTTAAATTTAACATCGTTACGAGGTGAGTAAGCTTATGTGTTTGTTCAGATATACTTTTCTGAGCAAAGTAACTGAAACCTAGGTTAAAGGGCAAGCCTTGGAAGTTAAAGATGATTGGCCAGAGATAGAAAGAGAGACCTCCAGAGAGATTTAGGGATTTATCTTAAAAATGTGTTTATAGGCAGGGCACGGTGGCTCACGCCTGTAATCCTAGCACTTTGGGAGACCGAGGCAGGTGGATTGCCTGAGCTCAGGAGTTCGAGACCAGCCTGGGCAACACAGTGAAACCCCGTCTCTACAAAATACAAAAAATTAGCCAAGTGTGGTGACATGCACCTGTAGTCCCAGCTACTTGGGAGACTGAGGCAGGAGAATTGCTAGAACCCAGGAGACAGAGGTTGCAGTGAGCTGAGATCCTGCCACTGCACTCCAGCCTGGGTGACAGAGCGAGACTCTGTCTCTTAAATTAAAAAAAAAAAAAGAAAAATGTGTTTATATTTCAATTCAGAATGAAACCTGGAGTCAATAAGCTGGCTATTTACATTACAAAGCATTCTAAAACATTAGAGAGCAAGTATTTCTCACCCTTTAGGAGAGGGAGCTATATGTAGTATACAAACTCCAAGATTTATAATTTAACTTTGCGGTTTCTCTCTGGTGATGCACAAACCATTTTTTTGCATGTACATGGTCCATCTGGCTCTTATGACATCATCCTCAAATGGTGAGAAGGCAGTTTGGGCTGATGCAGTTATTGCTGTAATTAATAATAATCTTTATTTAATCCAAAAAATATGTTTACTTTCAGATTAATATAAACACATGTAGATATTGAGGCTAACCAAATAGATTTATGATTGTAAAATGCCTTATATGAGCCAATTTAAGGGTAGCAGAAACATATTTGAGCCTTTGGCAAAACTCTATTCTGTAGCCTATGATAGATTTGTTAGTATTATTTTTGTTTTTAGTGATAAATTATAGAAAGGTTAAAGGAACTGCTCAGTGTCAAAACTGGACAATAAAACTCAGTTCATTATTAGTTATCATACAATGAATCAAGTTTATTTTAGCTCAGTGACTAATGTCACACAGGGAGTAAAGAAAAACACGTTGGGTGGATATAGTTGGCTTTGTTATGCAGAGTGACAAGTAAAAACAAATAAAATAAGGTTTATATATAAAGATTGGTAAAAGGAAAACAATTTTCTATGTGTGAGAGATTTCACTGATGTTAAAATTCTGAATGTTACTGGAGAAGAGACAAAAATTTGCCCTAAATTTCATATTTATTGAAATCTTTGTGTATTGAGCATTCATACCTAAAGCAAGGTTTCTGAGACAAACAATGAATTTCCTAAGATAAAACCAATAGGTGGTAGATTGAGATTGAAGACAATGAACTTTGTGCTCTAAGCACTCATCCTTAAGTTAGGCTTACTTCTGAAGAGGATCTGTGTATATGACATAACATGATAAATACAATGCCTACCATGTATTAAGTACTAAATATATAATAATTTCTCTGCCTTTTATTATTGCTGTTCTTGAATTATATTTGATATTGGTGCAACAAGTGAATGTTGAATGTTTCTTGTATTTGTTTTTGTCTAGGTAATTTAAATTGATAAGCCAAGGGGAATCATGCCCTCACAGCTCTGACTGGGATAGGTAACACATGACAAAGAGTAAGATGTCTCCTTCTTACACAAAATAATTTCAAGACTACACAAGTGAGAGCTGATTTTCTTTAGATAACTGTTAAAATGCACTGAAATGCTTAAAACAGTATTTATTCATTGTTAGGATATTGATCCAAAACACACCTTACTACTTTAGGTATTTCTGGGAAAAAAAATATAGGGGACTATGTGTTGTTGACTCACTGTTCATTGGAATCAGTTATAGCTATGTTTGGGATAAGGTACTCAAGGAGGAACACATGACATAGACGGGCAATGGTAGATCTGTTGCAGGAAACAAAATGCATATTTTCCATTGTGTTTTTATATCAAGTTTGTAGGTTGCTTTCCCATTTAAATCTCTGTTTTGAAATATGTGATATTAAATTAAATTAATTAAATTGAGCCTCATGGGAAGTCTAGGAGGATTTTAAATAAGGAATGTGGCAACTATTAAATTTTGCCAGTGGAACACTTTATAAATTGTACTTAATTTTTTTTTAGTTAAATAAATATTCTTTCCAAAGAAACTGTTACAAAAAATAAGCTACCTGAAAATAATTTTGGGTTATATTTCTAAAAAAGTACTCTCAAAACTCAATAAAAACTCCAACAACCTAATAAAAATGATTTGAATGAAATGTCACTACAAAATACATAGAAGTTAAATTAATTTGTGAAAAGTTGCAAAAAATGATGAATATTAGGAAAACATAAAACCACAACAAGGAAACTCTATACACTATTTGAACTAAATTTAAAAAGAATAATCATAGCATGTGTTGATGATTTGCAACAAAAATGAACCCTCACACAATGTATAGAGGAATATAAAATATTACAACCACTTTGGGAAATAGTTTGGTAGTATTATCATACACTGAACATACCACCTACCAGCCATTCCACTCTTAGGTATTTACCAAAAATGAATAACAATAACATGTGTCTATACAAAGACTTTTACACTAATCTTCCCAACAGATTTTTCTTTTCTTTTTTTTTTTAGAAGACGTCTGGCTCTGTTGCCGAGGTTGGAATGCAGTGGTGTGATCTTAACTAACTGCAACTTCCACCTCCTGGGTTCAAGAGATTCTCCTGCCTCAGCCTCCCAAGTAGCTGGGACTGCAGGTGTATGCCACCATGCTTGGCTAATTTTTGTAATTTTAGTAGAGATGGGATTTCACCATATTGGTCAGGCTGGTCTTGAACTCTTGACCTTGTGCTCTGCCTGCCTCGGCCTCCCAAAGGTCTGGGATTACTGGCGTGAACCACCGCGCCTGGCCCTGAGTTATTTTTAATAGCCCAATACTGGAAACAACCCAAGTACATACTAACAAAGGAATTGGTGAAACAAATATCCGCATATGGCCATACAATGAAAGAGCACTTATCAATAACACAAAAACCCTTTTACAACATTGATAATCTCAAAGAACTGTGGTGAGAAAAATAAGTCAGGCAATTTCCTCCCCTCAAAAAAGTCCATACTGAATGATTCCGTGAATACAAAATTCAATAAAACACAAACCACTCTATAGTGACAACAAAGCAGGCCAATACTCTCCTGGGAATGAAATAGTGAGAGCATCAAGAGAGTAAGTTTAAGGAGAAACGTGAGAAAAAAATTGAGGGTAGTGGATTTGTTCACTATGTTCATACAATGCATTTTTACATATGTCAAGAGTTATCAACCAGTACACTTGAAAAATATGCAACTTATTGTGAGTTTATTGTATGTCAATTATACTTAGATAAATCTTTTTTTAAAAAATAGGATGAAGAACAAATTTTCATGAGTTTCTCTTTCCTTGAATATTTGTGTAAAACAAGAGTTTTCCTTTCAGATATCACATTTATTCCAATAATGCATAAATTATAGGTGACATTATAATCATACATGATATTTATGCATAAGTTCACATCTTAAGCTACATTTTTAGTTTTAAACCTTCCACAGTAGCATCACCATATATATGTGAAAGGTTTAAAACTTATATATACACACATACATGCATGTGTACATTTTAGTATATATGTATATATATGTTTATATATATATTAGTGTGTGTATATACGTGTGTGTGTGTATATATATATATATATTTTTTTTTTGAAATAGGGTCTCATCCTGTTGCCCAGGCTGGAGTGCAGTGACTCGATCTCAGCTCACTGCAACCTCCACCTCCTGGGTTCAAGCAATTCTCGTGCCTCAGCCTCCCGAGTAGTTTGGACTACAGGCATGCATGACCACGCCCGGTTAATTTTTTCTGTTTTGTAGAGATGGGGTTTCACATGTTGCCCAGGCTGGTCCTGAATCCCTGGGCTCAAGCAATCTGCCCTCCTTAGCCTCCCTAAGTACTTGGACTACAGGTGAAAGCCACTGTGTGCAGCCACCATATATTTTAAATTTAACACATTAAACTTCACATTTGTAATTGCAGGTCTAGTTATCAGTGTTCATTAAACAACTATATTTGATAAACACTAACGTGTTTTTTTTTTGTTGTTGTTGTTGTTGTTTTCACTATTCTCAGTCTATTTTATCCACACTGGTGCAAAATATCTCAGATTCTCTCAGGGGGTTGTACTAACAGACCTTAGCTACCTGGTCACCCAGACTCGTGTCTTCTTTTTCAGCCCATACCATGTTTCCGAAGAGGCTGTAGATTCCATTTTTGTGTCATCATCAGGTTTTTAAATTCATCATGACCAGAGTAAGGGAGCAAATCTGTTGCAACCCTTTCCTCTAAGGAGTTGTTAGAGCATCCTGGCCAACTGATCTCATGTAATAATTCACAATCACTTGAGTTGACACTTCAATTGTCGCTTCCTTTTTTGTGCCACATTTGACTAGTCTCCTGGCCAGTAGCATTTGGTTTAACCATCTTACCTTTTATTATTCCTTTTAAAATTATTGGCCTTTATTTCTAATAATATGTATCTTCTCTCTGTCATGCAGTACCATTTTGTGGAGTTTAGCCAGTAGATTTTAGACAGCTTCCCATTTTTTTTTTTTCTTAATTTCCAGTCACAGTGTAAAATGAGATTCTCAAAGAAGCAAGACTCCATTTATTATGGCACCAATTGTGACTTCCATTAAAGGCACACATTTACGGGATACTTTAACATCATCATATAGCAATCCAAAATAGCATACATTCTCAACATTTTAGCAGATTCAGGAATGTTTCCTTTAACATATAAAGGTATAATTGGTCAACTTCCCCTCTCAAGGTAATCTTTACATAACTTTAACCTAAACCAGCTCTATAGACTGAACATCTCTCCATTCGTTTACCTTTCTTAAAGGGTGTTATTAAGTGAGGATGCCGAGAAAAATCAAACATACACTCAGATCACGGTGTCTTAACCTACAGTGGTAAGTCCCTGGTCCTAGCAATTAATATATACCTCAGCAATAGCAATTGAAATTCTTAGTTGACTTCTTTTCTGTCTGAATTACTTTTTAAAATTCATTTAACAATGAGTTCAAGTTTGGGGTCTGACACTTTTAAGTCCCATTGATAAACTTTTCTAATTGTCAGTGACAGAAACTTTTCTGATTGTCAGTGACAGATATTTGCTCAAACTCCAACCATAGATATCTTGAAAGCGACCGGGCGCGGTGGCTCAAGCCTGTAATCCCAGCACTTTGGGAGGCCGAGACGGGCGAATCACGAGGTCAGGAGATCGAAACCATCCTGGCTAACACGGTGAAACCCCGTTTCTACCAAAAAAATACAAAATCTAGCCGGGTGAGGTGGCGGGCGCCTGTAGTCCCAGCTACTCGGGAGGCTGAGGCAGGAGAATGGCGGGAACCCGGGAGGCGGAGCTTGCAGTGAGCTGAGATCCGGCCACTGCACTCCAGCCCTGGCGACAGAGCCAGACTCCGTCTCCAAAAAAAAAAAAAAAAAAAAAAAAGTTGAAATGATATGTGTCCATTCCAAAACCTAAAAAAAAAAAAAAAAAAAAGAAAAAAGTTGAAATGATATGTGTCCATTCCAAAAACCTAAAAATAGAGCAAATAAAACTATCAAAAAAAGAGTTACAAAATAAATACATTTCAGAGATGCAATGTACAGCACGGTAATTATAGTTAGTAAAACTGCATTGTGTTGTTCATATGGTTTGACTATGTGTTCTCACTCAAAGTTCACATTGGATGGGATCCCCAGTACTGGAGGTGGAGACCTGTGGAAGTTGATTGCAGCATGGGGTGGTTTCTAATAGTTTAGTACCATCACCTAGGGCTATCTCGTGATAGAGTTTTCATGAGATGTGGTTGTTTGAAAGTGTGTAACACCTCCTCCTTTGCTCTCCCTCTTTCTCTCCTGCTGGCCGTATGAAACTGTCCTTGCTTCCCCTCCACATTTCACCATGATTGTAAGTTTCCTGAGGCCTCCTCAGAAACATAAGCCTGTACAGCCTGCAAAACCGTGAGCTACTTAAACCTCTTTCTTTATGAGTAACTCAGTCTCAGGTATGTATTTATAGAAGTGTGAAAACAAACTAATACTCTTGTAAACTTGAAATGTATTAAGAAAGTAGATCTGAAGGGTTTCCATAACCAAAAAAAAGTAGCTATATGAGATGTGAGATGATATATGTGTTATTTAACTTGATTGTAGCAATTATTTCAGAATATATTAATATATCTAATAATATATCAATGTATCTAATGTATCTAATATCTATTTCAGAATATATTTATATATTAATATATTAAATCATCATATTGTACATCTGAAATATATATCATTTTTATTTGTCAAATATATATATATTTGATATATATTTGATATATATATTTGATACATATATATATATATCTCCCCAATAAAACGGGGATAAAATAAAAATAAATAACCCAGTTAGGACATAAGTTGTAATTAAGTGGCAGACAATCAAAGTGGGGGGATCAATAGAGCAAAAGTTTTTTTGAAAAGATTAATAACATTTATGAGTCCCTATCATAACAGATTAATAAATAAAGAAGGATAACAATTCTACCAATAAAAGGGGTATCATTACACATTCTATTCACGCTCAAAAAGTTGAGAGAGGATACTATTGAAAAAGTTTATGAACATACACTTGACAACGTGAATGAAGTGGGAAAATTGCTTTAAAGAACAATTAACTAGAACTGACAGAAATTAGTTAGAAAATCTTGGTAATCCTATGATAGTCAATTAAAATACTCAATTGTAAATGACTGCATTGGTGACTTTTTTTCTAATACTTAAACAAAACAAATGGTATCAATCTTATTCAACTTCTTTCAGAAAATAGAGAATACTTCCCAACTTTTATGTGAGGACATCTAAACTGTGACACTAAAATCTTTCCAGGATTTTAGTAGAGGGAAAAGGAAAGTAAGAAAGAGGGAAAGAAAAGGCCAATATGACTCATATATATTTACAGAATAATTCTAAACAAACCTTACCATTTTGAATCCAACAAAATATGAAAAAGATTGCAATGTTGGTTTAGCATTCAAAAGTGAAAAAATTTAACACTCCAATAAGCAGAAAAAAATGAGAAAAACCATATGTTTACACTAAAGATAAAGAGAAAGCATGAGATTCAATATCCATTCATTCTAAAATCGCTTAACAAAGTATAAACAGAGGAAAATTTCCTTTATTTGATGAAGAATATCTGTACAAAATCGAAAGGTTAGATTTTATTAAATAGTAAACATATTCCCTTTATTTTAGGTATAAGAAAAGAGCATTTACTAATACCAACTTTATTTGGTGGTCTTTAGAATAGTAAAAATATAAATAAATAAAATAACCATATGTCATCATGCAAATATGGATAATTTGTTTAAACACAGAATCATACAAAAGAAGCTGAACACAAAAGAGTACATTTCATTACATAAAGAAAGGGTAAGTTTCAAATAAATGACAAAACTATAGGCTTTGAGGTCTTTAGGATAGAAGGTAGGAGGAGTGATTGGAGCAAAAACCAAAGACATGTTTTAGTTCCTTGCAAGGATTGCTTATCCTCTGTACTCTGTCTTTTTTCTTTGTTCCCTCTATATTTAGTTGCAATTTTATTTATTCCTTTCATTTCAATTAGTACTCTCATTAGAATGAATATCACATTTAGATTAGTAGCTCTATCCTATCTGGAGGAAGACATCAACATTTCAAAAAGCTTTTACTCTTTTATCTTTTTTTTAGTCTTCTACATTTACCTATAGTATTTCTAATCTGCAACTCGCATCACTTGAAGGTATTTTGATTTTTCAAAATTCATCCCAAATGTCCCATAAGGAAGCTTTCTCTGTGAAATTTCCATCTACGATTTTCCATTGTGTTTAGTTTTGAAACTATTCTTCATATGCCCCAGTTCAGTTTTGATTCAATTATTTATTTATAGCTTTCTCAAAATAAGCTTTAAGAAATGTGCTGAAATAATGATATTTTATCCACTGAAGTACTGAATTGGTGTTTTAACCAAATCAAATGATAAAAAGTACCTGACAAATTGCACTGATTTTGTATCATAGTGGGATCATGGCTTATCAACTCTCAACATTTGAAAAAATATTTATTCATGCATTGCTTTTGGTGACATCAGTTGTAGAAGAAATAGGCATAAGAGGAATCAAGGTGCCACGAGAGGTTGTAAGGAAAATCACAAGCCCCACCTGAACAAACACCATCCACAAAGTACCAGCCCACTACAAATCACCATCTGTAATGTCATGAATTCATGCATTAATTGTACCCATTTAAGCTAGTACTGCACTTAGTACCCAAATTCTGCCTAATCCCAATTAAGTTCCAATTTGATCTAATTTAAATAAATACTCTATCACTTGAATCCTGCAGACGGAGGTTGCAGTGCGTCGTGATCACACCATTGCACTCCAGCCTGGGCGACAAGAGCAAAACTCCGTCTCATAAAATAATAACACTAAATAAATAAATAAAATGCTTCATCTTTTGTGTGTGTTCTACTGTTTTACGTTTTTGAAAAATTTTTAATTTAAATTTTTTATTTGACACATATAATTTGTGTATATTAAAAGATATATAATGTGATGATTTCATATATTGTGTATTCATACATTGCGTACTGATTACTACAGTCAAGTCAATTAACATATCCTTCATCACCCATAGTTACAATTTGTGTATGTGTGTGCGTGGCTGGGGGAGGGTGAAGACAAAAAAATACACTTCCTTCTCAAATTTCAAGTAAATAACACACTGTTATAACCAGAGTCACCATGCTATATGTCAGAGCCCCAGAACTTATCAATCTTATAACTCAGTTTGTAACCTTTACCAACACCTTCCTATTTTCACTATCCACGCTGCTGCCCTGCCCCAATCTTTCTACTCTCTGCTTCTATGAATTTGGCTTTTTTAGCATCCACATGTGACAGATCATACAATATTTGTCTACCTGTATCTGGATGATCTTATTTAACATACTGTCCTCCAAATTCATTCACGTTGTCTCAAATGACAAAACCTCATTTTTTTATAGATGGATGCTATTCCATTGTGTGTGTGGGGGGGTGTGTGCACTGCATTTCCTTTATCCATTCATTCATCAATGGCCACATTGTTTTCATATTTTACCTATTGCCAATAATGCGGCAACAAATATGGCAATGTAGATAACTCTTCAAAATACTGATTTCGTTTTATTTAAATATATACTCAGACATAGAATTACTGAATAGCTCAGGACAGATACCAGACAGGAGGGTCAGAGCATATAGTGACAGAGAATACAATATTAGAAATAAAGCAAGCATTGTCAGTGAAGAAAAACAATGAAACTAGCTAAAAATGTATTTGTAATCACGTACCTATGCAGGAAAGAAGTTTGACACCCTGGCTCTGGTTCTAGTTTTCCCCTTTAAGTAAAGAATATCTAGAGCTCTGAGAAAGCAGTGCAAATGCCATGTACTCTCATAATTGATATGTTTTCCTTCCATTTTTTTTACTGACATCTAAGTAAATGACATTCAATTTCTACATCTTATAGACTGAAAACATGTTAATAACCCTCTTTATAGTTATTCAAATTATAAAGAAGGGAAAACAGACTTACTCGCTCTATTATGTACATTGTTGGCTATACTGTGTTAGAATTTGTTTTAATATTTTGAGATATAAAGGACCAGTATTATTTGATTCCATTTGCAACCCCACGCCAAAAAGAGGGAATGATGCAAGCTATTCTACAGTTCGAGGTTTTCTTACATCCACTTCCAGGTGTACTTTCACTGAGCCTTTATCTCATCAATTCCCACACTTTTGTCATGTCTTAGATTAAAATTGTCAGTTCTTGAGAGGATTTTTTCGCACATGAGTTACAAAATCCATATCTACTTTAGCTACCTGTGTTTTTCACTTAGTATCAAGTTCTCACCCTTTAAAATCTTCACTGTTGTAGATAACTATACACATGTTCAATGTTTACTTATTATCCATTTCTTCTACTAGACTTTAGCTCTGAAAAGTTGAAGAAAAGTCATAATAATATCTTTGGGATTCTGAGTTTTCAATCTCCTGAATGTATACTTTGTATTGTGAAAACTGTAATATGTAACTGTAGTATATAGCATAGTTTGTATTATTCTAAGAAAACTTCAGGTATGTTAATAGCTACATTAATATCCCTAACAAAACCTTGACCTCAGACATCCTATACCTGCTTCAGTAACCTCTACCTCATATTCTCACCATTTACCTTGATGTGACTATGTCTTACATTTTGTCATCATTTCAATTTTACCATTTTTTATCTTAAAATCTGAAATATAAATCTAATTTCCAGCTCTACCTTTGAATCTTCTCTTAAGCCTGATTAAAAAGTTTCTTCGGGCCGGGCGCGGTGGCTCAAGCCTGTAATCCCGGCACTTTGGGAGGCCGAGATGGGCGGATCACGAGGTCAGGAGATCGAGACCATCCAGGCTAACATGGGGAAACTCCGTCTCTACTAAAAAATACAAAAAAAAAAAAAAAAAAAAAAAAAAAAAAAAAAAAAAAAAAAAAACGGGGGGGGGGGGG
>NW_016814450.1:323258-373382 GCF_001698545.2 Rhinopithecus bieti
TTTCAAAAAAAAAAAAAAAAAAAAGTTTCAAGTTCCTTCACATATCTTTGTTCCCTGACTTATAATATCACCTATCCAAGTGACTTCGTACAATTTTCTATCCAAGACAATTTTGTTAGCCAATTCAAGAATATGTCCTCTATTACCTCCAAATCTGTAAAGTGAGAGCTGAGAAATATTTAGAGAAAGTGTGTTTATTCATCTAATGAAATTTCATGTTACTTACTAATAAAAGTAATTTCTATTTCTTTTTAATCATTTAATTTTGGCTTGTTGGATCCTTTCTTTCCTCATGCAAACTGCTTCTAAATATTGTTATAGCCATTATGTCTTTAACCTTATTCCTAGTATTCTCACTCAGTAAGCAGCTTCATTTTTTACCTTTCTCAGAAACTTGAGAAAACAGCCCTGAATTTATTTCCAGTCATGGTGGCTCACGTCTGTAATTCCAGCACTTTGGGAGGCCTAGGTGGGTGGATCACAAGGCCAAGAGATTGAGACCATCCTGGCCAACATGGCGAAACGCCGTCTCTACTGAAAAATATAAAAAATTAACTGGGCAAGATGGCATGTACCTGTAGTCCCAGGTACTCGGGAGGCTGAGGCAGAAGAATCACTTGAACCCAGGAGGCTGAAGTTGCAGTAAGCCGAGACTGCATCACTGTACACTAGCCTGGCGACAGAGCGAGACTTCATCTCAAAAAAAAAAAAAAAGAATATATTATAAGACAAATATAACATAGACAAATATTTAATTATACAAACTATTACTGTAGACTTTTTTTTTTTTTTTTTTTTTTTTTTTTGCAAATCCTAAACTCCTAAACTATGTGCATGTGTGTTTTGTTAATACTTTAATACTTTTCCTTATTTATGTCTTGCAGGGCTATGTACTAAAACTTATCACTTATTTCCTCTTCTTTACAATATACATTATCTTTTTCTTACTTTCAAAGAAAAACAAATTAATAAGCACTTTCCCTTCAATCTGAAAACAATGTCATTTCACTCTCACTCTCTGTCCCTGCCTTTTATACTTCATGACTTATAAAAATTCTTGTAATAATGTCTAAAGACATTTTGATAATTTTAGTTCAACCTTGAAGATAGTCTTCTTCAATATTTTCATCTTACTGATGAGACATAAAGATCCTATAAGTGAAAAGATTTGCACAATGTCACAGTATTACATGGCTGAGAATTGTACCTAGAATTTAAAAATAAAATCCAGCTTTCTTTCATCACCCATGCTGTTTTCTTTTGAAATTTATTTTCCTCACGTATCCTACTCAGCCTAGACTAAAAATAGTTTATTCCTACTTCTTTCTCTCCAAACAAAGGTAATTATTTACTAAGTCCCATAGTTTCTACTAGCACAATATCCTCCTTTCTGTTATTATTCTCAACTCAATAATCCCTAAACTTACTAAATCTCACCTGTGGCATCTTTAGCCAAAAACTACAAAAAGCAGCTTCTAAGTGATTCCTCAGTTATATATTTTACTGACTCCTAAGCCCAAGCTGTGCTATGCACTATGGTGGATTGACATTTTAAAAACTGAGCTCTAGTCAAAGTATTTCCCTAATTACTATGCTAACCAAAAAATCAGTTTAAAATATACTGCATCATCCATGTCTGTTGAGCATATAGCACATGTCAGACTGAAAATGATAAATGATAAATATTAAAGTTCTGCAATTAAGAAATAATTCAAGATAGAGATATTTTTTCATATAATAAAATATACAGATTCTGTTACAGAATTGTAATTGTTGACATTGCATTTGAGTGGAGATTTGGTAAACAAAAAACTTGTCTTCCCATCACCAGTAGAATTTGGTGAGAATTCCTTAAAGAACTCTATAGTTTGACCCTACCCTCCATTTTCAGACTTATTTCAGACTTACCTTCTATTTTAAGTACTTGTAAAAGTGAAAACCAGGTAAATAGTTTCCTCAAAGAAGAAGACAGTCATTTTCATATTATAATCACTACATACAAAACAAATTGATTTAAATAAGAAACATTATAGTAATAATTTATTTTCAAATATCAGGGTTTGACCAAATGCAGAAGGAATGGGTAGATGACGCAATGCCATTTGAAAATATTTGTTTCCTCAAATGGTGGAACACCATTGTAGTTTTAAATAATAGTCAGCTAGTGATCCAGAATAAGTGATCAAAAAACTGAATCAAGAAGGATTAGGAAGATGCAGTGATTGGGTTAGAGAAGGGAATTTTTTTCCCTGCCTCCCCTGTGTATGATCACAGGCAGAGGTAAAATTCCAGTTGCTCTTAAAATTTCACTCCAGCACGTTCCACTTTAAGAAAAAAAAAAAAAAGAAAAAAAAAAGTGGTTGTTATAGAAGAACTGAGTTAAAACGAGAGAGAAAAAAAGAAAAGGTTGAGTCTTCCTCATTCTACCTCTAGCTGTGAAACTGATTGATGTTTTTAAAGCTCTAAAGGAACAGTTGCAGTTGCTGTTCCAAAACAAAAGAAGAAAGAACGCCAGAAAATTATGTAGCAACATCATTTTCCCACAATAAACAGGGAGAGGATTATGTAAGGTAAGAATAACACAATAAATGCAGTTGATCTGTGAAAGAAAGAGAACAGTTATGTCTAGGAGAGCCTGCAAGGGAGCTTGGTAACACTGTTCCACAAACTGCAACAGCCAGCAGAAGAAAAATCATTCCTTAGTCCTGCTTCATTATGTAACTAATAGATCTTGTCTCTGAAGACTGATTTCCAACCATTTACTATAATGAGGAATTGCAGCCTCATTATTCGAATGTTTAGGGCACAGAAAGTAGTCACCTCCTTGACCAGGGGTTTTAGTAAAGAGGTCTAAAGGGAACACAAAAGGTAGGTATTACAGGAAAACGATCAAGAAAATTAAATGTTTTAATTTATGAAAAAAGAGAAACAATAAGAAAAAGAATGCTGTTTTCTGAGAAACATGGAGTATAATAGCACAAAAAAATACAAATAAGAAATTTAGAAACAAGGAAAATATTTTTGAGGTAAAACAAAACTGATTTTGATAGTTTTAAAACTTTGTATTATTCAGATGCTTCAAGTTTGCAAGTTCAAATAAACAGTATATCATGTGAGCATATTCATGAACCAAACGGGATGACAGAGGTAGAATCAGAGCCCTGTGATTATGGTCAACCGAGGCCTATTTCATTAGTGTATAATCCATGATGGCTAACATAATAATGGTCATTGTACAGAGAAATGCTATTACGTATCTTCTGCTTTAGAGAATATCAGGGTTTGGCCAAATGCAGAAGGAATGAGTAGATGATGCAACGCCACTTGAAAAAATTTGTCAAGGAAAATACATTCCCCTATGTGTATTACTATTTTCAATAAACTCCTTAAAAATGAGTCTTGGGTGATTAATCTAGTATTCTGTAATAATAACAACAACACATACATTTGGAATGGTTATATGAAGCTATATACATACAGTACTTAGAATAAGGTCTATCATGTATTAGATAATAAATGTATTTTTAATATTTAAAATAATTTTTATTTCTGTGGTAAGTACTTTGAATATAGAAATTAATTAAAACATGAATCTTCTCATGAAAACTATAGTGTCAAACAAGACTATATATATGTCTATATATGATATATATTTCATATATAAACACATGAATCTGTGTGTGTGTGCGTGCATGTGTACAAATTCCATAATACAGCATAGAAAACGCTACAAGAGAGCAAGAGAGATGCTGGCCAAATTCACTGAGGGTTTAGAAACAGAGATTTAACATTTATCAGGAACACAAGATTGAGGAGATAATATTAGAGCTAGAATTTGAAGAGTGGGTTGGATTTGAGGATCTACATTGAGAGACCAACTAATACATGGGAAAAATGGGAAATATGTAAAACTCCGCAAAAAAAGGCAACTTGGAAAGTTCAACAATATGTGAGCATGAACAATGTTAAATAACACTGGAGAAAGAGGTTCAGATAAAATCTTAGGGGGCTTTTATAAGGGGGAAATTGGTTCCAACTTATTCTGTAACGATGCAGCACATTGGAAGTTATCAAGGGCCATGAAATTGCATCGTAATTATGACAAGCTATTTTATACACTTATGGAATAAGAAAAAAGATTAGTTAGACATACATGAAATAAATGTATTTATGGCCTCCAAAAGTTCATAATCTCGATCTTAAATGAGCCTTTATTACATTTTTTTCTTATGCACAAGGGTATTGATAGGTGAACTTTGTTCAATGTTATCATTTCAGTGCCTAGAAGAATATTTCTTGAATGAACATATGGAATATAGAGCCAGGTTTGATATAAATGTGTTAATTCCATTAGGTGGAAGTGAAACAAAGAAAAGCCAGGGTAGAGGTTCTATGACCATTCATTAAGGATTCCCTTTCTTTTCTACTAGGCTGTTAACTGCATGAGGAAAAGATTACAATTATTGTGTTCAACATTTTCTTCCCAGTTCTTAACACAGGTTCTAATACATAGTAGTTCCAGAAAAATATTTGTTCAGCAAACAGATTTTCATTGGTATGATTGTACTCTACAAGTAGTTTTATAAAAATCACGAATCTTAAGATTCTTATATATATATATATATGTATATGCAAATACATGTAAGGTAGGTCAACATCATCATTTTAATGGAACAAAAATCTTCCATTTTATAGAACTATCAGAATTTAGTAGACTCCCTAATGCAGGATACTTTAGTTTTTGCTCTCATAACTACGTGACTTATACATATAGATTGAACAACTATAAATTAATACATTAGATAATATTTTATAACTAAAGTCAGATTTATAAAGCAGTGTATGCACATATTCTATGGAGATATAGATATAGATATGATCGTGATTAAGTTGTCCTACAAATAGTAGAGCAGTTTTATATATATCCAGAACCGTGTAAGTGGGTCTGATTTTTTATACACTCACATCCCCAAGGTATATATAGTCTTTTTTAGGCTTTGTCAAACTAATAAGTAAATAAAGGTTATGTATTTTAATTTGTTTGATGATTACTGTGTTTAAAACACTCTGCATTTATTATTTATTTATTAAATTAAATCTTTATGACTGTCTCTTAATTTTCCAGTTTTTCTTTTCTTTCTATATTTGTAGCAAAATGTTTCTATTAAAATATTAACATTATTATATCATATTTAACATAATATCTTTTTCTAGTCTCTCAATTGACATTGTCTTTACTTTATGTGTATAATTTTCCACTCATTGGGAGTGAAATAATTCATCTTTCCTTTTACACTTTTCATTTTGTATGTTACTCTTTTCATTTTATATGTTACTCTTATGCATGTTTTGATATTTTAACTAGAGATTATTTTATTCAAAATTGTTTTTCCCTTTAGGAAAACAGTTTTCTCTTCCTCTTATTCAAGCAGATATGCTTTTATGTGTCCAAATTCAAAGGATGGTGTATCACAAATAATAGAATAAAAGTCTCTTTCTTTGACTTTTATGATTCGAAAACCTAGGTCATTACAGCAATTGAGAGATAAAAGTCTTGAAAGATACATCATAATTATAAACAGGCTTTTCTCATTTTTCTCACTAGAAAGAATAATTTCTGCTTTGGGTGTTTTGAGGGATTGGTAGAAGTGAAAGTGATGAATGTTTAGAAAATGAACCCTATACTCTGTATCCCACAATAGGTCTGTGATTAGGCAAACACCTCTAATTACTTTGACACCTCTAGCTCTGAATGCAGAGAGGTTACATGACAAATTTTCCAAGTAGAGACTAAGAAAAGTTGGGATAAACAAAATTGAAATAGTGCCTGGGTGTACAGACAGGAAAGGCCTCAAAGAGCCTCATAGTCTGGTGAGTTTTATGTTTAACTTTCTTGGGGGCTGCAGTGGGACCATTCTAGTGTATTCCAACATAGCATGAACATAGAAGAAATAGCTTCCAGGCCTGTAAAGCCCATGAAACGAAATGAAGGGAAAATATGCAGCCAATTCTGGGGACTACCAGCTTAGAATCAGACGGGTACTGAATGATCAGTAGGAGCCTCTGTTATCATATAACATCAAAGAAAACATTAGTGTTTCTCTGAAACCATGACAGCACTTAAACATCATTCCCCATCCCAGATTTAGATGCAAATCTACAGCATGGGATAAGTTGATTGACATTGTATTTTTGGTAAAACGTAAAATCAGGGGCTGGAAATGATTACAAAATTGATTCATAAATAATTCAATAGCTGTATGTCTGATTTTTTAAACAAATGTATTCTTTCAATAGAGCCATAAAAGAAAATAAAATTATCAGCTTATCATTTTCTAATACTTTCATCAAATCAGCTTTTAAATTTAAATAGGTTAGTTTATTTATTTGAATTTAGGTTTATGAAAGAATGATGGAAGAATCTAAGTGCTACAAGTAGAAGCATTCAAGATTCCTGAGAAAGATATCTGTGTACCACACAGATGTCAGACTTTAGCTTGCTTACCCAATTCTGGCTGAACAAGCCTGATGAGGAAACGTTGCATTAGAATAAACCCCTCAAATGTGTGTATCTCTGGTTAGTTAATCAAGCTAAAGTTTTTCCTGCAAAGGTTAGGTATCCCGTGCCTCTCCTACTTGCACTAGTTATCCTGTCTCTAGTCTTTCACCCTTCCTATTAGCATATGAGGATTATGCAAAAATATTCAATAGTGCCTGCAAGGCCCTTTCTTTAGTTTTGATGTTATTATTCATCCACTGAGATAGATTGGCTTTGTGGATATTTTCAATATTTTTAATGCCTTTCCCAAACCTTTAGTTTTTAGAATTGTTATTAAAGGTTTCATTGTGTTTCATCCACATTTCTGAGATCCATAAATATCTTAAGAATAATCTTTGTGGAAGAGAGGTGGATCATTCATTAAGGTATCTCATATAGACCTGAATTTACATGAGACTATTTATATTCTCTCTATTCTACAACTATTACTTCAAATTCTACTGGAGTTGTATTGTTTATGAAAGTATTGCCTATTTAAATTTGAGATACTCTGATTTTTAATAGACAGATGTACCAACGGATTTAAGAAGGTAGACCTTTATTTATTAGGCTATATTATAGTGACCTCTTCAGAATGTATTCCACTTACTTACACTGGGCTCACAGGATTGATATGCAGACTTTTGTCCTACTCTTTCAAATTGATCCAAATTATACTGCATAAGATAGCTAGAAGAATAGATACATAGTTTATATTACACTATTTAATAAGTCTGCTGTGGTTCATTGTTGTGGATTATAAAGGTGGGAGGAGTTTTCAGGGAAGGTATTTTTCTGACTATACTTATTCCAGCAGATTTCCTGGAAAGTTATCAGAATTGACTCATAGAAAGATCTCTTTGAATAAAATATAGGGAATGAATTGGAGGAGAACAAGGCAGTGCAGGGATACCCTTTAATGTTCCCAGGAGTTGGTGAATCAATTTGAAGGGCAAATTCTACTTACAATTATAAGGTTCTGCATTAGAAAATAGGTATATTAATTCCTTACTGTCCAACTTGGGATATTGGCCAAAATGAATTGCCCTGTTATAGATTCCTTTATTCATGCAACTAGCTGTTTTGTCTAGGAAAATACTGTACAATCTGTTCTTAGATAACCTAATAGAGAAAATAACACAGATGTTTTATGAGATTTGTAATTAAATAATATGTGAAATAATTCTTTCTAGATAGATAACTATCTGTATTAGAGTCAATGATTTGACTCTCCACCATGTGCTTTCAAATTCTAATTTATGTCCTTTCCAAGTAAAGATATGAAAAATACTATACTGAGATCAGTAATGATCCTGAATATAATTTTCTGGATAGTTTCAGTGATCCCTCTGAGGCACATTCTCTGCACTATTTTTGCCCAGACAGTAGGCTTGTTTCTCATTAGTTAGGAGAGAGAAGAGTGTCTTTCATCATGCTGTGGAACTCTCATCTCAAAAAGACAAGCCAGGGAGTTGCACAGCTATAGGTTAACCCTGGATGTTCATTAAACGTACCAGGTTTTGTCAGTAGAGTGAATAGTGATCATACACTTCATAGTAGGCTCTGGGGAGGAATTTCTGTTTAAAAGTAGGTTTCAGTTGTTCATTAATAGCCTGCCTGTCCAAAACAAATAATAAACTCTGAAGCAGGAAGCTGTTGCTTTTAACTCACCTAAACTCAAAGACTAAGGGTAAAAGTTTTGTTTTCTAACTTCCACATACAAAATTAAAGATCAAGATCACATGAAATTTTCCAAAAAGATTTCTGATTTGAGGATAATTAAAATCCATATAACTGGAGCCTTGGTAATTATTTTAGATATGAATTTACAGAATAACTCACAGAATATGTAATACACATGTATTTAATATATAAATTTTGAATACATCCAACATGATGAGTAACATTTAGAGGTATAAATTAGAAAGAAATATTATTGAAGTATTAATTTTTTTCTGACAGATTAAAAGAATATTCTCCAAAAGAATATATTTGTGACTAAGACAAAGGGAAGCGTGATGAGTGAGAATGGACTACACCTACACACTGATAAGAATTTCATGCAACTAGCTTAATATTTCTCTCTCTCATTTCTTTCTCCTCTCTTTTACACCATAGCTCTCATCAATGTCAGATATGCAATTGAACTATGATATTGCTTGAAGATTTACAAAAAAGGGGCCATTTTGAATACCTCTGTGCATGTTCTGTGGCAATCTCTCACCTAAAATCTTGCTTCTCTTTTGCATTTATTAACTCAAAAATCATCCCCTCATTGAAATCTCTGAAGAATACCTTTAATGCTAGGTATCATTGTTATTATCAAGATTTCATGTTCTCACAGAGTTTTGAGCATATTTCTGGTGCAATGTTCATCGTATCATGTTATAATTACTAGACAATATGTCCATCCAGCCTAGGCATATCATGAGTTTTGAGAAGGCATGGACTATATTAGCATTCTTTATTTGCCTCTTATCATAGGTCTTAGCCTATGGTATGATACAAAGATACAGCCCAACAAACTAGTATTATTAAAATTTTGACTTATTTTAGTAAAATTTAAACCCGATATAATACCGTGCATCAAACAATCATAACATGTATATAATGCCCACACAATAAAAAATAAACTATATATAGTAGCGTCTGCCAATTATGTTTCAAATAATTACTGTAAATGCACTCTGTAGTGACATTTTAATTGTAAGAACACTAATATTTACTTTGAATCTGCAAATTATTTTAAACAAATCATATACTGTCATTCAAAATGATAATCTGTGAAAATGTTCCTTTAGTGTTGTTTATTTAAAACAGTTGTCTGCCATTTTAGAGAAAATAGTAATAGTAATAATAATATTAACTAACAATTATAGAGGGTTTAATAAGTTTCAAGCACTGTTCCAAGTGTCACCTTATTTAATCACTAAAACCATCCTGCAATGCTGACAGTATTGTTTTACCTGGTTCACAGAATGGGAACCAAAATCCAGAGGTATTTTATAGTCTGACTAGAGCCAAAGAGGTAGTGACTAGAGAAGTTTGCTTTCAAAAATAGCTATTTAGATGCTAGAGCTTTTGTGCTTAATCAGCTGGATAAAACATACCATTTATTTTTCAATTTAAAGATGCAGCTAATCATAAATTCAAATTTCATGAGGAAAAATGTGTATTTGTTAGTGATCACTAAGCAAATGCATATTCATGATTCAGAATAAAAAAATGATTCTGGTTCATTTCAGAGCATTATGGTCTTAGATCTATGAGAGATGGATTTATGCTAAATATTCTATTTCTATACTTAGGCCACTCGGAGATCAATAGCATAATTTTATTTCTTAAAAGTGTTTATGAAATTATCTATGTCATGAGAACTCAGTATTTCTTCTCCTAAAATGCGGTGTTAGAGACTAAGTAGGTCTCATTAGAACCACAATCTGAGAACTGGTTTACATATCTCTTAATAATATGTATAGATAAGTGCAGTCATTAGCAACAGCAAAAAGTGTATATGACTGGAACAATTTTGAAGAACATCTATATTTTAGGATCAGAGTTATTAAATATCCAACATAAATGTGAAAATATCTCTTCTATGTGAGCTTTGAGAATCTGTATCATATACACCAGCCAGATAAAGAAAATTGATGCCATTGTCAATAGTTCAAATACTGGACATTTACTCTAGGAAATTGGCCTCAAAGGACACAGAAGAGCTATAAGTACAACCAAAGACTAGCCAAGAGAAGACCATAAAGAAAGAAAAGATAATATCTGGAGCACACAAGATATTAATTTCCCAGACTGGAGTCTATGTACCCAAACTTGCTAAAACATGATTGAAAATGCTCTTGTACTCTATTCTGGATTCACAAAAATAAGGCGAGAATCAGCAACAACAAATACTATTTCTTCTTGGACTGCTGGGTTCACAAATCATACCACCCCCATGCTGTTTCAGTCATTCACAGTAAATGCTACTTCTTGGTGTTAGAAACAGGTTTTGCTTGTCCTTCCACATTCTCATTACCTACCAGCACCTTCTATTGGAAGCACCTAACAGAATGTCAGTTGGCAAGAGAAATGTAGTTTGCAGGCCGGGCGCGGTGGCGCGGTGGCTTAGGCCTGTAATCCCAGCACTTTGGGAGGCCGAGACGGGCGGATCACGAGGTCAGGAGATGGAGACCATCCTGGCTAACACGGTGAAACCCCGTCTCTACTAAAAAAATACAAAAAACTAGCCGGGCGTGGTGGCGGGCGCCTGTAGTCCCAGCTACTAGGGAGGCTGAGGCAGGAGAATGGCGTAAACCCGGGAGGCGGAGCTTGCAGTGAGCTGAGATCCGGCCACTGCCCTCCAGCCTGGGCCACAGAGCGAGACTCCGTCTCAAAAAAAAAAAAAAAAAAAAAAAAAGAAATGTAGTTTGCATAACCCCAACCCAGCAATGCACAGGGGAAATTAGAAGATGGGTGTTGAGCCAGGAGACCAACATATTAATAGCCAGTGTGACGTGCTACATGAAAAATCACTGCCCCAACTCCTATGTCTATAGTCCAAGAAGCTTTTGTTTTTATGTTTCCTGGAAGTATTGTTGCTTTTTAGGGCATCCCATTTGCAAAGAATTTGGGGAATGAGGGAACCTGATCCTTAGCTATCTGATTATGAGTCCATTTGTTAATTCATGTTGGGTCTACACTGCAGCAGGACACAAACAATCAACAGTGCATTCAGTTGTTTTTTTAAACCAGTACTGTTGAAAGAGAAATCAACCTTGAGAACTTTAATAGGAATGACAAGCAGGCATGATAGTGAAAACTTAAGGAGTACTTAGAGATACCAACTTACCTGATGAAAACTGTTTGTCTGTCTCAATAAACCCTTGAAATTACGATCTATCCGTCTGAATTACACTTACTGGTATCTCTGCATGTCTGCTCTACCACACTGTCCTGCAATCTTTTCATACAAATATCCTTTTAGTGTCAGTTTAGAGAATTTTCTATGTGAACTACTAAATCTATACAGATATGCAAAGAATTGTAAAGTTTTTAAGTTTGATAAGATAATGCTGTCATAAACATAGTTAACTTAATCAGTGAAAGCAACTAGAGATATATATTAAAATAATTTTAAAAAGTAATAGATAATTAGAAAACCTAAAGTTTATTCAAAAGTTCGTATTTTCTATGTAATTTTAAACCAGTGCAGATTTTGTGGAATACATGGACAAAGGACAATATAAAATGATCAGATTCCCTGCTCTCGTTCATGGTTTTGTGATCTTTGACACATTATTTAATCTTGCTCTCTCTTAACAAATATCGAACATTTTTATGTACCAGGCACTGTGCTATACTTTTCTCATTAATAATACCATGTAATTCTCACAACAACTTAAGCTGTGAGTACTATTATTCTGATTTCATGGAAGAACAAAATTAAAATTCAGATAGATATCTTAGCCAAGGTCAATTTGTCAATTGTGAAGTTTCTGTTCATTTAGCACTACAATAGACTGCCACCTTTTTAAAGCTATGTTGATTAACTTTGTTTTCACAGATAAAAACAAATAATAACAGGCATTCTTAGGATCATAAGAGATTAGTGAAATAACGTATATAAAGTAATGACTACGTTCTCCGTTCTCCGGTACCTTGTTGGTCAGTCAGTGAATTTGTATGCCATTTCATCATTCCATTATCTTAGAATAAAACAAAACAAATCAACAAAGAAAAAAGATTTCAGAAAAACAGTGCTATTTCTCAAGGGCAGATTATATGCCAGTATGTCAGTAAAAATACATACTTTTGATTAATTTATTAAAGTTAAAAGTTAATAATGTAGTTTTCTAGACACATGAGTAGATCATTAGGTAAATCCACAGAAAAAATCCCTATTACAAAATCGAAGGATTGATTAATTTTTCATATTATGAAGGTTTCCACTTAAATGTATGTCATTATATAATGAGATACACAGAAAATTTAATTTTTATATTTGTTTACTCATTTAATAACAAGTGTGTGTGTGTATATATATATATGTATACATGATTACCCACTATCTGCCAAAAATCATGTTAGAAATTTAAACTATTAAATGAAGACATTCTGAGCAGATTCAGAAATGTAACGTGGAAATTGCTATATCATAATAGCATATAAGTGGGCCTCTTAAACCCATCTCCCAAGCACATAACATGGAAGAAACAAATATCTCTCAGAATATATGTCCCAATGTTGGAGTCAAATTGCAAACTATGATTATGCATTGATGAGATGTCTTTGCATGTTTTACTCACACTCATAACCTCCAGGAGATAGTTTACCAAAATCAGCGTTACCATTACAGCCACAACAGCAGGACTTCAATAAAAAAGATTTGCTTTAGAAAATATGTTAAGTCTTCTCCCTTGAATAAAATGTGTTTGATTTTTTGCTTTTGTTTTTAGTGTTTGTGATGTTTCTTAATGCCTGAAGATAGAACACGTTAGAAATTCAAATATTCCTAATCTAATAATGAGAAATACAAGTATTTCTTATCTGATAATGCAAGATACCCAGTTTTCTGTGGGTACTGTAGGCACTGTTTGGGCCTAAAATTAGTTAATTTTTCAACACTTACGATTGATAAATTTCCACCTAAATAGTGTCTTCAAGCATAATTTCCCTATTTAAAATATATTTATGCCTAATTTCCCTGTTTAAACATATTGTTTTCATATTTTATCATACATGATACAGTTAAATCCATAAATTTGAATTTAACCAAATTTAAGGTCCTAAAATTCAAACACTAAAATTTATTATATGCACTTTAGTATTTACTTTTTAAATAATCAGATGATAATATTAATAATTGTTAATGTCTTCAAAATTCTCAGAATTCACTGATGTGATATAACCATTGAGACTATTAATTGGCATTATAAATCTGCTAATTTTATTTTCATTGTAAAAGCATGACAAACTATTTTACTCTAAAAAATCTAATTGAAAGTTCCAAACATATAGTATATAATTTTGAAAGAATAAAATAATTTCTCACTGTTTTATTTTTCTTTCAGCATTTCATGCTCTCAGTTAAAAAAAATGTTTCATTTAAACAACTAAAAAAACCTTGTATATTGTTTATACTGTGAAGTCAGAAATAGCTATATCTTTCCTGTATTTCTTTTGACAGAATTAAATTGCATTTCTGATGTGTCAAACTGGAGACTATCTTGTTGTCTTATGACATAGTGCAACGCAAATATATGTATAAAGTGTTTCCCAGTGTGACAAATTACAAGTTTTTTTGATATTAAATACTAGCTGTCAATTCACACTTCTATATAGCAATGGTTTGGATTTTCATAAAGTGGCAAATGGAAAATAACCTAAGTAATATATGTTCGCATAAAGTGAGAGCAAGTCATTTTGTGTCTGTCTTATCTTTTAAAATTCAAAGTCTTTTCTAATTTAGTTCTTGTTTTATATTTAAAGCTATTTGCAATACAAAATTTTTATAAAATTTTGATTCTCAATTACAGCATAATACATTTTATGTTGATATCATTATACTATAGTAACAAGTTTGCAAATTTAAATTAATTTATTGGCCTCAATATCTTTTAAATTTTAAATAAAAAAATTATTATGTGGGATCAATTATCATCTTAGAAATAAGGAGTTTACTTAAACAATATATATGTATCTATGGTGATGGTGTAACTGAGGACAGAGTTTAAATAAAGCCAGAGACAAACTTATAGATGGGGATAGAGGAGAAAAAAAATTAGAGAGAGAGACAGACAAAAAAAAGGAGTTAGAGGAGAGAGAGAGAGAGAAGAAAAAAAAAAGGAGTTGGAGGAGGAGGAAGAGGAGATCAGGCTTAATCAATATATCTAATATTTGATATGGACAGTTTACAGTATTGAATCACTCTGATACCCTAAATCTTCTGAGAAAAATACCTGTTTATAATTTATAAAATGTCTCCAGGTTATGTCCTAAATAATACTGTCATTCTGAGCACCACTAATTGAATCAGAAATTAACACCTGAACCAAAGAAAGTCATTCCTCATTTTCTCAATGGCCAATAGGGTAGATTAGTTAAAAAAAAAAAAAAAAAAAAAAAAAAACCAAACAGTATTGAATAGTGTTTAAATTCTATTTTGCTTAATTATTTACTAGCCATGTGACCTTGGACACGTTATTTAACTTCCTTGCACTTTACTTTTATTACCTCTAAAATAAGAAAAATTAACGTCTAATAAGTTTTTTATTAAGCAATAATTGAGATACCATTTCTAAAAATGTAGAACCAGTAATAGTATGTAATAAAACATTCCATATTGCTTAGTGACTAACAGATCAAATCAGACTTTTTCTTATTGAGGAAATAGATGCAAAAGGAGTTGCAAATTGCAGGGGAAATAAGCAATATAGCAATGCAGACAGCAACACACACACACTTATACAATCATAAAAAAAGATCACGATAATAGCAATTATGAGGTAGCAATAATGATACCCTAAAGATTATTCAGTTGGAAGAACTTAAGCTACTAAAAACAGAGGCTGTGTCTTGTAAAGACTGATACCCTCTACCCCTGGTTATCAGCATAGTTGGAAAGATTCCCTCCCTCTCTCTCCCTCTCCCCGTCCCTCCCTTTCTTCTCTTTTCTTTTCTTTCCTTTTTTATTTTCTTCTCTTCTCTTCTCTTTTCTTTTCTCTTCTCTTCTCTTTTCTTTTCTTTTCTTTTCTCCTTCCTTCCTTCCTTCCTTCCTTCCTTCCTTCCTTCCTCCTTCCTCTCTCTTTCTCTCTCTCTCTTTTCTCTCCTTTCTCTCTCTCTTTCTCTCTCTCACTCTCTTTCTCTCCTTTCTCTCTCTCTCTTTCTCTCTCTCTCTCTTTCTCTCTTTCTCTCTCTCTCTCTCTCTCTCTCCCTCTCTCTCTTTCTGTCTTTCAGGAAACAAGGTCTCTTGCCCAGGCTGGATTGCAGCAGCTGATCACAGCTCACTGTAGTCTCAAACTTCTGGGCTCAAGTTATCCTTACACCTCAGCCTCCCAAGTAGCTAGGACTACAGACAAGAAACACCATGCCCAGCTTATTTTTTGTTTTTAAATTTTTGTAGAGACAGAGTCTCACCATGTTGCCCAGCTTGATCACAAACTTCAAATTTCAATTGATCTTCCTGCCTTGGCCTCCAAAGTGCTGGGATTATTCGTGTGAACCACCATGTTCAGCCTGGAGAGGCTTTTTATACCCCTAAGGCTTAAAAGAGAGAAAATATCTTAGAAGTTACGGAATGTGAAAAAAGAATACATCTTAAGTTGTCATATATTCATGCCTACTCCAGGGATATCAATTAGGATAAGAGGGAAGAGGGGATTCTCAGTAGAGTGGAATGAATAGTCTCATCATCAGTATTAATAAGAATGTTTCAATTAAGATCTATCAATTTTAAGAGACTAACAAACAATTTTGTTTTGCATTCATGTAATGGTCCGAGCATATTTGCCTGTGTGTGTGTGTTCGTTCTCTGGTGGCTGGCTTTTTTCCAGGAAGAGATTGAAGGATACTTCTCTCCTTGGTTCTGCCCATGTCTATCATCATCTGCATTCAGTTAGAAGACAGGAAAAAGTCAAGAAAGTAATGATTAGTTCTTTATAACCCTGGTCTGAATAACACACAGCAAGTTTGCTCATGTTTTGTCAGGGAATCTGAGGCTATAGCCATCATGCAAGACAAATGGGAGCTGACAAGAGAGAAGTGGAGGTTTATAAATTTTCATGTTGAAGCACCTCTCTTGTGACTAGAAGACTAAGAGAAAGGATATAGGCATTGGATTATATAAGATAACTTTTAACTTTTCTTTAGCAGGATTTTGCTGAAGTCACTGTAGTGTTTTGAGCAGAGGACTGGAGTGAAAGCACATTTGTAAAAGTATCACTCTGAGGCTAAGTGGAGGATTAGTTGTATGTGACAAAATTGGAAGATAGAAGATCAATCGGGATAATTTTTTGTCCATTTCTTAATTTTCTAGTATTTCTTCTTTTGGATTTGTAATAGTACTTTTGCACTAAACAAAGAAGAGTTTTGACTTGATATAAGCTAAAAATATGTTTATATTTAGCATTCATTTCATTTTCATTTGCTGAAGTTTTACTTGTTGAACATAAATGTTACATTCAATGTCTGATTTTCATTTTGATTCCTTCCGTTTAGATACACAGACTACTAAATAATTATGATCTCAGATCTATTTTAGCGCGAAGAGGATATATCCCAGTTATACACAAAAAGAGTACAGTTCTGCTAAGGGGGGCTTGCAAATATTTTACTTGTCTGATACAAAGACAGACTAAAAGCCATTCCTTATTCTTTTCTCAGTGCTCTTAATGGCCACATGATGCCTGGAGTTGGAGCAGTCCTCTAACACCCTATGGATGAGGCAATGGAAAAATTGAGTCATAGATCCTTGATGGCATCTCTCAGTCACTCTTTTCTGAACTGCTAACCCTGCATTTTATTTATTTCTTTTTCTTTTTTTTTTTTTTTTTTTTTTGAGATGGAATCTTGCTCTGTCACCAGGCTGGAGTACAGTGGTGTGATCTTGACTTACTGCAACATCTGCCTCCAGGGTTCAAGGAATTCCCCTGCCTCAGCCTCCCTAGTAGCTGGGACTACAGGTGCACACCACCATGCCTGGCTAATTTTTTGTATTTTTGTAGAGACAGGGTTTCACCATGTTGGCCATGATGGTCTCGATCTCGTGACCTCTTGACCCACCCGCCTTGGCCTCCCAAAGTGCTGGGATTACAAGTGTGAGCCACCATGCCCGGCCTAGCCCTGCATTTCTAATAATATCGATTCATTCATTTAGCAAATATGTTACTGAGTACCTACAATGAGCTAGATACTAAGTAATTTGTATACAATTGTCCCTTGGTATTTCTAGAAAATTCATTCGTAAACCCCTGAAGATCCCAAATCACAGGTGATCTTTTATTTTATAAAAAGAAATAGCATTATCATATAATCTATGCACATCCTCCATATGCTTTAAATCATTTCCAGATTACTTACCATATCTAATACAATGACTACATATCACTCCATTTATTGAATCCAACATAGTAAGTGCTCAGAATGTCAAACTTTTCTTCCAGTAGTACAAAATATATATATATATATTTATATTATTAATTTATGATTTCTTATTATGAAAATATTAGAGGCTGAATTTTTTTTCAGTGGTACTCAGTAGACCTGACTATAATTGTTCTTTATTTTATTATTACTTTTCAATTTTTATTTTACTTTAAGTTCTGGGATAGATGTGCAGAACGTGTAGGTTTATCACATAAGTATATGTGTGCCATGGTGGTTTGTTGCACCTATCAACCCGTCATCTAGTTTTTAAGCCCTGCATGCATTAGTTATTTGTCCTGATGCTCTCCCTCCCTTCTAGCCCCCTTCCAGGCCCTGGTGTGTGTTGTTTCCCTTCCCTGTGTCCATGTGTTTTCATTGTTCAGCTCCCAATTATGAATGAGAACATACAGTGTTTGGTTTTCTGTCCCTATGTTAGTTCACTGAGGATAATGGCTTCCAGCTTCATGCATGTCCCTGCAAAGGACATGATCTTACTCATTTTTATGGCTGCATAGAATTCCATGGTATATATGTACCATATTTTCTTTATCTAGTCTATCATTGATGGGCATTTGCGTCAGTTCCATGTCTTTGCTATTGTAAATAGTGCTTTAATAAACATACATGTGCATGTATCTTTACAGTAGAATGACTCATATTCCTTTGGGTATATACCCAGTAATGAGATTGCAGGGTCCAATGATGTTTCTGCCTCGAAGTCTTTGAGAAATCGCCACACTGTCTTCTACAATGGTTGAACTCATTTACATTCTCACCAACAGTGTAAAAACTTGCCTATTTCTCCACAGCCTTGCCAGCATCAGTTGTTTTCTGCCTTCTTAATAAATACCATTCTGACTGGCATGAGATGATATCTCATTGTTTTCATTTGCATTTTTTCTAGTGATCAGTGATGTTGAGCAATTTTTCATATGTTTGTTGGCCACATAAATGTCTTCTTTTGAGAAATGTCTGTTCATGTTCTTTGCCCACTGTGGGGAGAGGAAAAATTGGCCACACTAACGCTGTTTAAAAAAATATGCCTCTATCTATAAGAGGCAGGGCATCAAAGGTGAAAAGGTTAACAACTTGTGTAAGATTTGGCTAAAAGCCCAGAAATTAACACACGTTCTGGAACATATCCCCAGACACTGCTCCCACAATGACTGTTCAAGTCCAGAAGAGCATTTTCAAGCACTGCTCCCAGAACACTGCTCCCGGAGCCACTGTTTCAATGTTGCTTGCTTGGTAAGTGCCTTCCTGAACAAACAACAGAGGGTGCCCAAAGTAACAATTAGTCTTAATAAACGGAGCTTACTTGAAAGAGGAGCTGAAGTCTGCTGTTATCCTGTGCTAGGGAGGCCCCAACTCCAAAGGCAAGATCCCCAGCATCTGCCTTCTGACTCTAGTGATGACTCTTCCTGTGATCTGATAAGCTTCTGGTTACATTTTTGTTGAAATTTGTTTACATTTTATCTTCTCTTGTTACAAGGCTGTTTTGGTTGTGATATTTGCTTAGAGTAACAAAGTTTTAGTTTTCCCCTCCCTCCCACTTGAGTGCTCCCCTCATCCTTCAGGACACTGCCTTGAAACACCCACTTTTTGATGGTGCTAGGAAAACTGGCTGCCATATGCAGAAAACTAAAACTGGACGCCTTCCTTACATCTTATACAAAAAATAACTAAAGATGGATTAAAGACTTGAATGTAAAACCCAAAATTATAAAAACCCTAAAAGAAAACCTAGGCTATACCATTCAGGACATAGGCATGAGTAAAGATTTCATAACAAAAACTCCATAAGCAAATGCAACAAAACCTAAAATTGACAAATGGGATCTAATTAAACTAAAGAGCTTCTACACAGCAAAGGAAACTATCATCAGAGTGAACAGGCAATCTACAGGATAGTAGAATATTTTTGCAATCTACCCATCTGACAAAGGTCTAATATTCAGAATCTACAAGGAACTTAAACAGATTTACAAGAATAAAACAAACAATCCTATCATATAATTGCTCTTTAAACCAATGTTACAAAATGTAAACATAACTTATTAAAATATCACCATGGTTTCAATTTTCTAATTTTCATTTTTTTCCATATTTCTCACTGATTTGTCTAACCATTTTCACTCCAGAAGAATATAATTGCAGAATAAAATTTAATTATAGTTCTTAATTATCACCACTTTGAGTTATACTGTCTAATATATCTGTTCCTATCCACATCAGAAGGTTTATTACTCTCCTTAGATTTCCCCTGACTATTTTCCCTTGATTATTGTGTTGATAAAAACCAGTTTGTGATATTTGTGTGTGTGTGTGTGTGTGTGTGTGTGTGTGTATTCTACTTATATTATTTAGAAGGTCATATGGAGTGTGTAGATCTTTTAGATATTCAGGGTATTAATGGTTTAATGATATTCAGTTTCTACTCATTGAGAATGTTCTTTTCATGTATTCTTCTTGACAATGTATTAACTTTTTAATTTACTATTCCTTTTTAAATTTCTTATTTTTATGGATTTAGTGGGTACAAATACAGTTTTGTTGCATGATATGTTGTATAGTGGTGAAGTCTGGGCTTTTAGTGTACTCATCATGCAAACAGGGAACATTGTAATAGGTAATTTTCAAACCTCCCCACTCCCATTTTGGAGTGTCCAAGGTCTATTTTTCCACTCTGTACATCCATGTGTACCCATTGTTTAGCTCCCATTTATAAGTGAGAGCATGTAGCATTCAACTTTCTGTGTCTGAGTTATTTCAGTTAGGATAATGACCTCCATTTCTGTCCATGTTACTACAAAATACATGATTTCATTCTTCTTTATGTCTTTATGGCAGAGTAGTATTCCATTATGTATATATAATGGAATACACACATACATATTTATATATACACATATATATGTGTATACAGATACACATATAAATACACACACAGATATGTAGATATAGGTATACACACACATATATATAGATACATATATACATATAGAGAGAGAGACACACATATACATAGACACACACATACATATATATGCACACAGTTTTATAGATGCACATATATAGGGAGATAGCTTATATGTATACATATTTTCCCAGTAGTGAGATTGCTGGATTGAATGATAGTTCTATTTTTAGTTCTTTGAAAAACCTTCATATCATTTTCCATAAATTGTACTAATTTATATGTCTACCAATAATGTATAAGAATTTACTTTTCTCTACATCCTTGCTAACATCTCTTGTTTTTTGACTTTTTAATAATAGCCTGGTATAAAATAGTCTCTCATATCTGGTATAAATGACTGCCACAATGATATCTCACTCTGGTTTTAATTTGCATTTCCCTGATTATTAGTGATGTTTAACTTTTTTTTATACATTTGTTGGTTGCCTGCTTGTCCTCTTTCAAAAAAATATCCGTTTATATTCCTTGCTTACTTTTGAATTGCTTTATATATTTTTTCTCATTGAACTGTTGAAGTTTATTTTAGATTCTGGATATTAGAACTTTGTCAGTTGTATAGTTTACATTTTCTCTTATTCTGTATGTTGTCTATTGGTTATTTTTCTGTGAGAAGTTTTTAGTGTAACTAAGGCTCATTTGTCCATGTATTTTAATGCTTGCTTTTGAGGACATAGTCATAAATTCTTTATGTAGACCAATGGCCAGAAGACTTTTTCCTAGGCTGTTTTTTAGGATGTTTAGAGTTTTAGGTCTTAGATTTAAGTCTTTAATCCATCTTGAGTTAATTTTTGTTTAGGGTGAGAGATATGGGTCTAGTTTCATTATTTTGCATATGACTATTCAACTTTTTCCAGCATCATTTATTGAATAGGGTGTCCTTTCACTAGTGTATCCAACAGCATATAAAAAAGACAACACAGCGGCCGGGTGCGGTGGCTCAAGCCTGTAATCCCAGCACTTTGGGAGGCCGAGACGGGCGGATCATGAGGTCAGGAGATCGAGACCATCCTGGCTAACACGGTGAAACCCCGTCTCTACTAAAAAAATACAACAATCTAGCCGGGCGAGATGGTGGGCGCCTGTAATCCCAGCTACTCGGGAGGCTGAGGCAGGAGAATGGTGTAAACCCGGGAGATGGAGCTTGCAGTGAGCTGAGATCCGGCCACTGCACTCCAGCCCGGGTGACAGAGCAAGACTCCGTCTCAAAAAAAAAAACAAACAAACAAACAAACAAAAAAAAAGACAACACAGCATGATCAAGTTGCTTTTATTCCAGCAATTCAAGGATGGTTCAGCATATGTAAATCAACACATGTGATTCACCACATAAAACAAAAACCATATGATCATCTCAATAGATACAGAACAAGCATTTGATAATAGAATCTAGCATCCTTTCTTAGTAAAAACCGTCAACAAAATAGTCATCAAAGAACATATCTCAAAATAATAAAAGTCACATATGACGAACCCACAACCAATATCCTACTGAACAGAGGAACACTGAAAGCATTCCCAGTAAGAATTAGAACAAGACAAGGATGCTCACTTTCACGACTCCTATTCAACAAAATACTAAAGTCTTAGGCAGAGCAATTAGTCAAGAGAAATAATTAAAAGGCATCCATATTAAAAATGAGGAAGTCAAAATATCTCTGTTCACTGAAGATATAATCTTATGCCTGGAACACTTTAAAGATTCCTCCTCCAAAAGAATCCTAGATTTGATAAATGATGTCAATAAAGTTTCAGGATACAAAGCTGATGCACAAAATTAGTAGTTAGTAGTACTTTTTTTTTTTTTTTTTTTTTTGAGATGGAGTCTTTGCTCATCGCCAGGCCGGAGTGCATTGCGCGATTCGGCTCACTGCAAGTTCCACCCTCCCAGGGTTCTACGCCATTCTCCTGTCTCAGCCTCCCAAAGTAGCTGGACTACAGGCACCCCCACCATACCTGCTAACTTTGTATTTTAGCAGAGACGGTTCACGGTGTTAGCCAGATGGTCCTCATCTCCTGACTCAGGACCACCCTCCAGGCTCCCAAAGGCTGGATTACAGGCAGAACCACTATGCCCAGCCAAAAATTAGTAGTTCCTAAATTCCCATATGTTGAGCTGAGAACCACCAAGAAACTCAATCCATTTACAATAAGAAAAAATAATAAAATAAAATAGCTAGGAATATATTTATCCAAGAGTAAAAGATTTCTACATAAAGAACTACAAAACCTGAGGAAGAAATTATAATAGATGACATTGAAGACATAGAAAACAGACCATCCTATGCCCATGGATTGGAAGAACAATAAAATTAAGTGACCATACTGCCCAAAAGCAATCTACAGATACAATGCAATTCTATCAAATTAGTAATGTCATTTTCAAAAGAATTAGAAAAAAAATCTAAATCGCAATGGAACCGCCCCAAAAAAGCCCAACTAGCCAAAACCATCTAAGCAATAAGATTGAAACTGGAAGGCATCACGTTAAGGCATATTAAAAGTAAACCCAAACATCATGGTCTGTACAAAAATAGATACATGAGTATATGGAAGAATGGAGAACCCAGAATACAAGCCCACATACACCAACTGATCTTTGACAAAGTTGACAAAATTTTTTTTCCATATTAGTTTATACGTGTTATTAAATTGTGGCTGAAATTTTATTTTTTGTGCTTTAATACTGCATTAATTTTTTAATTCATTTCATTTCAACTATCCATTGTTACAGTAGGTATGACTTTTCCATAAAATATTAACTGGAACATAGTAATCTATGTAATTATAATCAAAAAGTTTAAGTAATAATATTAAGCTTCAAGATAATCAAATTACCTGTTCAAGTAAATAAACTTTTACTATATCCTTTCCCATATAGATATCGTTTCTTTATTCTAATTTCAATTATATAGCTACATCTCACTTAAACAATGTTACATAAATGTCAACTTAGGGATTCTATTTTATTTCTATTTTAAAAAGAGATAATTTCTGCTATGTTCCATACTTTGAAGTGGCTTTTTGGCTACCATCGTTTTATCTACTTCTATATATTCCCAAGAATTAAAAAATTTATTCATTTCATTAATTTTGATAATATTAACATAAATTTTGCATTTATCAAATCTTTTCAGCCTTTGTAAGAGTTTTTTTTAATATTAATCTGATATTTAATGATCATAAAAATACATTTCAATCTTGTATTCTTGGTAAGAATCGTTTATTTGATTGCTGTGCACTTTTTTTTAAGTTAATATGAATTATTTGGTTACTACTTATTTAGAGTTTGAATTATTAATTCAAAATGTTAGTTATTTAACTAAAGAAACTTCTTTGTGATAATCTTCATTTGGACATAAAGCTGTCTGTCTTTTAAAAAATTAGAAATATTTTCCCCTTTTTTGTTTTCTACGTTTTTTAATTTTAAAGATATTTGAAGTTGTGGAGTCCGAGGCTCTTGACCCCTACAAGATTTGTTTCTGCACTGAATGGGGCTCTGGCTGCTTGTTCTTGTGGTTCAATAACGAGATGCAGACAGACTAGGAAAGAAGGGTATTTACCTCTACAACCAGTTTCAGGGAGGAGGTCAGAGTAACTCACCAGACCAACTCAAAGCTCTAAGTTTTCTCCAGTGCTTATTCACATTCAAACCATATTTCTTTGTGTGGAATACACCTGCAAGCTGAAGTGTTTCCCTCTTTCTAATCTTTAAGTAGGGTCTGGAGTCTGGAAAATTACTTCAGAGCCTAGGAACAATTACTTTATATGAAGTGAGTCCTGGTACAAGGTGTGCAATATTATTTTAATTAAAATCTAAGGTCTGAGAAAACCCAGGCAGGGTCTTAATGGACTTGTTTTACATTCCAGCCTTTGTACTAAGGCACCAGTTTCTCCAGTTCTTTAATGTTTACTTTGTACATTCATCAGAGTTACAGTAAGTTGTTGAAGTCTGCTCTGGTTGCTAATGGAGACCTGACCTGCCACAGGTTTGCCAAAATCACTGACATGGGACAGAAAGATTAATAGGAGAAAGAACATACAAATTTATTTAATGCATAAACACTGGAGACTTTGTAATGAAGATTCAACCTCCCAGTGAGGTATAGAAACTTATATACCTTGTAAGCTCACAGGTTAAAGAAAGAATGGCAGTTTGGATCCTGTTAAATTGGGTTATGGGAGGAGGGAGAAGCAGAATTGTATTGAAGGGTAATAAATTATTACTTTGATGAATGACTGGATCAGGAAACAGAAATTAACATATAAATAGTTCTCTTTGGAATTTATTTATTTGTTTACTTTTTTATAGATAGGGTCCTGCTGCATCCCCTTGGTTGGAATACAGTGGTTCAGTAGTAGTTCCCTGTAGCCTCCAATCACTGGGCTTCAATGATCCGTCTGCCTCAGCCTCTTGAGTAACTGGAACTCCAGGCATACACCATTGCACTTGGCTAATTTATTTTCATTTTGTTTTGTAGAGACTGGATCTTGCTATGATGCCCAGGCTGGACTTGAACTCCTGGCTTCAAATAGTCCTCCCACCTAAGCCTTCCAAAGTGCTGGGATTACAGTTGTGACCCTCCTGGCCCCTCTTTTGGATTTAAGTGATCCTTGGAGACAGTCACAATCTTGTGAAAGGATCTATTCAGATGTGGTTACATTCTTGGTCTCATTTTCTGTAATAGATAATGATAGGGAGGGGAAGAAAACTCAATTGTTCTTCTTGGCGGGTGTAAATCTTAGACAGATAAGGAAACTTCAATTTTGTGGGAGAGAGGGGAGAGAAGAGGCATCAGAGAGACACTGATGCTTCTTTAGTTCATTTTGTCAAATGCCATATTCAGGATAATGGTTTCTGAGCTCCAACAGAGTGTGCATATTTTAAATATTTGGAGTATATGTATTTTCATTGTCATTGATAGAACTATTTGAAATAGGTAGCTTTTAAAACTGATGTAGATCTTTATAAATATTCATATGCTCTATAGATACGTTGGGGCTTTCCAACTCTTACAGCATCATTTTAGGTCAAGCAATCTTCTAATTCTCTTCATTCCTTCTGGTTCTGAGATTATTCTCTTATTTCTCTTTGGTTTTCTCCCATGATTCTTTTGAACTTAATTATTTGTGTTAATTTAAAAAAAAAATTGTTATGTATAAAGGAAAACTCTTGAATTTTATTATTACTAGTATCTGTGTTGCAGCTTTCCTACTTCCAGTGGTTGGTGAGTGGCAGGAAGTGGCACCCAATGGCTTCTCCACTCCCATAGTTCTGTGGGTGAGAATAAGTGTTACAGCTCTTTTACTTCCACTGCGGGTAGTTCAGCGAGCTGGAGCATTACAGTTCCTGTGCTCCTGGAGTTTGGCGAGTTCTGGGTTCTTGTCTCACAACCAAGAAGAGTAAGTCACACAGACACCAGAGGCCAGAGAGTGAACAAGGCAGAGTAACAGAAAAGCTCTCAGCAGAGAGAGAAGAGACTTGCCTACTGGTGGGCTGAGTTCAGGGTTTTATGGACTGGGAAGGACAGGGAGTGTGCAGACAGGTCTGCCTGCCGTTTTGGAAAAGCCCTATTCAGAAAGAGAAATGTAAGTGTAAAGAACCAATCGGGGCAGAAATGAAGGCTTGGCTTGCAACCAATCAGCGGATGGAGTGCCATTTCATTCCATGCGAATGAAGATGTGCCTGGTGGCCAATCACAGAAAGATTGGTATCTGTAAAACAGGTGGAAGGTAAGAGCCAATAGGGAGGAAGTGTGCACAATGGGACAAAGAGGTGCTGTAGAGAGAGAAATATGCCCAAAACAGGAGTGAAGTTTGTTGGTCTGGGCTCACAGATTGGGTGTTTGCATTTACGGATGTAGGCTTTTGTTTACATGGTGACTGCAGTTTGATTTTCAGGCTGTTCTTAGTTTGAAGGCGTTCTACTGAGGACCCGCCCTAACTGCCTGCCTAACTGATTTCTTCCTTCTTCCTCTCTCGTTAGCATTTTCTTTATTTAAATCTTTGGAAAATTTGTTGCCAACAAAATTACCGTACATTTTAATAAAATAATCAGTATGCAATGATTTGTCTGTTATTATTTTGTATTGCTTGACATTTATAGGATTTAAACTTTCAATTTTCTTTAGTGGTATAAGAATGGACTAATGCACTAAATCTCACCAATAAAAGACAGACGGAAATTATGTGCCCCTCCTTTGATGCAGTAGAATGTACACAAAATCACATATGTAATATTCTTAATAAAATGTTTGATCTGAACATATCTTAAAAAATAAATAAGATAAAATTTCAATTTTCATATTCAACTCTTTTTTAATGATACTACAAGAAACTCAGCTTCTAATTTTATTTTGTTTAAGATAAAAGTCATATTATTTAAATTAGCTCAGAAGTAAAACTACATTAAGAATATTACTGATTCCTGAATATTGGAGATATCTCTTGTGAACTTGGGGATATGGTTACTTTTGAGACTTGCCCTTTTCCATTAATAAACATATCAAACAGAATCTCGTTAGTCTGTTTATGCCTAGTTCCCTATTTTTTCTTCAGATGTTATATTTGGTCTGTTATGTGCTTTTAGAGAAAAGAACAGTTATATTCTAAAATCTGGATCCACCTATTCTGTTCCTTTATGGAGACTTTATTGGACTAATGAGTGAAAGATAGATAAATTATTATTGTTTAAATATAAGATATAATTTTAAATATGTTATAGGTATCTAATCATGAAATAAGGCATCTAAAAATAATAATAATTACTTTATTGGCAATGGAACTCTTCAAGCACAACTGAATGACTATATTCGTGGTAACTTAAAAGTATTTCCTGTATTTGTAGAATATTAAAGTAGATGGATAAGCAATGTTAATTTTCAAAATAAATATAATAAATTGATGAATTAATCAATTTAAGAAATATAATATGGTAAGCTAATTTAAAAATCTTAAATATGTCTTTATTAAGTAAATGCCTAAAAATATAAAACAGTGATGATATATTTCCTTTCAAACCAGTTAAGTTTCTGTTAGCACTTATTCTTTGACTGCGATTTGGGATTCCTTGAAAATTTCACTGTATCAAAGGAAAAAAATAAAATTGTATTTCATTCTTAGGTCTTCATTGAATCTTTTCTTCCACAATGCTGAAATTTATCTGAGCCCTGTGCTCCTAGATAGTAGTAATGAGTGACAAATCCTCTGAAAACCAAAAATAAAATTGTAAGCTGCCAGTTGACTGAATGGACCCCTCCTCCCATTCAAGAGAATTCCAAAGTAACCTTGAAAAATGAGTTCATGCCATTAATGCAAAATGGAACACTCTTTGGAGTGTATACTCTCCTCTCTTTGGAATTCAGGCACAACTTACTAGCACTAACATGAAAGCAGAGATCTCAAGACTGACCAAGTAAACTCTTTGTAGCAATAAAAAATTCCATCCTGACTCCAATATAGCATAACATTACAGATAGCAGACCCTGAAAGAAATTAAAATGTTTTACACCAAAATATATTTTTTGACATATTTTGAAATGGCCCAGCCAAGCTGTCTCTTGTAGGGGAAATTCACATTCTCTAGATAACCCCCTTCCCTTTCCAGGTCTTTTTTTGATACTGAAGAGATTAGCTGAGTGAGTACAGCATCTTTTAAAGTTCTGAATATAAACCATTTGCTATCTATTGCCTACAAGAGCAACCACCTATGAGATCTATGTAATAGGTACCCTGGTCTCCACAACTACTTTTCTTAACTCAGACACTCCTTTTTATTGATTCGAGGTCTTTAAATAATAACTCTTTCATCCAATTGCCAATCAAAAAATATCTGAATCCACCTGTGACCTGGGAGCCCCATCTTAAGTTGTCCTGCTGTCCCAAACTGTACAAGCATTTTGAACAGATAAGTGTATATACACGTTCAGGCAGCATTATTCACATGTGTGAACAGAAAAGCAAAATATGGTCTCTATATACAATGGAATATAATTATCTTAGAAAAGAATGAAATTCTAATACATACTAAAACATGGATGAAACTTGAAAACATTATGCTAAGTGAAATAAGCCAAACACGAAAGAAGAAATACTATGTGACATCACTTATATGAGCTTCCTAGAAGAGCCATACTCCTAGAGGCAAAAGTGAAATAATGGTTACCAGGAACTAAAAGAAGGCATGAATGGAGAATTATTTTTTAATGGATAGATGTACAGTTTGGTATGACACAGGTGTTCTGGAGACGGATAGTGATAATGAGACCCAACTATGTGAATGTATATAATGTCACTGAAATGTACACCCCAAAATAGTCAAAATGGTAAATGTTATATATATTTTATCACAATTTTTAAAAATTGAGTGATAAAAAGCATCAAACAAAAAGATTCAAGTTCACATATAGTTAAATATTTGTCAAGAAGACTAATTTAATATGTTTGGTTTAATGAAAACAGCTTTCTTTTTTCTGAGACATTAGCATTAAGTTTAATAAATAGCACACATTTTTATTTTATTTGATTATTGTTTCCTATTTTTTTCAAGTATACTGATTAAATAAGCTAATATTATTTCTATTTAAAGTTTAAGATTCAAAAAAATATAAATTCATGTTTAGCCAAAGAATCATTATTGTGATGAATTTTATTTCAGTAATATGCTTTGCAGTATGTTATCTTTAAGCGTTTTCTAACATCATTCAGTAACTTTAAATCTCAGGTTGATACTAAATGGAACTAATTAATGGATATTCAACAGATAACTACCTCATTTCTAATTATGATATAATACTGAAAAATTGCTTAATAAGTAGAGATATAAAGTTTATATACCTTTGCTTCTTTATACGTGATGGAGAGACTATCATTTCTGTTGTTATTAAATGTGTTCTTTTTTCTGCTTTGAGAAATTGTACTGTAAGGATTGTATTTTTATTAAGAAAAAATGAGGGTTTTTTCTTTCTAAAGATTTACTTGTTTCAAAATGATGAAAAGGAAATTATAGGATCTAAATGGAAACAGAAATTATAGGAAGCTTGGAGAGGGCACATTTTATTAGCTGTAATCAAAGCTAGCCAAATTTTATACTTTTATTTATAAGATTTTAGAAAAAGTGCTTGTACTTAGATTTTCTTGGATTATTGACTTAGTCTTAATAAGAAGTTGTAAATGCTTATTCCTTACCATATGTCTCAAAATAATAAAAATTTGGTCCTATTAGAATAACCATCTCTGGTTTATGTTTATCATGGCCTTGATGACTTAAAAAAAGACAAATTTCTCAGTTAGAGAACTAATGTTATTTACCATCATATTGCCTCCTATGTTAACTATAAAATCTTTGGTTGTTAAACAGGTTGTTAAGTATTTCTCAGTAGCCTATCATTCTATTTTAATCATGCGTTCAAATTTCTCAACAACTTTAAAAATTTTACCTTTTCCTAATCAAATGTTAAATGGTATGTCTTGTACCTCAGCTGCTTAGCCATACCTTAGTAAAATTTGTATAAGTAAAATGTTACTAATATATAGACATTTACAATTACTCTAGATTTATTTAATTTATTTATTTGATTTTTTAAATATATTTTTGGTTTGTTTAAAATAATTATTGATCTACTCATGGGATATTTTGTCTCCTACAATTTTGTTACATGTAATTTTTTTTCTCTATAAATATTATGTTCAACATTATAAATAAGATGCAATGTATACCCACTTTTAAAAATAAAGATATCAGTACACACTGACATTTTGTCTTAAAATCTTGTTTGCTTTAACTTTATTCATAGTATCTTGTTTTTTATGCTTTAGAAACAAATTTTCCTATCAGTTGCATTTTTATTGTAATGAACTCTCATCCAGTCTTTCTTTTGAAGTGTTATCTAATAACAACCACAGTCATTGTCAGTTTTTGTCATCTACAAGTAGTTTTCTGTTTTACTCTGATGGTAACCTGAAAGAACCTTTAATCAGCTACAGCCCAACATATTTTGTCTTTAAAAAGGAAAAAACGTCTCAGATCTTTTTGGAAAATAATTATTCGGATACTTTTGTACACAGGCTTCTGATGGCTTTACTTAACTTTGAGACCGTATCAAATAGACTGAATCAGGATATAAAAAATCTTTATTCAAGAGGCAGTTGAGTTCATTAGAATAATAGCACAAGTTTGAGTGAGCTATAATTAATTATAATAGTTAATTAATTACTGAATTAACCTATCAGGTATGATTATAGATTTTGTTTGTTATACTGTTGATGTTTTAATGTTTCATTGTCTAAATATACAAGAAATTCTTTCATGTATTTTTTTAAGCAATACATAATTCATAAAATTTTAGTAGACCATGCTTTTAACAATTGAAATGAAGCATTTATAAATAATATATTTTTCTGCCTTTCTGACTCCTTTAACATGTGAATATTCTCATTCAGTATTATTTTGATGGCAATAAAATTATTTACCTAGGGTTAATAGGAACTTGCTCTCCTGTTTACCAGATTATAATTGGAAATATTGATTGTGCAACAAAAAACTGTAACTATCTTGTATTTACAGTTCTTAGCACAGTATGGAATCCATACTTAATATTCAACACATTTTTATATCAATATATAGATAAATATGTAAATATATACAATATTAATGTCATATAATCCTCTAGAACATTCTTAACTCCCCTCTATACTTCATTCTTATCCTCAGCTCAAGCAGGTGCAGTGATTCACACCTGTAATCCTAGCACTTTGGGAGGCCGAGGTGGGCGGATCACTTGAGGTCGGGAGTTTGAGACCAGCCTGACCAACATGGAGAAACCTGTCTCTACTAAAAATACAAAATTAGCCAGGCATTATGGCAAACATGCTGCTGCATTTTAATCGGATCACAATGTAAATGTGTTACATTTTCTCCATTCATCAGTATATAGTTGAGATTGTCCATATCATTACTTCTTAATATATACATGTTAAATTGATGCACGCACTTACTTTTTTTTTGAGACAGGGTCTCACTCTGTTGTGCAGGCTGGAGTCCAGTGGCACCATCGTGGCTCACTGCAGCCTTGACTTCCCAGATTCAAGTGAGCCTCCCACTTCAGCCTCCCCAGTAGCTGGGACCACACATGTGCACTACTATTTCTGGCTAATTTTTGTATTTTTTTGTAGAGACAGGGTTTTGGCATGTTGCCTAAGCTGGTCTCAAAATCCTGGGCTCAAACTATCCGCGTGCCTCCAGCCTTCCAAAATGCTGGGATTACAGGCATAAGTCACCATGTCCAGCTCCAGGATGCATAGATTTTTATATTATCAATGTGTTACAGCTTAATTAACTTTGTCTCTTTTCATAGAAATTAAGATTGTTTCAAAAATTTGTTGTTGTAGTAATCAGTCTTTTATATTTTCGTTTAGGCATATATATTAGTTCAGCTAGAAA
Organism: Rhinopithecus bieti; assembly: GCF_001698545.2. Lineage (NCBI taxonomy): Eukaryota > Metazoa > Chordata > Mammalia > Primates > Cercopithecidae > Rhinopithecus > Rhinopithecus bieti. The sequence continues at coordinate 355,353 of NW_016814450.1, forward strand.
AGATGGCTTCTTTGAGTTTATAGACTTTTAAAATTTTGGGAAACATAGAGAAATCTACATCCAAAACCCAATACACTTATAAATTCAGAAGCCTGCTAATGTAAGAGTCTGTTTTTACTCCACACATCTACACATTCTCCAACTCTAGATATAAACAATCTTTTGCACGTTTTCTAACCTAGGAGAGAGAATAAAGCTTTATTTTTTCAAGTTTATATTCTCAGCTACTACCAAAACTGCTCATTTTACATGCTTAACTAATAATTTGCATTTATTGTGTCTGTATGTGTTTATGAATGTGTATGTGTCACAGTTTTCTTTGTATTTTTAAAATTATTTTTCTATTCCTAATTTTATTTTCTTATTAATTTTAAAAGCTATTTGGTTACATATGCTGAAAATAATATTAATCCAGCCAATCACTTGCCTTTTTAGTTGATTTAGATAACTTTTTGCTTTATTTGAGTTTAGTATTATATGTAATTAAATATGCAGTCTTTCCTTTATGAATCATAAAATATTATCTTGCTTAACAAGATTTGTGGCACTCAAAATGATTTCTAAGTATTCTCCTGACTTTTGATAATTATTTTAACTTGTTTTAAAACATTTACATAAGAAATACCTTTAGTTACATTTGAGTATAATGTAGGTCGGGACTTTAATTTTTCAAAATTGATTCCAAATTAGCAAGCAAGTATTTTCTAACTTGTCTATCCTTCTCTAGTTTGAAATATCAAATATCGTAAGCCAACTTTACTATATAGGTCTATTTTTGGATCTACTTGTTCATTGGTAGGTCTATATATCCCTAAGACAACACCATTGTATTTTAATTGTGATAAATTTAGAGTTTCAATATCAGGCAGGATAATCACTATTACTATTTTAAAAGTAGTTTTCCAATAATATATTGCAGTAGAATTTTTAAATCAACTTTTAAAATCACATAAAAGTCATAACATAATGCTTAAAATATTTATTCTTCAAAAATAGGCCTAGTGTGGTGGCATGAGCCTGTAGTTCCAGCTACTCAGGAGACTGAGGTGGGAGGATTGCTCCAGCTCAGGAGTTAGAGGTTGTAGTGCATTATGACTGCACCTGTGAATAGCCACTGCACTCCAGCCTGGGCAACATAGGGAAACCTAGTCTGCAACAAGAGGAAAAAAAATAAAATAAAGATGGACTGTGTTAGTGTTTCTTACACCACAAAGAACCTATTTGACTCTCCTCATCCTACCCTGAAGATACTTTAATACTGATAAATCAGAATTTATTTATTTGCAAGTATACATTTCTAGAACTATGCAGTCACTTCATAATTTTCATTTTTCAAATGTAATGAAAACTATTTTGCAAAGTGTGTATTTTATTTCCCAGGAGTGAGCATTTTAGAATAGCAAAATGCAATAATTTTTTAAAATAAAGTTTTATCTTAATTCTTTGCCAGGAAGGTTATATGTATTTCTACAAAGACTCTGTCATAATATAGTATGTCGACATTTTGAGAATAAATGTTGCTGTGTTATTAAATTATATTCAATTAATTACATTTCTGGTTGAGTTCTATTTATTTTATATCTGCTAAAAAAAGATTGTGCAATATTTCATTTGTACCCTAAGTCACATATGAATTCAGTCTGAGACATAGATAGAAGAATTATTTCTGACATTGGAATCAGAAAAGGGTAACAGACAATAACATGGCTGATTACTAAAGTAGAAGATGTAAATTCTGCTACATTTCTATGCATTAAAAGCCTCAGAATCCCTGAGTTTTAATATAAAATACAATGAAGTGTATCAAATGAGATTCTCCTATCTTGCCTAGTAATAATGTGGTTAAATCACAATGTGAACACTTTAAAGGGCAAAAAAATGGCTTTAAAAAACCTTTGCCTCACTAAGTTTTGAGAATATCTCATTTTATTTCAAAATCTTATTGAACTTTTCTACATTTTGTTCCATGACTGATTTTTACAATATTAGTGTCTTGGTTGTCATCTCACCCAAAGAACAAGAGACAAGAATGGTGAATGATTCGATGGCAAGATATAATCTCATAATTGGATGTGATGAAACTAAAGATGCATAAGTACGTTAAAAAAAAAAAAAAAAAAACAGATCATGTATTTCAACTATGACAGAGTGTCTGCTTAACCATGCCCTATTCATAGTGACTAACAGTAGTGGCACTCAAATAGCATAAACTTTTAAAAACACAAAACCTTAGCCTATTATTTGCCTCTGAAGGGAATTCAGCTTAAAATGAAGCTCCAGTTTCTCTAATAAATGGTAAAATTCATATATTACTGTGCCTGTGAGACCTAGCTTGATTAAGACAAAATTTCACTAGACAGTTTTAAGCAGTAAGAAAAGAAGGCAGAGTATCCTTATTTTTTTCAAGCTTTCAAACAGTGTTCCCTATAACTCCACAGTATACGAAGAATGCATGAAAACCTTATTTTATATAAGTATAATCAAATTATCAAGGGAAAACATATTTTAGTAGTTAATAGCATGACTTTCAGAGATAGATGTCCTGTATTCAAATCCTTGCTCTAATGCTTACCACCTGTGTGACTCTGGATATGTTCCTGAACCTCTCTGGGGCTCAGTTTCATCAACACTAGAATAGAATAAATAAGAATATCTCTGTCATAGGATTGTTATAATAATTATCTTAATATTTCTATAAAACAAAGTAAATTTATTTTGTGAGGTGGAAGTACATTAGAGTATGTTAATGGAAGGGGAGATATGATTTAATTTTTATTTTAAAATATTTCAGGCTGGGTGCGATGGCTCATGCCTGTAATCCCGGCACTTTGGGAGGCCGCAGCAGGTGGATCACAAGGTCAAGAGATCAAGAATATCTTGGCCAACATGGTGAAATCTTGTCTCTACTAAAAATACAAAAATTAAATGGGTGTGGTGGTACGTTCCTGTAGTCCCAGCTACTCGGGAGGCTAAGGCAGGAGAATCGCTTGAACCTGGGAGGCAGGAGGCAGAGGTTGCAGTGAGCTGAGATTGCACCACTACACTCCCACCTGGGCAACAAAAGCAAAACTCTTTGTGCTAAAAAATTAGTATAAAATTGAATAAATTACATGGTTATGGTGGTTATCCAAATTTTAAAAGTTGGTGTTTCGACCAAGATTAGCTGGAAATAATGGGGATATATTTTACAGACAGAGTCAACAGAATTTTCTGCAAGATGGGTATATACTAAGGAGCTATTTTGCAGTGAAATGGAACAGCTTTATGGTCATCTCAGGGGACATTGGATGTCTGATTTTGACATTTGGCAAAGACAAAGACAACTAACGGAATGACTATGGATGATTTATGATGTGTTTTTTTGTAGTCTGATATGCTCTGGGAACACCCAGGCCTGAGTGACTTTCACCTGACTGATTGGTTCCACAGTCTAGCTTGGCTATATCAACAAAGAGAAAGAAAAGATCCTACTGGGTAATCCTGCCTTTAACTATTTTGAAATCATAATTTGTCATACAAATCTTGCCAGTTCAATCTAGAGAAAAAGACTGTCCTTGTGAGAATAAGGAAGACCCTAGGGGGTTTGTGCCTGGATATCCCTCAGGCCTCCAATGTTTGCCTGCCGTCTCTTTGTCATCATTAAAGTCTTATGGAAGTATGCTTGTGGGCTCTTTCAATATCCAGACCTCTTCAATCTTTACAATGGGATTTAGGGATTAAGTGAAAAAGAAGAATCAGGTATGATCCCTAGGTTGTTGACTGGAGAAACTAGCTAAACTGAATGCTATATGCAGAGAAGTGGTCACTGCTAAAGTAGAGTTTTATAGCAAAAGTTAACTCCGTATATGTGAAATTTGACATGCTCATTAATTGGGGCATATTAAGTGGTGATATCATGTAAATAGTCTGGAGTTCAAGGAATATATTGGGCTTAAAAAATAATTTTTTTTACATAATGTTACTCATGTTATTGAAAACTATGAATGGAATGGTATGAGCAGAGTTACAGTGTGAATTAGATATTGATCAAAGGAGAAGGAGCTAGAAAAGAATAAAAGGAAGATGGAGTTACTGAAGTACTAGGGAAAAACTAGGTGAGCATTGTGATAAAAGCCAAGATTAAGAGAATATTTTAAGAATATAAAATGATCAACTGTGTTAAATTTTTCTGAAAACATCAGTAAGATAAAAAAAATCAAATAAATACTGTTAGATTTGGTCACAGGGACAAAGTACTGATGATTTTTAAAATAGTCATTTAAGTGGAAATGTGAGAGAGCCATCTAAGTGGGTTGAGACAAAGTCTTGTTTGCACTTTGTGAAAATTTTTCTAGAGATTTTTTTTTTCATGCAATAAAGCAAAGAAATGGGGGCAGCAGTTATTTACTAGGAATAATAAAGGCAATGATTTTACTTTTCTTTAAAATAAAAGGCACTATAGTATGTGGGTATCATGTGGAAGCCATCGAGTGGAGAGTAGTAAATGAATGACATGGATGAAAGAAAAAAAGAATTGCAGAACAGGTGTCCTTGAGAAGTCAAGAAAACAAGATCCAAAGCACAAAGGAAGAGATTAAACATTAACAGAAGTTAAGACTGGATCATTCATCAAATAAGAGATTGTAGGTATTGGTAAAGGAAAGTCTATAGATAAGAGTGTAAACACGGTGATAGGAAAATGAAGAAATATTAGGTTTATTTCTATTTTCTCAATGAAGCATGAACAAGTTCACAAATTGAAAATGAAAGTGTGAAGAAAAGTAGCAAAAGGATTGAGAAGAAAAAGGAAAGCACGAGATATTTATGTGGGAAAGAAGAGACTCATATCTGTAATGGTAGAGTCATATTACTGCTCTGCAGCCTTACTTTGTTATTTGAGTCGCATGCTGTTGAGTTAAGCAGGGTTTACATTCTTGATATTCAGATCATTTTTTTCCCCATTAGGTAAAAATTCTACCTACTTCCATTGCTACCAAGATGACTGTCATTCTAGAGATGAAGGCAAATCTGTAAGATTGTTTAAAACTCAGCACACTTTTCTCTATGTTGAAATTTTCATATGCTAAACATAAGGAAAAATTTTATATAATTCATTACAGTGATCATTTGAACTATCTTCAAAATATGTGCATTTACACATATACCTGTATATATAGGCATACATGTATAGGCATATGTGTGTGTATTTTGCCTTAATCATTTGCCTAAAATATTGTTCTGGGATCAACATGCTTACTTATTTCAATTTCTAAATTTTCCTAAATTCCTCATAAGACATTTTGAAATAATAGAAAGATAGATACTGCTTTTACCGTTTAATTTTTTTCTGAACGTATTACTTTCTTGCAAGCCACATAATATTTCAATTAAACTAGTGTTTCACTGACGCATACTCTATTGTAATTGCTATTTCTGTGAGTATGCCTTTATATATTTTCATCCAAAAGATGTTCTGTTGAGATTCTAAGCATGTAAAAGTACTGCACTCTGTCTATTTGCTCAGCTTTGTACATATCCCTAACATCTCTGGAGATATTTGCCACTAATGCAAGTGGGTGTTTATATACTAAGTGTTTGTTTATTCATGGCAGTTCCAAAATGTTTGGAAAGCGGTAATAAAAATCAATAATCCTGTGGTCATTGGAATGATCTCCAAATTTCAATTTTAGTTGTATTTATATTCTCAACATTCCATGAACACTCACAGTAGTTTAACTGCTGTTTCCTTTAAAGCAACCTAGAAATTCTGTTGCCACAACAACTGCAATTAAAACAGCTACATAAGGGAAATAGTGGCCCTCTCGTTATTGTGAATTGAAGATTACAGTTATTCCTATATTCATGTATCATTCTCACTGATAAAATACACACACACACACACACACACACACACACAAACTCCATGCATTTAAATAGGCCATGATGCACATTTCCTTTCTATATGTCGTGATATATTAGCTGTAGAAACACAGCACAACAAATACAAGTTTTTGTCTGAAGTCATTATTTTAAAAATGGTCTATTGGCCGGGCGCGGTGGCTCAAGCCTGTAATCCCAACACTTTGGGAGGCCGAGACGGGCGGATCACGAGGTCAGGAGATCGAGACCATCCTGGCTAACACTGTGAAACCCCGTCTCTACTAAAAAAAAATACAAAAAAGCTAGCCGGGCGAGGTGGCCGGCGCCTGTAGTCCCAGCTACTCGGGAGGCGGAGGCAGGAGAATGGCGTAAACCCGGGAGGCGGAGCTTGCAGTGAGCTGAGATCCGGCCACTGCACTCCAGCCCGGGAGACAAAGCAAGACTCCGTCTCAAAAAAAAAAAAAAAAAAAAAAACCCCTGTCAAAAAAAAAAAAAAAAGAAAAGAAAAGAAAAGAAAAAAAAAAAGGTCTATTATGAAAGAAATGGATATATTTATCAATTAATCTTCTTTCATTGTTTTCTTAGCAAAGAGAAGTTCTTCAATTATCCAATCACTCATATTACTTTCCTGTAGCTGTCAGAATAAATGACCTCAACCTTGACTGAAAACAGAAACGTGTTCTCTCCCGGTCCTGGAGGCATGAAGTCTGAAATCAAGGTGTCAACAGGTTCACATTGCCTCCAAAGGCTCCACTGGAGATCAGTTTCTTGTCTCTTCCAGCTTCTGGTGGCTGCTAGCATTCCTTGTCTTGTGGCTTCATAAATCCAATCTCTGCCTTCATGGTCACATTGTCTCCTTCTATTCTTGTCGTCATCTCTCCCTCTGCCTCACTCTTTTAAGGACACTTATTGAGTTGTGGGGCCACCAAGATACTCTAGGAAAAGCTCCCCCTCTCAAGATCCTTAATTTGGTCACACATTTTGCTGTATAAGGTTTTAGTCACATATTCCAGGGATTAAGATGTAAACATAACTTCTTAGGAATGACTTTGACGCCTCCTACACTCATTATCATTATTAGAGGATATATTTTGATGATGCTAAATTTATTATATAATCTAAGTTTTAATGAGAAGAAAGCATTAGGTAATGGGCAGTGAAACTCAGAGGGAAGATCTCCCGATGACTTGGTAACACATTAACACTAGGCAAGATGGCAACATGTACCAAGCAAGGAGGAGTTGGTGGTTCTTCCTGTGCACCCACTACCCATCTCCTCCCTTCATGACTGCGTTCTTCGGTGTGTTCATCTTACTAGTAAATATGATAAACTTAAGACTTGAACATATGACTACTCTATAAAATTTTAAAATACTCCAGTCTTACAGTAAGATTGGAATAAAGTGTCACTCTGGTTTAAAAAAACCTGAATAACACATTTAATTAATAAAGAAAAACTTTAACACCACTGTACACAGTGAGTAAATGCATAAATGGTCATTTCTTTGTATATAAATTATAGAAACAATACAAATTAATACACCAGAAGCTGTGCTTTTATGATCACTAACATTCTAGTTTATCATTATTTTCTGTATCAAGAATGCTGGCTGGGAGACAGATGACAATAGGAAGAAATAGAAACATAAGAAAAATAAAATATCAAATATGATAATAACTGATATTTATTAGACACTACTGACAAATATAGAATAAAATATTAGTGTAAGAATTTATAGCAGTAGCTGACTTTTTCTTCATGTTATTTAATTTTTGTTGATTTTGGAGATGCAGAAACTGAGAACATTTAAGTGTGTAACTTAAAATTATAGAGCACAATGCTAAGAAGTGTCATTTAGAAGTCAAACTCAGGTAGTCTGCTTAAAATGTATGAATATTTATTTTCTATACCCTACTAATTCTCAGCAAAGTATTATCTTATAAAATGTTTGCCTTTATTAAAATCTTTCATTTTCATTTTATTGTATGATAAATAGAAAGTTTGTTCTACCTTTGAGGCAATGTAAGTCACTTATGAACTCTGTCCTCTTAAAGTTGCAATGAAGAGTCTCNTTTCTATACCCTACTAATTCTCAGCAAAGTATTATAAAATGTTTGCCTTTATTAAAATCTTTCATTTTCATTTTATTGTATGATAAATAGAAAGTTTGTTCTACCTTTGAGGCAATGTAAGTCACTTATGAACTCTGTCCTCTTAAAGTTGCAATGAAGAGTCTCTTATCTAAACAGGAGTTCCTTTCTCAACTGTGCAAAGAGAGGCCTTTGAGTCAATCTTGCTCATTACGTAGTTTTGTCAGGAAATAATTGTCACTGCTAAAGTTTGGCGCTCCAAACAAAATTGAATTCTTTATGATTTCAAATAAAGAATAAAATTGAGTCTCTCAATATTCAAAATTATCACAGCTTCCAATTACTGATTCTCTAGTCACACATCAAGCCACATATATTATATTTAACTCTCACGAGAATTATAGAAACGAGAAAGCTGAGATTCAGGGATTTTGGACTTGATGAACCTCATTCCACTAGTAAATAAATGAGCTGGGATTTAGATCAATCTTGGGCTGAATCCAAAGTTTGTGGTTTTTCTACTAGGACAAATTGCATTTGACAGTATTTTAAATAGAGGCCAGTTAAACTGGCAAACACTTCCAAAAGTGGTTAATTTCACATAAGTTTTATCTAAGAAACTAGAAAATTTGGCTTACTGTGTAATATAGTGACTATAATGGTAATTATGAGGGGAAAGAAAATACATTCATGCATCTTCAGGCTGAAATTTCTCAATCAGTTCTAAATTCATAACCATATCATCTCTTAAAAACAAATACAAAGGTTTATGTCTTACTCAGGTCATCCTCTCCAGAAAAAACTCAATAAAAAATTAAACTAGCTATTCCCATAGTTTGCAGGTACAACTGGGACAATAAAATATAAACTTTAAGGACTTGGTGTTTTTAAAGGTGCTTCCAACTTCAATGGCCTCTGTCACTTTTTTTTCAATAGAAGTTGGTGATGGATGAAATAAAAACAACTTAAACTATACTCTATTAATCACTATCTAAAAGTTCTACTTTATTTCTTTTGAAATGAAAACTGTAGAGTTACACATGACACTCGAGAATATAAGCAGAGTTTAGCAGTGCAATTGACAATGCTTTTTATAATTATAAATCCAATCATTGACAATTTACTCCAAATCATTTGTCTCCTTTCCCCAAGGAAAGAAGACAATTCTTTCCCCCAAATTCTTAATTATCAACATACCTAAAACATATCTATTTCCCCAATCCATCCCCAAATTCTTATTTAAGTATCAACATACCTAAAAAAACCTCAGATACCTTCAATAACTGTAATTATTATCCTTAGCTTACATATGCAAAATAACTAATAAAACACATACTTCAAAACCACCTGTTGTTTTGAATACATGATAAATACATACAATTTTATCAGGCAATTAAGAATAGAATAAAATAATTAAACCTGAAAATAAAAAGGAATCTCAGCTTACATAAATGGGCCTCAGAATGTCAAGGAGGTGAAAACTGTTCTTAAGTTCACAATGTTAGTAGTGTTGATTTGTAAATATGATAAACACAAATTTCCTGCAGCCCAGCTATTCAGAACCTGGTGTATTCCTATATTCTGGCTACTGGTTTTCTTGAGGCAGTCTTATAGGGGCAAAGCCATCACTCACAAGGGTAGAAATTAAAGCACATGGATAGATTTATATTTTCAAGTCTATTAGAAATCAGGATTTTGACTCTAAGGTTATAATTATAGATTGTATCATAGGAAATTTTATTAACTCCTTTAGATAACAGCTTCATAAGGCTAATAGGAAATGTGAATCATTCTTACTCCTTTCAATAATATACCATATATTTATTGTATTTTATCAAAGCCATAACCAACAATGTGTCTGATATTGTTAGAACTTATCAGGACCTTCTTTAACAACTCTTGAACTCAGAAAGGAGAAAATGGAAAAAGTCTAGTCTTTGTTGTCGAATTCCAGAGTCACCATTTAACAACTATGTTTTAATGGACATAGTAAGAATAATTTCTTTAAGTTTCATGTCCTTTTTCCACACAAAGATAATAGTAATTACTCAATGAAATCATTTTAATATACCAAATTAGCACACAAAAATTGACATAGAGTAAGTATGCAACAAATGATAACTCTTCCTATGTTCTACATTTATACTATGTGGTTCTTAGGTTTGGCCCAAAATTTTGATTTCTCAAGATTTAAATAGTTTCCTCCAAGCAGACTATAACATACAAAGATTTGGTGAGTGTGTCTGTGATACTCTTATTTTTATGATGTAATACCTGGTATACATAAGTCTTCTTCACCTCATTCTCCATATTCTCAGTGTGGAACATCATAGAGTGTTTAGTCTGACATCCTTCTACTCTGATGTCAGCATCTTGAAATGATACTCTGGTTTTTGTTTGTGATTTTTTTATTTTGTTTTGTTATTTTCTTTTTAGGTCACAAAAAATAACCCCAAAATAAAACAAATAGGCTCCTAGATTTCAAATTAAGTCATTAGATGACTTATGCAGAATACTAAAGCAGATTGTTAAAACCAGTTTGCAATTTTTAATCCATCACCAATTTGATTGTGCAAGAGTTTAGATTACTGGAAACTGGAGGGTTTCTTTGAAGAGAGTGTGCTATTTTTAAAAACATTCTTCCACTTCAGGTTAGGGAGGGTTGCTGAGTTGTGATTCTTCATTTTAGATTTTGACAGTATTGTATGTGTCCTAGAGTGTATGCAAAACTATGAGCTAGTGGCTAACTCTCCTGAAAAAAAGTGAGAAAGTAAAGGGTGAGATGCCTATGGAATGAGCCTGTTGCAACAGGATAGATGGTTACATTTGCAAATTACCTGCTCTACCTTGGATACAAGACCAATGTTATGTGACTATCTGGAACTGGTTGAAAGACCTGATGCTTATCTGCAATGCCAATACAGCCTACAGTTGCTTTAAAAGGGACAACTGTGATCTGGATGGTATCAATGGTATCAGAGGGTGATGGTACCCACACCCAAAGAAGCTTGAGTACATTAATAACTAAATAATTTAAGGGGCAATATTAAGAAGCCATTTCAAGAAGAAACATTACTTAAGCCAAAAGACACACTTGCTACACTCTCATAATTAATTGCAAGAAGCAACCAGGAGAATCTGAGAGATAAAATGAGCTTTAATTAGAATTATCAAGAGTAAAACAACACTGAATTACACATGTGCTAGTCAAGTAAGAGTTTCCCTGCCCTACTCCTTCCTGACTCCAACTTTGCCCCCCAAAAGGCAGTCTAGTGAATAGGGAAGAAAGGATAAAAATATAGGAATGGCAAATTTAAAAGGTACCAAAGTTTCCTTTTATCCAGAGTTGGTCAGCTTTTGGTAGTGAAAAGTTGGGAAGGGATTTTACTTTTTCCAACTTTGAAAAATCTTTAGGAGTTTTGTGTATCCTGCTTAGACAAGTCCTATAGCACTTGAGCTCTTGCTCTCTAGCCACTGTCACCAGTTGGCAATGAGGAACAACAATCTGTCACGTATTGCATGCTTGTCTGCTGCTAGAGTGATGTCTTTGTTACATAGGATTGCAAAATCATAGCTCTTTTAATTCACATTGCATACGTAAACACGACTGAACGGAACATGAACTTTAAGTTAGAGTGGCACAGTACAGAAAGGTTTGCAGTCTAGCTACTCCATCACAAACACATAGCTCCTTTGGGTGTGTTGACATTAATTTACCAACCCATTTCCCCCTTTCCATGGCTTCTGTTTTCAAATTTTGATTAGTGTAAACTTGTCCCAAGCAAATAGGTAATGATGATAATTTCCTCAAAGGATATCTAAGAATTCTCATTAACAACTCATAGCCTCACAGTAAGATCTTAAAATAAGGATCCAGAAGAGAGAAAGCCTTCCAACACCAATGTTCTATCAAGCACTTTTCCTAGTCAATGGGAATTGTATTTTCCCATTAGGAAGGGCAAATAACCTGCTCTTCCTCACTTACGAGAGTAGAAGTAGGGGTATATTTATATACATTTTCTTCATCTAGCATCCTGTTCCAAAAAAATCCTAAATATTTCAATAGAAAAGAGGATAAAATTATTTTCAGAAGGGCTTTTTCTTCTAACATATGTATATAGCCTATATTCAAAGTGGTTAACCAACAGGCGCGGTGGTTCATGCCTGTAATCCCAGCACTTTGGGAGGCCAAGATGGGCAGATCACCCGAGGTCAGGAGTTCAAGACCATCCTGGTCAATATAGTGAAATCCCATCCCTACTAAAAATACAAAAATTAACCGGGTGTGGTGGCACACACCTGTAATCACAGCTACTCAGGAGGCTGAGGAAGGGGAATCGCTGGAACCTAGGAGGCAGAGGTTGCAGTAAGCTGAAATCAGGCCACTGCACTCCAGCCAGACTCCGTCTTGAAAAGAAAATAAAAAAAAAAAGGAAAGTTAACCATTTAAATTGTAACTGTCCAAACAAAGTTCTCTCTTGCTCTCTTTAGGAAGCCTGTGCTTCAGCAGACATTAAATACAGGTGCTATCATGGAGAAACACCATCTCTACTAAAAACACAAAATTAGCCAGGCATGGTGGCACGTGCCTGTAATCCCAGCTACTCGGGAGGCTGAGGCAGGACAATTGCTTGAACCCGGGAGGCGGAGGTCGCGGTGAGCCGAGACCGCGCCCACCACTCCAGCCTGGGCAACAAGAGCGAAACTTCATCTCAAACAAAACAAAACAAAACAAATAAACAAAAAAACAATACAGGCGCTTTTCACCTTATTGTAAAACATCATGAAATAATGAAAATAAAATCAGTAAACATGGTTTGTATCTATATTATTTTATCGTACATTATTTTTAATTATCCTCCAGATAGCCATTTTGCTGAGTCTTGTTTACCTTTTTAAAACGATGTTTTGCATTCCTAATAATGCATGCAAATCCCATTAAATTCAATGTAGTAAATATGACATAACGATATTGTGATGCATTAAGCCCAGTTGCAGTTAATACATTAACTCTTGCAGATTGCTTGTTTGTAATGCTTTAAAATATCTACAACATTCAGCAAATTTGCTAGTACAATGTAATTTGTTAATAAGCCCTTCCATATTGAAAGAAAAAAATTAATAATGTATTATAACTTTGAAGATCACCAATTTACCATACAAAGTAGGTATTTTTTAAAAACACCTACTTTCCCAGTACAGATTTATTTTATTTAAAAATGTGTTTTCTTGCACCATATACTTAATAACTATTAAAAGACATCTGCATTGTCAATAGATGGCAGCATAGCTCTTTAAGAGTTCGCGGGGAACTACTTAACAGTTTAAGATCATAGCCATTAGCATGCTAAAAATGATAATCTCAGTAAAGTTTTCTTATTGAATTTTTCTTAATACTTCATTGCATTGATGCCACATATTTCCAAAAAGAAAACTGAAAAGAATATGTAAACCGTAAATATTTTATGGTTCAGTTTCAGTTTTATCATTTTTTTCTTTTTTTCCTTTTTTCATTTAAGGTTATATAATTTTGGTGTTGGGGGCTGTCAGGTGAAGCAAACACTGTTGACACATAATGTATGAATCTTTCACTTTACTGTTAGACCTTGAAGTATTAATTTGACATATAGTATGTGAAGTTTTAATAATTTATCAAAAATATCTCAATTTAAATAACACTTTTAACCAACATTTTAAGAAATTGCTATAAAAAAATTTGACCATCAATCTCTCTTTTCAAGAAAGATAAAGATTTAATTCATGAGAGCAGAATCTCTTTAAACACTTTAGTGAATCTGCCTTTGGGGAAGATCCTAAGGAAAGCAAGATTAACTTTCAAATCTCTTCCATAAAATCACACGTGGATTAGATAACTTTGGGAAAAATAGTGCACTTTATGGACTATTTGAATTTTATTTAGATGGTCTGAGATGTCTCTAAAGTTGAAGTTGATAGAGCTACAATATTCTTACAGAAATAAATGCTGGCCATAAAGATATAATGTGCTGACAGACATAGGAAGAGAAATCCAGGAGGTACAGTAATTTGTCTTAATTGACAAGGGTTTCTGCCCAGGAGCTATCACTATAAAATATAAAAGAGCATCAATCGCATAGTGCAAATAAGCAGGTTATAGCCTTACGGTTATATAATTCTGAGCAATTCAAATCGTAGCATTACTTTATTAATATTACTAAAGTAATCTTTGTCAGTATTAAAGACTCCTGAAATTTTTCTAATTTGTTTTTTTCTTACACTTTCTTATTTTTCAAACAGAGAAAATACCACATTCATGAGATCTGTTCTGTTTCACTAGGTCTGTGACAGAGATTTTCCTACAGCATGTATTCACATCTGTATGTGATGCGTGCACGGGGGAAAAATACTTCTCTCTTCAAATATCCCTCCTTAACAACTGCTTTCAAGTAACGACCACTGTGTTTAGTAGGTTATTCTAAGTAGATCATTTTATCTATTCATTTATAGGCTATTAATGTTTATTTTATATCTATTTGAGTGAACATTTACTATGGTTTAGGCGCAGTGGTACCCATGGTATTTCATAGGGAGGGTAGAAGTCTCTTCCTTTTCTTCACACTCAGTAGAAAAGAGAGACACATGAACAGGTGCTGCCATTCCCATGGAAACATAGACACAAGATACAGGAGTCACTCTTCTGACTGACCTCTACATAATCTTATTCCAAGAACATCAAAGATCTATATTTCCTTTATAGAACAGATTAACCAATGCCCAAGGCATATTGTATGTGCTACACTCGAGTTTATACTCCTACCAGTTTACTTGCATGTTTGCTAAGAATCGGTTGGGTTTGTTCCAAAGCCTATTTATGACAGTTACAGTTGATGTTATAATTATATGATTTGACTATTGAAAAAAAAAAAAAGTGAGCAAAAAGAGAGTTGCTGTTTTTTTGAAAATTAAGTTATAACTATGTTTTGCAGAAACTAAAATGGCAAGTTGGTTAAAATACTTGTCTTAGTAGAAACAGTTATGTTAATTATAATTATTTTAAAGTGGTAGAAATATATAGATTTTAAAACAAAAAAATCTAGAAACATGTTTAATATGCATTATTTTTTTCACCTTATAGGTTAGAGAAGAAGGTCCTAGTCATAGTAGAGAACAGCGTGTTAAGAGGCAGTAGTTTTGTCACCTTAATTTTACCTTTTTTTAAAAGAGAATTGAAATTGTACGTAGTGTGTGATGTAGACAAGCGATGGGAAATTCTGAGAGAAGCGTACCCGAGGAGCGAGAAGAAGAAAATACCGGACCTGGATTAAAAGAAAAACACAGCTATAGACATTAATAAAAATATAGTTTTATAATTTATCAGTTACTTATAATTACGTATATATATATTTATAATTTATCAGTTACTTGTAATTACTTATAATTTATCAGTTACTTATAATTTATAAATCATAGTTTGTAACTTACCAAGTGGTTGATAAAGTACTACATCAGTTTATAAGGGCTTCTGTAGCCAGTCACCATAAACTGGCTTGCTTAAAATAGCAGAAATGCATCTTTCACAAATTGGGAGGCTAAAAACTTAAAATTAAAGTTTTAGCAGGACCACACTCACTCTACAGGTTGAGGGAGGATGGGTTACATGTTTTTCTCCTAAATTATCATTTGACTTCGAGTTTTGACTTTGTTTGGCTTCAAGTTGCTTCACTCCAATCTTTGCCTCTATGTTTACATGGCTTTCTCCTCATGTGTCTATCCAAATTCCCCTGTTCTGTAAAGACATCATTCATTGGATAAGGACCTACATTAATCCAGTAGGATCTCATTTTAACTTGATTACATCTGCAAAGACTCTATCTCCAAATAATGTCAGATTCTCAAGTTCCAGGTGAGCATTAATTTTTTTAGAGCAATAGTCAACAGAGTACAAGGTATCAAGTATGTTTTAGTTTTAAACTTTTAATGTATTTGTATATAATTTTTATGAACCCTTGTTTAAACCATCCTTCCAGTGTAACTCATTGGTTGTGAGGAGTGAAAGGTCTACCCATAACTGTGAAAACATGGAGGTGATACTCTCTACCTTTGTCAGGAAAGAACAAAGAAGAACTGGAAAATAATTTTATTTTTAATGTATTTTTTCCAAAACAGATGTGCTTGTATATAAAACCTAGAGTGGGGAAACAAATCTAATACTCCATATCTTGTCCATTCTCAATCACATAAACTATTTTAAACAGTATACTTAGAGAATCCAAGCTGCTACTGAAGATGAAGGGAATACTTAGGAGATTTAGAATCCTAATAATTTATCAGGGATTGCTCTTTGATACTGTAGATGTCCAAACAGTTAGTAAATTAAGTTAATAACAAAACAATTATATGTAATTTCCTAGGACATCTGATATCTTTAACGGGCATACCTAGTTTTTAGTTTATTTATTTAAGTATTACAATAGGTCTGCACCTATGTCTACATAATGGTAATACCTTCTAGTAAAAATAAACAGAAGATGCATTTAATTTTAAAAAATGTTTATTTAGTGAACAAAATGGTAATAGTGCCCAGTCTCATAACATTTGCAGGCTACAGAGGGAGATAAAAAATAAAAATAATTATAAATCAATTATAATTTTAAAATTGCCCTAATGTCGATTCAAGTGTCCAGTTAACCGTCTATGCTACAACGAATTTAGATATTTAAAGTATTACTAATTATGTGATTTGAGTTTAGGAATGTCTCAGTTTTATCATATCTAAGATAGAAAATAGTAAAAAAAAAAAAACAAAAGTGCACAATTTTCTTAAATACACTATTATACAGCATTAACTTTAACTTTGCATTTACAAAGAGTGAAAGAAATTGGGCAAGGCGTGGTGGCTCACACCTGTCATCCCAGCCCTTTAGAAGGCTGAGGCATGAGGATCACGAGGTCAGGAGATCAAGACCATCCTGGCTAACACGGTGAAACCCCATCTCTACTAAATATACAAAAAAATCAGCTGGGCCTGGTGGTGGGAGCCCATAGTCCCAGCTAATCAGGAGGCTGAGGCAGGAGAATTGTGTGAACCTGGGAGGTGGAGCTTGCAGTGAGGTGAGATCAGGCCACTGCACTTCAGCCTGAGCAACATAGTGAGACTCTGTCTCAAAAAAAAAAAAAAAAAAAAGAAGAAAAAAAAAAGAGAAATCTGCCTAGTCCACTAACTGTGACAAATAATTGAAAATAACATTCAACGTCTTGTATTTAGTGACCTGCAACTTAGGCAAATCTAAATATTTCCACTCTAACTGAGTTACACTTTTGTCATTAATGCAAAATTTTAAAGACACTCAACCTTTTAAATTAAAACTTATTTAATATAGCTAACTTATATAAATATTTGAAATGCTAAGATTTTTTTGGTACAATTAAAATTAAACTTAGGAGAACATATAATTAACATTACATCCTTTAGAAACAAATATGGAGTCTTTTTAATTGCATGTAGTTAGATGCTTTTGTGTTGTCTAGATTAAAATGAAGAAGACTAAGAAAAAATGAGAAAAAAGTAAGAAAGAGGTGATTATGTAATTAATTATTTTATTGTATAAGTTATCAAGATATTTTTCATTTACATTAATAAATTTTACTTTTTAGAACAACTTTAGTTTTACATAAAAATTGAGCAGAAGATACATTAAGCTGAAATTGTGACTCAATTATTTCTATTGGCATTTTAGCTACATTTCTTTAAAAATTTTCCAGTGAAATTCACTTAAACTGCATGCAACTAAGTTTAGTGTCATGGTAAAGATGTAATGCTGGCCGGGCGCGGTGGCTCAAGCCTGTAATCCCAGCACTTTGGGAGGCCGAGACGGGCGGATCACGAGGTCAGGAGATCCAGACCATCCTGGCTAACACAGTGAAACCCCGTCTCTACTAAAAAATACAAAAAACTAGCCGAGCGAGGTGGCGGGCGCCTGTAGTCCCAGCTACTCGGGAGGCTGAGGCAGGAGAATGGCGTAAACCCGGGAGGCGGAGCTTCCAGTGAGCTGAGATCCGCCCACTGGACTCCAGCCTGGGCTACAGAGCGAGGCTCCGTCT